>NW_028261382.1:16998304-17349554 GCF_051295495.1 Thamnophis sirtalis | reverse complement strand
TGTATATATGTAAATAAAATTTTACATAAAGTTTCAATAAAGGATGACTACAATCTACGTCTCTTAAGTAACTTTCATGATAAAATTCTTTATGAAAGTGACCAGGGGTGTAACATCATTAAAAAAATGTTCACCTCTAAAAGCTGCAAGGAGCATGATGGGGATGAAACAGCCCTGTTAAGGGGCAAGAATTTTGTTCTCTTTTTCATTCAGAGGGATGTAAAAAGGTGAAACATTTAGACTACTGAATAAAGTGCTTGTTCTGGTTATTGAATTAATCCATTTGCTGGATTGTGCAAGATGTTGAACTTCTTTAATTTAGAACAAATAAAATTAACAAAAATGAAAACAATATAAACAATCTGGAAAAAAGAAACAAAAATCATATGAAATATTGCAATGGGGAATATTAAGATACAACTACCTCAGCCCTTCAACAGTAGAATTGAATGTAGACTATAAATAAGCAACGCTCCTTCTAAAAGTAGTCTAAATAACCCCCCACAAAGTAAGAAAGCTCCTTGAAGTTTTTGGGATGTCCTTTCCCAGTTGAAATGTCCTTTCCCAGTAATGATGATGAAACAATGCAAAATTCCTGTCAACTGTCCGATTAGCGAACCCAAAACAAGTAAACACACTCGGGAGCTTTGAATTCCCAAAAGTAAAACTTTATTGGATACACCATTTTGGTACTGAAGAATCAAAACCAGCTCTGGTTTTCCCACACAAATCATTGTCGAGTTAAACAATAGCTTCCCTTTCTCCTCACCCCTCACATTGTCCAAATATAAGATGTCCTTTCGTTGTGGGAACAGTCCATCTCTTTCTCCAACACCTGCAGTGGTGACCTTGAAGATTTCCAGGCATTCACAATGCGTGCACAAATTCTCAGCACTCAAACGGTTCAGTCTTGACAGTTCCTTGTTGAATTTTGGAATATCTCCTGGGTGATGTTCTTGGGTGTAAAGATGTTCTCTCTATGGTACAGGTCTGAGAGTCTGTAACCTCCCTTGGCCTTCCTTTTTTTTTCAATTAACTCTAAACAAAGCCGAACAAGGGAATTTTCTTGCAGAGTTCCCTGGAATCCACCTGTAGAATTTATTCCCCGGTCTGTTTATTCTACCAATTTGGTGGAGAACAAGACTTGAAACAAGCTGAATCAAATAAATCCACAACAGATTAGCAATTATGACCAAAGGAAATTGTGACAAATAGTTTTGAGGAGGTGTTTTTTTTCCTATATTTTGGGTTCCTGATCATAGACATCCGAGAACATCTTTGTGCTTACCTGAGAAATGAGATCCTGATTGTTTTGATCCAGCAAAATCATATTTTCTTAACATTAATTACAGAAATTATACCTAGACCCAGGTAGGGTCAGCCTAGGAAGATGAAATTGACTATTTGAATTGTAATTCTAGTCGAAATGAATTGATGTTTCAAATCAAAATTACAAGAGGGTTTCACTTCATTGGATTTGTTGAAACAGAGATCAGGGAAGCCCCCTTTAATTTGGATTCCTGCACGGGGATTGGTGGGGTGTAGTAGTGATGGTGGAGTTGATGGTCTCATAGGGCTTCCAGTTCTACAAATCTGTGATTACAAAAGCCAATCGGGCATTAAACAATGGATTAATCAGTTAATTAATGAGTGGAACAGCTTACTTCAAGAAGTTGTGGGTAGAGAGTTTTAAGAAAAGACTGGACACCCATTTGAGCAGGGGGTTGGACTAGAAGACCTCCAAGGTTCTTTCCAACTTTGTTATTCAGTAAAAATTGTTTTGATGCCTGGGTAGGAATTTTATATATAGATATATCTACTGTATTTCTATGAGAACAGTTCTTTGATAGTTATTTGTTTGTCTCCTTGGACTAGCTGGCCCACAAAGTCATAATGGTTAAAGTTTTTGAGAGGAGTGAACCAAAACATGAATCCATATATGGCTGAAGGCATTGTGGAGGAAAAATATGAAGCATTCTCCTGGGGAATTCAAAGGGTCTTCTCCTGGTGATGTGTTTTACATGCTTTAAAACAACTTTCCAAAAACAAGTAAGCCTAGGAGAATATTTGTTGACAGCATATATATTTTTTTTCAAGACAGATGACTTCGTTGTAGAAGGTGATTGAGCAAATAGAACATCTGCATTCAATGAAGAATCTCAGGGGATCTGCAAGGAGTTTTGGAACAGCCGAATCTAATAGAGAGAGAGAAAGAAAAGAAAGAGAGAGAGAGAGAGAGAGACGCTAGATCATGGTTTAAGAAGCTGGAAAGAGAAGAATGTTGTATGTATTCATCATCATTGTTCCTAGCATTTGTGTCTGGCTCGATTTAAGGAGTGGGAAGTGAAAATAATATCCTGGAAGAAGGCAGTAGCCACATTGCTGCCAAGATTACTTGGTGGACAGTCCAGAAATATCACTCAGGATAAAAATTAGCTCGAAGGAAACTTTAGCTTTTCATAGATTTTAGCTTTTATGGCTGCTAAAATGGAACCCAAATGAGCATAAAGAAAAATTCTTAAGACCAGTAAAAGTAGGAGCCATTTCTTAATGCCTGAAGTGGTGTAAGGTTTCCTGCCTAAGCAGGGGGCTGGACTAGAAGACCTCCAACATCCCTTCCAACTCATTTATTCTATTCTTAAAGGCAGCCCATGAACAATGATAGTTTAGATACATTTTTGTGAAGCTGCTTCTCTTCAGCTCCCTTGCAGAACAAAACCTAGAGATTCTGTAACTCCAAAGCATTGTTTAGAACTTGGTTTGATCCAGGAAAAGATAATTGTTTATTGAACTAAGCATAATAACAATACAATACAGGTAGTCCTCAACTTACAGCAGTTCGTTTAGTGACCAAAGTTACAACAACACTGAAAAAGGTGACAGCATTTTGCATGCTTACGACCTTTGAAGCCTCCCGTGCCCACGTGATTTACATTCAGATGCTTGACCACTGACTCATATTTATGATGGCTGCAATGTCCCGGAGTAACAGGTTCCCCATTTGCCACCTTCTGACAAGCAAATTCAACGGGAGTGCCAGACTCACTTAACAACCATGTTACTAACTTAACTGCAGGGATTCACTTAACAAATGTGGCAATGCTCATTTAACAAAATTTCTCACTTAACGACATCAGTTTTGGGCTCAATTGTGGTCGTAAGGTGAAGACTACCTGTAGACTTTCCTCAGTAGCTGAGAAGTATAGATATGAACTCCCCGCAGGGATTCGGACCCTCACCTCTCTCCAGGCCTTCCGAAAAGCCGTCAAAACCTGGCTTTGCCGGCAGGCCTGGGGGTGATGAGTTCCCTCCCCTCTCGACATGTATGGTTGTGCGACTGTTGTCTACTTTTATTATTTGTATTTTGTCTTTTTATGTTCCCCTTTTTCCCCCTTGAATTGTTTGCCGCCCTGAGTCCTCCCGGAGAAGGGCGGCATACAAATAATCAAATACAAATACAAATACAAATGAGGATTAACAGTTAGTCCAGCTGATTGTCATGATGAAATTCGATAGATTTCTTCTAATATATTGGTCAAGAGGTCTACAGATATAGTTTGATTACAATGCTGAAATCCTTCTAAAATTATAATGTCCATGGTTTAATAGCAAAAAAGAAAAGAAAACATGATTCCTAGGAGCACTGACATCTACAAGGTGAATATCAGGCAATGCTTCCCACAAAGGCAGGATTATCCCTGCTGACATTTTGCTTTTGCCATTGCTCTCACCTTAATGTTACATTTTACTTCAATGCGCTGACCCTAATGAATGTGTTCAACTGGATGTCTCCCAGTTTAGATCAGGGATTTATGTTTAATAAGCCAGGTGGACTTCTTGTACAGGGTAGACGTGATCAATCATCAACATCCAAAATTAAATCTGTTTGTGTGTTAGCTTTTGGTGGCATGAGGACCCATAGTTCTCAGGGCAGACAGAATTGTTACGCAAATCCAGGCCAAACACCTTGCAATGAAGGAAGGAAAACAAAGAGAAAAAGAAGGAAGGGAGAAAGGAAGGAAGGAAAGAAATGGGGATGAATAAGAAAGGAAGGAAATGGGGATGGGTGAGGAAGGAAGAGAGTGAGGGAAGAAGGAGGGAAGGGACAATTTTGATCACTTTTAAAAGATAGTGAAAACAAGAATCTACTTCCTTTGGCATGAAAAGTTTACCTCCAGAGGTTGATAAAAGATCTGTGACATTTTACATGCACCACTTGCTTTCTTTTCCTGAAATGCTACTTCAAATCGAATGGATTTTATTGTTTGTTTCTGGGTGGAAACTCTTTTCCTTCTTTAGGCTTGCCAAGCCAAGCCCTGCAAACAAAGACTGTTGTGTTATTCTCATCTGAACTTCTTCATTGTTGCCTGAGCCAATTGCAAGGAGAATGCATCCTTTTATTTACAATGGAGAGGCATCCAATTCTCTCTTGAAAGAACAGATGGCACACAGGTCATTTTAACTTGGAAAAATTTCCTCCTCTAATCTGCCAAAAAGAAATAGGGATTGAATAAACACTCAGCGGTCACTGGCACTTTCCAAGTTTCATTTGAAAAGGTGGGTGAATGTGAAATCAACAATTTGTTTACCCCCCAAAGGGCCTTCTCTGAACCCCACCGTCTGATTTCAGCTTCTATGCCTTCCAGCAACACAGCAGAACCCCCAGGCAAGGTCAATGCCATAGACAGTCTAGAAGATCATTTCCCCCTGCCTGTTGATCTTTCAAATAATTGTTCTCTTCCCCACCTTCTTGGAGCCAAGAGAAATGAATGTAACAAATTAGGGAATGTCTTTTGAGGCTCAAATAACCTCATTCTACTTGATGGGGAGAGATGGTAGTGATAAGTGAAATAATGGCTTAGTTAAGTGGATTTCATTTTCTCACCGTGGACTAATTCCCTCCATCTCAACCTGCTGTTACTGACAAAATTCTCTTCCAAGGGCAATTCAGGCCATAATTCTGGGTCCATAAAATGAACCCACCAGCTTTCTTCAGCCTTGACCCATTTTCATATCCATTTGCATCATTATGGTTGATGATTATTGTCAGCATGGAAAAAGGAACTTGTTTTAAAAGGCCATTGAAGGGGAGTCTGTTATTTTGGAAAGTCCGTTTAATACAGACGGATGCAACATCATTTGCAGGGAGGCCTATAGTTAGACATTCTCCAAAAATCTTGTTGGTGATTCTGGGGCCAGAATCCATCTAATCTTTGTCTCTTCCCCTCGTGACACTACCTGGAGGGGAAAGAAGAATTCAAAATTCTTCTTTCAACCCAACAACCACAACCACAGGAAACCACCAACTCTGCGAGTAACTTCTCCATCCTCATCAAAGATGTGATTGAATGCAAACAGAAGCCTCCCAACGCTATCTTATTTGGACTTGAGGATACCAATGAATCCGATGACATTACAAAGGTCCGTAACATCATCAGCAATTTTCGGGCATCAAGCATCTCTCCTGATGACGTTTCCTGTGACAGCCCTGAGTTGAACAGCGACGGCTCGGTGGCCCCACGCTTCTAAGAGCCAAGGTGGCGCAGTGGTTAAATGCAGCACTGCAGGCTACTGCTAGATCAGCAGGTCAGCGGTTCAAATCTCACCGGCTCAGGGTTGACTCAGCCTTCCATCCTTCCGAGGTGGGTAAAATGAGGACCCAGATTGTTGGGGGCAATATGCTGACTCTCTGTAAACCGCTTAGAGAGGCCTGAAAGGCCTATGAAGCGGTATATAAGTCTACTGCTATTGCTATTACAGAATCATTTGCAAGAGTGACCAGCAAACGCAAATTCATCTCCACAATAAATTCACTCATCAAAAGCTGCACTAACCATAACTATATCTCGGGGGAGTTGCTTCTGTTTTGCCACCCAGGAATTAGTGCGATAAATTTTATCGATCTGCCAGTCAAAGTTAGACCCCGGTCTTCCCACCAGACAATCAAAAGCTTCTGAAAAAATCTGTTTCAAGTTCTCCTGTTTATCCTCACGCAACCCCCTTACTCTTAATGCCAGCTCCATCTGCCTGTACTGTATCATAATAATTTCTTTTTCAGCGTTTTCAACTTTTTGTTGCACCACCTCAGTTTTGGATGTCAAATTGGTATTAGCTTTGTTAAGATCCTCTAGATTATCTTCGATTCCAGAAACGTGTTCTGTCAGTACAGTTACAAGTCCAGCATATCATCTTTCATTTTAACAACCCTGGTATCAATTTTTTCATACAAGTCAGCCTTAAATTCTTTTATCTCGTCTTTTAACTCCCCTTTTATTTCCTCTTTGAACTCTTTCAGTTTGTTTTCCACTTTGTTTGTCAGTTTGTTAGTCAGCTTGTTATGAGCTTCGCTCAGTTCTCTCAGAAAGAGTTCTGTCGTTAGTAACACTCCAGTAGGGGGCATAGAGGGCGGTGGCTGTGACTTTGTACCAAGTATTGGCGATGTGCTTCTGGGGGCTGAGGATGAGGGCGGTTTCAGATTAGGATTTGATTTTGATGCCATTCCAAACTTTATCTTCAAGCAATTAGGAAAACTACTGGCCCGCTATACAGTTGTGGAATGAGGTACTTTTTTTTTTTTTTATAAACTTCGTAGGACTTTGCAGAAGGTTTGCAGAAGGTTTGCAGAAGGTTTCAAAAAATAAGCATTGTAACGAAACAGTTCAGCATATTCACCTCTGTTTTGAATGTCTCTATATTAGCAAAGAGTCTTTTAAAACTTTAAAAGTGAAACTAATTAGTAAAGATCTGTTGGCCGGCTGTGAAGCAAAATTCACTCCCTTTCTTTGAAGTTTTGAAACTCTGTATAATTAGATAAACAATGTTACTCAGCAGTTCAACTGGCTCATCGCCATTTTAGATGCCTCTTTAATGCCTCTTTAGATAAAATAACGGAAGAGGATCTTGTACAAAAGAAGCTAGATTTAAATAAACAATTAATGCTCTCGCATACGAATTCTGCTCGTTTTGAAATCAAGTAATTCAATCTTTGAACTGAGTGGGAGGGAAGCTTACTTGGGGCTGCAAGGCAGCTGGTGAATTCCAGCACGGAGCAGTTCTGCCTTCAGCTGGCCCCTCTTCACAGACACAGAAGCTGCAAAGATCAGAAAGGCATTTGTTTGACAAAACTTCTCTCCTTTCCCTTCTTTTCCCGAAGAGGAAGGTGTCTGTCAGGGTTCCACCACAAAACCGGAGTAGACTAAAGCGCGTGTGACTAAAGCGCGGTGACAAAACCGCACCGTCAAAACCGCGCGACAACAGTGCGCCGACAACAGCACGCTGACAGAAGCGCGCTGTAACATAACCCTAAAAATAACCCTAAACCTAACCCTAAACCTAACGCTAAACCTACCCTAAACCTAACCCAAAACCTAACCTTAAACCTTATCTTAAGTTAAATCGCGCTTCTGTCAGCTCGCTGTTGTGGGCGTGCTGTTGTGGGCGCGCTTTTTTGAAAATACGTTTATTTCCATTTCCATTTCATTCCATACAATCACATGTATACTGTGCATAACCGAGGCATATAACATTGAATAATAAACACAGCCCTCGCTTTTATAGACAATACCCCCCAAAATACAAACCCAATATACCACCTTGACCCACCATACACCCTCTTTCACCCCCCTCCAACTTTCATTCTTCCTTTCAACATACCCCTCTACTTCCTACTTCCCCTCCCCCTCTATCACTCCTCTCTCCCAATACATTCCCTCCCTTCCTTCTCCTCCTGCCTCCAATCCTCTCTCACACCCTCTCCACCCCTCCTTCTTCTTTCACTCTACTCCTCCCTTCGGTGTACCTCTATTGTGTTCAGCTTGTCCTATTTTTACACTAACATTAAAAAGCCACAGTATACAAGTGCAATCGTGCTTTAAGATCTAACACATATTATATTTCCCCCCAGAACCCCACCTCCCTTCCCTCCCTCCGACTTCCCAGAGCCTGTACACGGTATAACTTTTTAGCAAACACAGTCTAAAATGTCTTAAAACAAAGCAGAAAAAAAAAGGTCGACAAGATCTCTACGTTGAACTCAGCTTCTTACTGTTACCCAAACTTTAAACAGTTTAAGTTATTGCTAATCTTAAGCATAGGCTATCTGGAGTTTCTTAGTCCCATATTTGCTTTGTGTATAATCAATCCATTTTTTCCAGTCTCTTTTATATCTCTCGTTTGAATGTTCTTTAAGATATGCTGAAATTTTTGCCATTTCGGCTAAGTTTATAACTTTCAAAGTCCATTCTTGAGTTGTAGGGACGTCTTTCTTCTTCCAGTATTGCGCCACCAACAGTCTTGCTGCCGTTATTAAGTACAGAACCAAGTTAATCTCTACCGCTGTAAAGTCAGTACATATACCTAGTAAAAACAACTGAGGGGTGAATTTTATCCTTCTTTTGAAGATATTTTGCAGGATCCACCATATTTTTATCCAAAATGCCTTAACCTTACGACATGTCCACCATATATGAAAATATGTAGCGTCAAGAGAACCACATCTCCAACATTTAGGCTGTACATTCGGATACATAGAAGCAAGCTTTTTGGGATCTAAATGCCATTTATAAAACATCTTATAAAAATTTTCTCTCAGGTTTTGTGCTTGTGTAAATTTCACTTTTCTTACCCATATTCTTTCCCATGTGTCCAGCATTATTGGTTCCTCAATATTCTGAGCCCACTTTATCATACAGTCTTTAATCAGTTCCGTTTCGGAATCCATCTGTATTAGTACATTATATATCCTCTTTATATGCATTAAGCTTTGATCTCTTATTTGTTTAAACAAATTATCCTCAGCTTTTACAAAGCCAGTTTTTTTATCTATTTTCCACCTAGCCTGCAATTGGCCATACTGAAACCACGTTTGAACTACCTTCTCCTCTTTAAGTACCTCTAAAGATTTTAATTGTAACACCCCCCTTTCTGAAGTAAGAAGTTGTCTGTAAGTGGTTCTATCGTGTTTTTGTTCTATATTCATATTTTGAATTGCATGTCTAGGAATTGCCCACATGGGCAACTTATCGTTTAGTTTGTATTGATATTTTTTCCAGACCCGCAATAAAGCATTTCTTAAAATATGATTTTTAAAATTCTTATCCAATTTTTTGTTAAATAACAAATAAGCATGCCAACCATATACCAAATCATGTCCCTCGATATTCAATATTCTATCATTGGTTAAATGGGTCCAGTCACTAATTGCAGATAATGCCACTGCATCATAATATAATTTTAAGTTAGGTAATTTCAATCCTCCTCTTTCACGTACATCTTGCATTATTTTCATCTTTACCCTCGGCTTCTTTCCTGCCCATACAAATTTGTTGATACCCTTCTGCCATTCTAAAAGATTCGCATCTCTTTTAAGTATTGGTAACATTTGAAAAAGAAATAAAATTTTTGGTAAGATATTCATTTTCACTGCCGCTATCCTACCCAGCAAAGATAAATGCAATTTCTCCCACCTTTTCATCTCCGTCTGTATACTATGCCAAAGTGGTTCATAATTATGCTTATATAATTTCCCATTTGAAGTTAAAATATTAACTCCAAGATATTTTACTTTTTTAACTACCTCACATCCTAACATCACTCCTAATTCTTCCTTTTGTTTAGTATTCATATTTATAGCTAATATTTTAGTTTTTCCTAAATTTATTTTAAAGCCAGAGACTTGACCATATTGATTAATCGTATTCATTAAGACCGTACTGGATTCCTGCGGTTGTTCCAATATTATGACCAGATCATCCGCAAAGGCGCGGACTCTATATTCTTGCTGTCTAATCTTGATCCCTTTTAGACCATCCAAGCCCCGTATCTTATTCAACAATACTTCCAAAGTTATAATGAACAATAGTGGGGACAAAGGACAGCCCTGTCTTGTACCTTTTTCGATTTGAAAGGAGTCTGTTAAACTTCCATTGACTATGATTTGGGCTGTTTGCTGCTGATATATTGCACCAATTGACCGTAAAAAGCCATCTCCTATCTGCATTTTTTGCAATATCTTCAACAGGAATTGCCAATTAACTCGATCAAAGGCCTTCTCAGCATCGAGAAATATAAATGCGGCAGGGATTTGATTGTTCTTTCCCAAATATTCTAAAGCATTAATGATTAATCTAACATTCCTCTTCATCTGTCTCCCCTGTATAAAACCTGTTTGGTCGGTGTGTATCAATTGTTGAATAACCACCATTAACCTATTTGCTAATATTTTAGTAAAATTTTTATAATCTACATTAAGTAATGAAATAGGTCTATAATTTTTTGGCTGAGTAATATCTTGATCTTCTTTGGGTATCAACGATATAAACGCTGTCTTCCATGATGGGGGCACTTTACCTTCCGATTGAATTTTATTAAATAATTCTCTAAGAGGTTCTACCATTTCTAACTGTAAGTTTTTATAATAAACCGCTGTTAGGCCATCTGTACCTGGTGCTTTCCCTAACTTTAATTGTTTGATTACCTGCAGGATTTCCCCAGAGGTTATTGGTTGGTTCAACTTTTGCCTGTATTCTTCTCTAACTAGGGGGATTCTCTCTTTATCTAAGTATTTATCTATGTCTAAACCCCTAATTTTGTCCCCTTTGTACAGTTCTGTAAAAAATTCCCGAAATGCCTTTTGGATCTCTTCCTGTTGAAACACCTCCTTCCCTCTATAGCGCAATTTGGATACATTTCGAGTTTTTCTTTTTTTCCTAATTTGATAAGCCAACCACCTGCCGGGTTTATTTGCGTTGCAAAAAGTATTGTGTATTGCATATAATAAACTGGTGGCTACCTGGTCAGAGATCAGCATATCAAATTGGGATTTTAATATGGAGATTGCTTCCTTAACCTTTATATCGCCTGGATTCAGTGTTAATTCCAACTCTTTCCCTTTAATTTCCTCTTCCAATTCTTTTCGTTTTTGCCCTTGTTTGTGTCTATGTATTTTGTTTATATTCATCAGTACTCCTCTCATATACGCTTTGCTTGCATCCCATACATATTCCATAGATGTACCCTTATTCATGTTGAGAACAAAGTATTCAGATAACAATTTTTTACAATCATTAATGTACTTTTCATATCTAAATAAATTTTCATTCAACCTCCAAGACCTTCTTGCCTGCACTACCCTTCCCAGTTCCATCCAAACTGGGTTATGATCCGAAAGAACTCTCGCCGCAATCTTTGTCTTCTTCACCCTAGAAAGTAAATCATTAGTAATTAGTATAAAATCAATCCTTGAAAGAGATTGATGTCTATCAGAAAAAAAGGTGAAGTCATATTCCTCTGCATTCCTTTCGCGCCAAACATCTCGCAATTCGAAATCGTCCATCATGTCAAAAAAAGATTTGGGTAACTTAGCTCGGAATTTAGTGTTCGGGCGAGATGTCTTCTTATCTCTTTTAGTGTCAATCACGCCATTCCAGTCATCCAATAGTATACAAGACTTAAAGTCCCACTGTACTAATTTAGCATGGAGATTTCTATAAAATCCATCTTGTTGTTGATTAGGAGCATAAATTCCCAAAAGTAATGTCTTTTTCCCTTCTAAGATTAAGTCTAGTGCGATATATCTTCCAAAGGGATCTGCTTCAATTACCTCAGCTTTAATGTCTTTTCTTAAGTATACAACTATGCCATTTTTCTTTTCCGTAGCAGAGGTCACAAAATGTTGACCAAGTTTGGGGTTAAACAAATATTTTTGATCAGTTGATTTGATATGAGTTTCTTGCAAACAAATTATATCATTCTTTTTTTTTTAATTTTTAAAAAAGATTTTATTGGTAAAAAGAAAATACAACATCCATAACTTGTAAAAAACAATACAACTACATTTCAAGATATTCCCATACTATCAAATCATTATAAACATCAAAGGTTAGGTATCTTATTCCTTCCCTCCCTCTTCTCTTCCCTCATTTCTTCTTTTCCATACCCTTTTCTTCCCTCCCCCTCTTACTTCCTTCTCCCCTGCCTTCCCTCCTTTCTTTTCTCCTTTCCTCCTTTCCTTCCCCCGCCTTTCCCTCCCTCGATCCCCCCCTCCTTCTCACGTACCTTCCCTCCCTCCCTTCCTCTTTCCCTCCTCTCTTTTCTCTTAATCTCCCTCCTTTCCTCCCTCCTTCCTTCCTTCCTTTCAACACTCCTTCTCTCTTTCTTTCCCTCCCTCTTTCCCTCTTTACTACCCTCTCTTCTTCCCTCCCTCCTTCCTCCCCCAGATTCTTCTCTTTCTTCTCTCCTTCTTTCTTCCCACCTTCTTTCCCTTCTCTTCTTTCTCTTCCTCCTCTTTAGAGGTTTAGAGGTTTATTAACATTTATAGGCCGCCCTTTTCCCTGAGGGGACTCAGGGCGGCTTACATAAAATCAAGGGAGGGATATACAAACAATAACGCAGACAAACATAGAATAAAATAATGAGCAACATTCATTCATCATTCGGGAGGGGCAATTATCTTTGTCCCCAGGCCTGACGGGCTAGCCAGTTCTTAAGGGCTATGCGGAAGGCCTGGACGGTGGTGAGAGTACGAATCTCCACGGGGAGATCGTTCCAAAGGGTCGGAGCTACTACTGAGAAGGCTCTCCTCCTTGTAATTGCCAGCCGGCACTGGCTGGCAGATGGAACTCGGAGGAGGCCCAATCTATGAGATCTAATTGGTCGCAGGGAGGTAATTGGCAGAAGGCGGTCTCTCAAGTACGCAGACCCACTACCATGGAGGGCTTTATGGGTGACTAGTAGCACCTTGAAGCGCACCCGGAGATCAACAGGTAGCCAGCGCAGCTCGCGGAGGATAGGTGTTATGTGGGTGAACCGAGGTGCACCCACGATCACTCGCGCGGCCGCGTTCTGGACTAGCTGAAGTCGCCGGATGCTCTTCAAGGGCAGCCCCATGTAGAGCACACTGCAGTATTCCAGCCTAGAGGTCACAAGGGCCCGAGTGACTGTTGTGAGAGCCTCCCGATTCAGGTAGGGTCGCAACTGGCGCACCAGGCGAACCTGGGCAAATGCCCCCCTGGTCACAGCCGTCAGATGGTGGTCAAAGGACAGCTGTGGATCCAGGAGGACTCCCAAGTTGCGAACCCTCTCTGAGGGGTGTAGAATTTGACCCCCCAGCCTGAGCGATGGAGTACTGGTCGAATTGTTGGGAGGGAAGCACAACAGCCACTCGGTCTTTTCCGGGTTGAGTACAAGCTTGTTAGCCCTCATCCAGTCCATAACG
This sequence comes from Thamnophis sirtalis, assembly GCF_051295495.1. Lineage (NCBI taxonomy): Eukaryota > Metazoa > Chordata > Lepidosauria > Squamata > Natricidae > Thamnophis > Thamnophis sirtalis. Next base: position 17,336,341 of record NW_028261382.1, on the reverse strand, counting down.
GCCTCAAGACCTCGGTTCATCACGTCCACCGCTTCATTGAGTTGGCACGGGGCGGACAGATACAACTGGGTATCGTCCGCATATTGATGGTATCTTATCCCGTGCCTGCGAATGATCTCACCCAGCGGTTTCATGTAGATGTTGAATAGTAGGGGGGATAAGACCGAACCCTGCGGCACCCCATATGTTAGGGGCCTAGGGGTCGATCTCTGCCCCCCCACTAACACCGACTGCAACCTGTCCGAGAGGTAGGAGGAGAACCACCGTAGCACAGTGCCTCCCACTCCCACCTCCCGCAGTCGTCGCAGAAGGATACCATGGTCGATGGTATCGAAAGCCGCTGAGAGGTCGAGGAGAACCAGGATGGAGGGATGACCTCCATCTCTGGCTCTCCAAAGATCATCGGTCAATGCGACCAAAGCGGTTTCTGTGCTGTAACCGGGTCTGAAGCCTGACTGGAAGGGGTCGAGATAACTTGCTTCCTCCAAGGACCGCTGAAGCTGGAAGGCCACCACCTTCTCAACAACCTTCCCAAGAAAGGGAAGGTTGGAGACTGGACGGTAGTTGTTAAGGACAGCTGGATCCAAGGATGGCTTCTTCAGGAGGGGTCTCACCACCGCCGCTTTTAGCGCGGCGGGGAAGTTCCCCTCCCGAAGAGAGGCGGTAACAACCGCCTGGATCCAGCCTCGTGTCACCTCACTGCTGTTAACAACCAGCCATGAGGGACACGGGTCCAGTACACAGGTGGAGGCACTTACAGCCCTCATGGCCTTGTCCACATCCCCAGGGGCAACATCCTGAAACTCAACCCAGAGGTGGTCTACTTCATCCTCTTGTGCCTCGGCTGGAACTGCAGAGATGGAGTCCAAGTCCGATCGAAACCGAGCAATTTTGTCCGCTAAGAATTGGGCATAATCCTCAGCTCTGCCCTGTAAGGGTTCCCCCGCTTCCCTCCTATTTAGTAGGGAGCGGGTTATCCTAAACAGGGCGGCTGGGTGGGACTCAGCAGACGCAACCAAGGTGGCTATATGAGATCTTTTCGCTGCCCTGAGTGCCCTGGTGTATTCCTTGGTGCTGATGGTTACCATTGCTCGGTTCGATTCGGACTTATCGGACCTCCATAGGTGCTCTAGGCGTCTCCTCCGGCGCTTCATCTCCTGGAGTTCCTCGGTGAACCAAGGAGGGATCCGCCGCCTTGGAGGGGCCGTAGTGGCGCAATCCGGTCAAGGGTCTCCGATGCTGCCGAGTGCCAGGCAGCAACCAGAGTCTCTACCGGACTGTGGGCGAAAGTATCAGGAATGACTCCAAGCTCCGTCTGGAACCTTAACGGCTCCATAAGTCGCCTGGGGCGGAACCACCTGGTCGGTTCCTCCTCCCTACAGTGGGGGTTTGGTCTCCGGAAGTCAAGCCTCAGTAGGCAGTGGTCTGACCACGACAGGGTATGATGTCATTACCCCTCAGACCAAGATCACAAATCCACTGCTCCGAGAGAAATACGAGGTCGAGCATGTGACCCGCTGAATGGGTTGGGCCCCGGATTACTTGGGTCAAGCCCATGGCCGTCATGGAAGCCATGAACTCCTGCGCCCCATCAGAGTGTTCACCGAGCGACGGCAAGTTGAAGTCCCCCAGGACCATCAGCCTAGGGAACTCAATTGCCAGCTCGGCTACCGACTCGAGGAGTGAGGGGAGGGCTGCTGCAACGCTGTTGGGAGGCAGGTACGTTAACAGCAGACCCACTTGACCCTTGAGGTCCAATTTTACCAGCAGAGACTCACACCCGACAAGCTCCGGAGCAGGGACCCTACGAGGAGCTAATGACTCCCGGATAACAATAGCCACACCCCCACCCCTTCTCTGGGCTCTCGGCTGGTGCAGCACCTGAAATCCTTCTGGGCACATCTCTACGAGGGGGACTCCTCCCTCTGGGCCCAGCCAGGTTTCAGTAATACATGCCAGGTCTGCCCTCTCGTCTAAAATTAAGTCCCGGACGAGTGGAGCTTTATGTACCACAGACCTGGCATTTAGCGACAGCAGCCTGAGTCCAGGGTCCTGATTACTTGCGCCATCTGGTCTCGAAGTGGGACTCATAGGGCCGGAAGGAGGGATCTCTGTAATGTAGCGAACCCTCCTTCCCCGGTAATGGCCTGCCCTAAAGTCCCCATCATATCTGCCCCTCCCTGTTATGACCGTGATACTCCGACCCTCTCCCGTGTCTCTGGTCCCCTCAACCACCCCCATGGCCCCCGCATCCCCCGGCAGGTCCTCCGAATCATACATACCCATGCACTCCCCCAAGCAATCCCCACGTAACAGTTAAAACACAAAAATTACAACAATATAATAGTAAAAAGTGGGACATTCATTCATCTCATATGTATCCCATGCATATCCCATACAAAGAGAAGAAAAAAAAGATGAAAGAAAAGGAGGAAAAAAGATAAATTGCGCAGTTGATTAAAAATGCAAGATCAGATAACATAACTGGCTCTCAGTGTTCAAGGTGGTTGAAGTGGCTGGAGACCAGTTACAGTTCAGATAAAATATATGGGGGAGTGTCTTATATCCCCCCTCTTCTTCTGTACATTTAAAAAGGTTCAACCGGCCGGAACAGTCCAAGATGGTAAAGGGTTTTCTTGTGCAGGCACTGTCCAGGGCGATGCCACAAGGGTAGCCACAGAAAGTAATAATAGTGACAATAATCAAGGCCAGATGGAGATGTGCCAGCAAGCCTAGGAATCCAGAGGCCGTGGCAGAAAAAGGCCGGATGTTGAAATGCCACAATAAGAGATAGTCCAGTGCCAAACAGAGAACACAGGGGGAAGCCTCACAACAGTGGGGGCAGGCAAAGATGGAATTGCTTCTGTGGGGCCACCTGACCAGACAAGAGCGGAGGAGGGGGGGCAGAGACGGGGCGAAAACGAAGCCGAACGGGGGGGAGCCATCCGGAGGGACTGCCGCGGCACCAGGCAAAGCCAGCCGCCCAGCTTCCTCAGTCCCAACAGTAGTTCTGACCGTCCACTCTCCCTCTGAAGCAGCAATAGTCCGGCAAAGCCCCCAGGAGACACAGCCAACACGCTCACCCTCAGCAATGTTCTTATTAGTCCGCTCTCTCTCCGAGATAATGGCGGCCGAGCAAAGCCCCCAGGAAGCGCAGCCAACAGTTCCAATAATTCCTCCGTCCGTCCGCTTACACTCCGGGGCGATGGTAAACAGAGAAAGTCCCCAGGAGGTGCAGCTAGCAACACGAGGACACCGAAACCTTTGAAAAACGCCGAGGGACGTCTCCGCCAGAGAAAGACGCCGAAGTACGCTACCGCCATTCTCAGCGTGGCCTCGCCTCCCCTACCGCCGGGCAACACACAGACCTCCAATGTTTGAACGAGCCGGGGCCGCCCGAGAACGGCGGTCCCCGCAGAGGTCTGGCTTCCTCGGATCCCCCAGACTCCGGACATCCCTAAGGACCTCTTCACGGGAAATTCGAATCGATTTTTTTGAGGTTTCCAGCGTTTTTCCATCTGAGTCAGAACGGAGAAGAACGCCTAGGAGCCATCTCTGATCTCGCACATGCGCATCTTTATCCTTCCCCCCTTCTTCTGCCTTTCCTATTCCTCTCCTTTCTCCTCTCCATCCTGACTTCCCTACTGTCCTCCTTCCCTCCCTTCTAACCTTTGTTACATTTGCATATTTTCCTCTGCTGAGGACAACCTGGTTCTCTTTTCCTTTCCTTGCTTAAAGAGGCAAGGATTATAAATCCTCTCGCCTCATCTAAAATGAAGTTTAATCGCTAATTTCATGCAGGTAATTATAGCGGATTTCCTATCAGCTTTTTTAAGTTTTCCCAACATTGTAGTGTAACAAAATTGCTCGACGGTGGGTTCTCACCCCTAATACATTTCTCCTTTCGCTTATCTCTCAGTTGTTGTATATTGTTCATTTGAGTTATTGGTTTAATCGTATTAGGTTAGTCAGCTATCTCTTTTTGTGTCTAAGTCTTCACTGACTCATCAAGCCATTTGTACAGCTTCTCCCAGACTGTATAAAAGTCTGTATCTTCTTTGTCATTAATTCGCATCGTCAATCTGTTCATTTCTGCTAGTTCTAAAATTTTATTCATCACCATAGTGTTGGTGGGGGCATTTTCACTCTTCCAGCACTGTGCGTAAACAATCCTTGACGCTGTCAGAATATGGACTAGGAGGTATTGGTTAGATTTGCAAATTTTTTGATCTATTATCCCTAATAAGAAAGTTTCCGGCTTAAGACATAGTTTAATTGACAAGATTCCATTCAGCCATCCTAGTATTTGCTTCCAATATGCTTTGGCTACCGGACACGTCCACCACATATGGTAGTACGTGCCCAGCACTGTTTTACATTTCCAGCATATGGCCGAAACTTTTGAAGACATTTTCGCCAGTCTTGTCGGTGGAAGATGCCAGCGGTAGAACATTTTATATATATTTTCTTTATAGGCCATCGATTTTGTCAATTTTAGGTTCCATTCCCAGACTCTTTCCCAGTCGTCTAGGTCTATTGTGTGGCCGATGTTTTGGGCCCAGGTTACCATGACTTCTTTTACTCTTTCTGCTTCCGTTTTTCGAATCAGTAAGCAGTTGTATATTTTTGAAATTAATTTCTCATCTGGTCCAATTAAAATTTTATCTAATTCCTGGTTCTTGTTCTGGAAGCCGGGTTGTGCTAGATCGAATTTGTGTTTGTTTTGAATTTGAAGATATGGCCACCAATCGATGTTTATTCCCTTTTCAGCCAAATTTTCCCTGGGGTTTAGTTTGTTTTGGTCGTCTAGCAACTGTTGGTAGGTAACAATTTTATCCAAATTTATCAAATTCGGGTATATCAGGGCTTCCGTCGGAGATATCCATTTAGGTAGTTGCGTGTAGTATCTCCTTCTAATTTCGAGCCAGTCCTTAATCAATACCCCCCTTAAATGGTGACTACTAAAATAATTGTGGATTTTATTTCCCTCGCACCATAAGTAGTTATGCCACCCGTATTGCAGGTCGTGGCCCTCTATTGTTAAGATTCTTTTATTACCTAACATTACCCATTCTTTTATCCACATAGTTATTGCTGCTTGATGATATGTTTTCCATTCCGGTAAGCCCATTCCCCCTTGAGTTCTTTTGTCCTGCAGGTGCATATATTTTATTCTGGGCTTTTTACCATTCCATATAAAGTTTCGAATCATTTTGTCCAAATCATTATAAAAATTTTCCCGTAGCTTGACCGGTGCCGTTTGAAATAGGTAGAGGATTTTTGGCAAAACATTCATTTTAATTACTGCGACTCTTCCCATCAGTGATAGTTGTAGTTTTGACCAGGTTTTTAAGTCCTTTTGAGTATTCTGTAACAACTTATCATAGTTGTCTTCTTTTATGGAAGAGCATTTCGCAGACAGCCAGATCCCTAAATACTTAATTTTTTTAGTTATCTTTAATTCCATTGTTTTCTCTAGTTCTCCAATCTGGTTTTTGGGGAAATTTTTTATAATCATTTTTGTTTTTTCCTTGTTTATTTTTAAACCGGCCACACACCCAAAGTTCTCAATGTCCTTCATCAAATTCGGTCCTGAAAGTAAGGGGTCTTCCACGATAAAGACCATGTCATCCGCGAAGGCCTGTACTTTATATTGTTCTTTTTTTATGGTCAAGCCCCTAATTTCCTGATTTGATCTTATCCGATTTAAAAGGACCTCTAGTGACATAATAAATAGTAGTGGGGAGAGCGGGCACCCTTGTCTAACACCCTTTCCAATTTGTATCCTCTCCGTTAGTTCCCCGTTGACTATGATATTTGCAGATTGCCGTGAATATATAGATTCTATAATCTTAGTGAATTTGTCGCCAAATTTCATCATTTTAGTTGAGTGATTAGAAAGTTCCAATCTAGGTTATCAAAGGCTTTCTCGGCGTCGACAAAGATTAATGCGAGTTGTTTCTCGGATCTTGTTTGATAGAATTCCAGGGTATCAATTATTATTCTTGTATTGTTTCTGATATGTCTTTTTGGGAGAAAGCTGTTTTGATCCAAATGGATACTTTGATTTAATATTATTTTTAGTCTTTCCGCCAATATTGATACAAAAATTTTGTAATCTGCATTTAACAGGGATATGGGTCTATAATTTTGGACCTTGCTACTGTCCGCCTCTTCTTTTGGTATTAGGGTGATGTAAGCTTCCCCCCATGATTTTGGGACCCTACCATTTTGTAGTGCCTCATTACATAGTTCTAATAATTTGTCTTCTATGCTATTTTGAAGTTTTTTATATATTTCCGACGGAAGCCCATCCGGCCCAGGTGTTTTATTGTTTTTTTGTTTTTGAATGGCCTTTTTCAGTTCTTCTTGTGTGATTTCTTTATCGAGCATCTCTCTCATCTCCTCCGACAAGACTGGAAGCTTCTGCTTTATAAGGTATTTTCTAATGTCTTGTGCATTAATTTCGTCTTGTTTATATAGTTTCCTATAATAGTTCTGTACTATCTTTTTCTTTTCTCCTATTTCTTGTTTCAAATTCCCCTCCTCGTCACACAATTGTTTAATAATTCTTTTGACCTTCTCCTTTCTTATTTTGTGGGCCAACCATCTCCCAGTTTTATTTGCATGTTCAAAATAATTCTGCTTCATTCTCTTAATGTTTTGTGCTATTTCCTCTTGAGAGATCAAATTTATTTGGTGTTTAATTAACTCTCCTTTTTCCCTGTGTCTACTGTTTTCTGGCTCTTTCTGGGTCAGCAGTTCCGTCTCTCTTAATTCTTTGTTCAGTGTATTAAGTTTTTCCCTGTGCACTTTGTTTCTTCTTATTATATAGGCTATAGATGTTCCCCTCACAACTGCCTTCATCGTGTCCCAAACATTTTGTATTGAGGTCTGCTCTTTACAGTTTTCTTTAAAGAAGTAGCCCAATTCCTTTTCTATTTGTTGTACAAATTGTTTCTCTTGTAGTATGTTCTGGTTTAATGTCCACCTAGCTTTTATCCTTGCCTTCCCTTTCCATTGCCATAAGACTGGGTGATGGTCGGCCCACTTGTTGGTTGTTATTTCAATATTTACAGTATCCATGAGTAGCTCCGAGTTTGACCAAACCATGTCGATACGGGACCATGAATTATGTGGATGGGAGTAAAACGTGTACTGTTGCATCTTGTCATTCATTTTCGCCAGACATCATAAAGATCTAATTCCTTCACCATATTTACATAGGCAGACGGTAGTTTCCTTCTTGTGCTTTTCTTGTGTGTACCCTTATAGTCCATCTTACCGTCTGCTATAGCGTTGAAATCCCCTAGAATACATATATTTTGCCACTCTATTTCATTTATCCTCTTATATAGATTAATATAAAATCTCTCTTGTTTTTGATTTGGGGCATAGATTCCAACTAGTAAAAATTTTTTCCCACCATTAATTATCTCCACCATTAATACCCTACCGTCTTTGTCTGCATGTATTAATTTGGGGTTCAACCATTCTTTTATATACATCACAATTCCTCTTTTTCTGGTTTGTGCTGACGAGCAGAATGTTTTACCTAGTTTTGGACAGACCAACAGGTTATTGTACTTTTCTTTAATGTGGGTTTCCTGAAGACAGATTACATCTAACTTTTGTTTCACTAGATCCAACAGTACACGTTTTCTTTTGGAAGTTATGTTAAGACCATTTACATTTGCTGATAGTACATTCGTTTCCCATTCTTCAATTCCATTACACGTTATTCGCTTTGAGGGCGCCTTTAGATCGTGTCTCGATGGGTGACCTTGCTCTCGAATCTTCTCTGCCATATCTCTCTCGTTCTCTGGCCTCTCCCGGCCCCCGCCCCTCTGGTTGAGTTTCAATTATAGTGTCCTCCTGTCTTAAAAGTCCTTCTTTATTAAACCTCTCATCGTCTGCTAGTAAAAGTTCCTGGAATTCTTGAGCTTTCGCCAAAGTATCTATCCGGTATTTCTTTTCCCTCCATATTATCAACATTCCTTCTGGAAGGAGCCATCTGAACTGGATTCTGTCTCTGTTTAAACGCGTGGAGAGGAAGTTGTATTTCCTTCTCTTCTCTCTGACTCTCCGTGGAGTCTGTTTTAAGATGAGAATTTCTTTACCCTTGTATGTTAGAGAGTCCCCTCTTATTGTACTTAGAATGTCCTCTCTCAGCTGCCTTCTCAACACCCTCACATGGATCTCCCTCGGAAGCCGGTGGCGTCTCGCGAAGCCTGTATTGACTCTATAGGCTTCGTCCAGTTCGTTAATAACCTCTTTTTTCGGCCTGTCGAGGACTAATCCCAGGATTTCTCCAATCAGCTCCCGGAGGTTTTCATCTTTTGCTTCCTCCACGTTTTGTAGTCTTAAATAATATGCTGATCGCTCTAATTCTATCATTCTTAAACTGTTTGAGATAATGAAATATTTTCTTTCTCTTCTGTGGAGAGTTCAGTCTGTTAACATTCCATGTCAAAATCTTAGTTGTCATTTTTGGTTGCCTGAAGCTTTTTTAGAGCCTCCCGCATGGCCTGTCTAACCTTTGGTCTGGCTCCTCCCACGGCTTCTGAGCTTGTTGCTGTGACTCCTTGATCAATGGCCAGTGATTGTTGAGATTGTTGCGTTGTAGCTTGTTTTTCCATTTGTCTGGTAGTCGTACGGTTAGGTCTTTGTTCCCTGACCCCTTGCCCTTCCGGGAGGGGGAGATGGTACGTTTTGTCTGGTAGTTGTGTGGTTTGCTGTTTATCTTGTCCTTCTCGTGGTCTTTCTCCATATCCCGATGATTCAGGGTGTCCCACCTTCAGAATCTTATGATAGAAATCTCGAGCTTTCCATACAGAGTTGAGACGATATCTTTGCTTGTCAAATGTAACTATGATACCGAATGGGACATCCCATCTATACTGTATCTGACGCTTTCTGAGCTCTTCCACCAAAAAAGCATAATCTCTTCTGGCTCTTAGAATTTGAGGTGGTATTTCTTTCAAGACAATCAAATCCTGTCCGCCAATTTGAAGCCTGGTATTATAGGACTCTTGTAGTATCATGTTTCTGAACTCTCTTGTAACAAAGTATATTACCACATCTCGGGGGAGTTGCTTCTGTTTTGCCGCCCAAGAATTAACGCGATAAATTTTGTCGATCTGCCAATCAAAATTGGATCCCGGTCTTCCCACCAGACAGTCAAAAGCCTCTGAAAACATCTGCTTTAAGTTCTCCTGTTTCTCTTCGCGCAGCCCCCTGACTCTTAATGCAAGCTCCATCTGTTTATACTGTATCATAATAATTTGTTTTTCAGCATTTTCAACTTTTTGTTCCACCACTTCAGTTTTAGATGTCAAGTTAGTTTTAGCTTCATTAAGAACCTCTAAGTTATCTTCCATTCCAGAAACATATTCTGTCAGTACGTTTACAATTCCCATCATGTCATCATTCATTTTGGTGATCTTAGTATCAAACTTATCATATAAGACTTTTATCTCATTCCTTATTTCATCTCTGAATTCTCTGAAAGTTTCTAAATTCTGTTCTCTAGATTCTCTGAACATTTCCAAAAAGAATTCTTTCGTTGGTATGTCTCCACTAGGGGGCATAGAGGGTGGGGGCTGCAACTTTGTGCCAGGTATGGGGGACGTGGCTCTAGGAGGTAATTTCGCAGGATTTAATTTTGATGCCATTATGTCTTTGCTTTAAGCACTTAATCAAATTTTGCTAGCCCGCTGTGCAGCTTGCAAAAAAAAAAAGAAAAATTCCTCCCTTTTTGCAGAGAGTTTACGGAAAGTTTCAAAAGATTGGCATTACACCAAAACAGTTCAGCAAAAAAAAAAAAAAACTCTGTTTGGAATGTCTCTATATTAGCAAAGAGTCTTTGAAAACTTTTAGAGTTTGATAAGAAAGAATCTTCAAAGAAGTGGAGCTAATTAGTTCATGAGAGGCTATTCGTTTGATTCTTTGCCAAGGAATTAGGGATATACCATTATTGCAAATGCGAAGGCTAGAGAATCGCCATCTTGGAAACAGTTACACAAAGGAAGCTTTATAAGCTTTATAAGCTAGGATTTTTCCTAGAAAAAGCAAATAAAGTTCTCAGGTACGGGCTCTGCTTGTATTAGTTTCAGATAAAATATTTTCAGAAATTGTCCTAAGAGGGGTTTCTTTGCCTTGTGCTGTGAAGACAGTCGAGATTTTTGGCCGGAGGTATGACTCAGCTTTGGTTGTCTCCCCCCTTCTGTTCGCAGCAAAAAAAAAAAAAAAAGCTGCAAACTTCAAAGAAAGCTCTTACCAGCTGGGCCTCTCTCTGCAATCTTCTTGCCTGAAGAATCAGATATCTACTGGGTGTTTAAGTAGATAACGAGCCAGAAATCTGGGAGCAGCTCAATTAAGCCGCCGCCAACGGCAAAGTCCCGCCCCGGAAGCCTCTGTGGGCGCGCTTTTGACATCGCGGTTTTAGCGCCGCGGTGTTGTCGGCGCGCTTTAGTCTACTGCGGTTATGTCGTGCCACGGTCTGTCAGATGTCTGATAGATGATCATCTTAACAGATAACGCCACTGGTAATACGGGAGCAGCTGTGTTTAGCTGCTACCATCAGTAAGTCCCGCCCAGGAAGTCCTGGAGCTTGCTCTTCATGAGACCATTGTCTGCAAACCCTAGATACCATAGTTCGCTTCTTACTATGTTACAGAGCCCCTGATTATGACCTTGGTCATACAAACAAGCTAACTGCATTACTAACGTGGGCAGCCTCCTGCTTGCACCCCCTTATCTTTCTAGGTGACCTCAATTTGCCTCTTATTAATTACAACCGAACCTATCCACGCAACCCTGCACAATGCTGTTACAACTCTGGGGCTGGATCAATTGGTAACAAGCAACACTAGGCTCAACAACTGCCTAGATCTCATCTTCTGCAATAGTTTAAATTCAATTTATGTTCTACAAGTTAAAGAACCTTTTTCCAACAGTGACCACAGCATGATTGGTTTTTGTCTCAATTTCCATCCTTGCAAAGAGGGTCATAGCAATGGGATACTACGTTATAACTTTTAAAAAGCTAACTATGATCTCATAACTGCCAACCTCACATCTCTTGATTGGCACCTTCTGTTCACTGGTTGCCATTATAACACTTTTTTGCTCGAAGTCAATATAGTCATTAAACTACACCTACCATTAATAACTCCCCAAAGCCAAAAAAACACACACACAAAAAGCACCACACAAATTCCTTGTAAAATCTCTTTGGCGAGAAAACAAAACTGGCTACGTAGCTAATTTTAAAAACCGCTGCAAAGCCTTAAGCTGCCAGATAAAGACAAACTGCAGCAATTACCAGCAATACTCCTGGTCCAAATACTCCTTTTCCCAATCTTCGACAGGCCCACCTCCTGCTATAGTGTGTACAGGACGTTGACAGGACCCGGGTTGGGCCTTGGCATCTATCGGCTGTGAAAAGATTTCCCCCCCATTTTTAAACATTTAACAACGTGGTCTCCTATTTAAGCAGACAACCCCGGCTTTCCCTCAACTGGCCTTCTTCAGTCATCATTTCTGGTTAATCCAGGTGCTTCAGTGACTTTCATCATGGCTTCTGGGCTGTCCAGGCGCTTGCAAATCACCTTCTCCATATTTCCTGCTCATTTTGGATTTTTAAGCAGTCCCCTATATGGTCGCCTATAGCCAGGAGGTAATCCTGTGTTTCCACCAGCTTCCTTCTTCCCTCATGGCTTCTGGGCTGACCAGGTGCTTGAGTGCGTCTTGCACTCGCCCCATCAGCTTTTTGCACTGTGGGGGACAGAAAAAGCAAAGCTCCGCATTAGAATCGCACGTCAGAAGGAAGGTGGAGGAAAGGGAGACCCCGATTGAGGCCACCTTTTGAGTCTAGGGGCCTGTTTGAATTTGGGAGAGGGGATCATCTGTGGGCACCCTCTCACCTGCAGCAAGATAAGAGTCTGGTCGTCTGTGGTGCCAGCGGGGCTCATATGGCTGTTGCTGTTGCCTGCATCCTAAAAAAGATGACCAGGGAGAAGAAAGGGAAAATTACTGGATTTATGCAGGAATCCTCAGATCTAGCTTTGCTTACACTGCAACCACTTGGCTCTAGTAAATACCTGCCTTTTACTAAATGCAACTTGACTGCAAATGGGGACGAGAGTCTTTCTTTCCTAAATGCCCAAGCTGGGACAGGCCTGATAATCTCTCATCCGTATGGCTGAAATGCCTTCTGTTTGACTGGTTGTTTGGCTCTCTTACCTGTCCTTGAATCTGGGAAGGCTGGAAACCAGGAGCCAGGGAGGAGGGAGGTCGCTGGAGAATGTTGGAGAACCTCTTCTAGAGGAAAAGGTTAAACAAACAAACAGAAAGAAAGAAAAGTGAAAGCCAAATTAAGGCCTCTTCATTTGTGACCAGAGTTGTCTTCATCATCAAGGTTTGCTTGGCCAGCCCCTTTTTGCTCCCCAGGGACCCCCACAGTTGCATTTGTCAGGCAGCATTAATAACCTCCCCCAAAGCCAACAACCCTCTCCCCCACCAAATTACCCATAACAATACGAAAGCTTCAATTAAATAAAAAATCTCTTTGGCGAGAAAACAAAACTGGCTATGTGGCTAATTTTAAAAACCACTACAAAGCCTTATGCCGCCAGATAAAGACAGCATGCAGCAATTACCATTGCAAACAGGAGGAAGAGCTGTTAAACTCGAAATCCATTTGAGCCTTCTGTAATTTCATAAATGCCAAACTTAAAGATCGAAAACTATCCCACCCCTAAAAGGGCCTAATGGGGAAGACTGTAATGATGAAGCCGTTGAGGCCGACCTCTTCAACACATTCTTCAGTTCTTCAGTCTTTGTCAACAGCAATGGCTTCTGTCCCACATTTCCTAGTTGTACCACAGCTAATTGCAATGATCTGCTACATATTGATTTTACAGTAGATAACATTGAAACGGCACTATGCAACTGAAAGCCGTCTCTATCTATTGGCCCCGATGGATTGTGTACCTACTTCTTGAAAAAGCTTTAGCCGAACCTCTAAGCACAATCTATGAGGTATCTTTGAGTACCAGCTCCTTGCCCAACCGATGGTCACTAGCCACAGTCATACCTATCTTCAAAAAGGGAGAGCCCATCCTAGTAGAAAATTACAGACCAATCTCACTGTTGCATCACCTGTAAAGTCATGGAATCCATTATAAACCAATCCATCACCCGCCACTTGGAGACAAACAACCTGATTTCTCACAAGCAGTTTGGTTTCAAGAAAAAAATTGTCCTGTCATCTGCAACTCCTACACTGCAGGAACATTGGGACCACAACTCAACGGCTTTGATCCCCAGCCTATGTCCCCTGAGCCTTGAAAGGCTACCCATCCTAAAGATACGATTTCTCTTAAGAGCCAAGGTGGCGCAGTTGTTAAATGCAGCACTTCAGGCTACTGCTAGATCAGCAGGTCAGCGGTTCAAATCTCACCGGCTCAGGGTTGACTCAGCCTTCCATCCTTCCGAGGTGGGTAAAATGAGGACCCAGATTGTTGGGGGCAATATGCTGACTCTCTGTAAACCGCTTAGAGAGGCCTGAAAGGCCTATGAAGCGGTATATAAGTCTACTGCTATTGCTATTGCTATATTGCTATTCTCTTCCTCTCTTCTACAACCCAACGTCTGGCTCTTAGGACATCAACAACAGAGCCAGGAACAAGAAGGGAGGGAGGGATGGAGGGAGGGAGAAAGGAAGAGTACAGTCCTACCTAAAAGTCTCAACCAGAATTCCTCTAGTTCCCAAGGTTTTCTTTTACACAAAATGTTCCCTTTCCTTCCTTCTCTTTATTCATATTTGTATCCCTTCCATTCTACTGCACAACACAAACATACACTCACACTCTTCTGTTCCTACCTCCTGTTTCCAGGATCGCTTTTTGCTAGCCATCTTGTATATGTTTTGCAATTTCTTGATGTTAAATACAGTAAACCTGGAGACAAATACCCATAGATTCCTGAAAGGAGGTGAACAGACATTTTAATTTTCTCTTTTTAGGAGCTGGGCCAGAAGTGCAAACTTTTCATGCCAGAAGAAAGAGATGCCTCTAAAAATGTCCTGGTTCAAACTTGAGTCATCTTGACTCCCAAGATAAACTCAAAGCTAGAATACCTCCAAGGTCCCTTCTAGCTCTACTCTGAATGATTAATAAAGGGCCAAGTCCAGCAAAAGGGGCTGGAGACTCACAGAAAATTACAGTCCCACCGAGAAGTGTGCCAGAAGACTCAACGGCTTTGATCTCCAACCTATGTCCCTTAAACATTGAAAGGCTACCCCTCCTAAAGATAGGATTTCCCCTCCTCTCTTCAACAACCAAATGTCTGGCTCTTAGGACAGCAATGACAGAGCTAGGAGGAAAAAGAAAGAAAGGAAAAAGAAAGGAAAAGGAAAGAGCAGAGTCCCACTTAAAAGTCTCAACAAGAATTCCTCTAGTTCCTGGGGTTTTCTTTTGCACAAGATGCTCCCTTTCCTTCCTTCTCTTTATTCATATTTGCATCCCCTCCCTTCTACTGCACAACACAAACATACACACGCCTCTGTTCTTACCTTCTTTTCCTGGGATCGCTTTTGACTGGCCATCCAGTATAACGTCTTCAATGTCCTGGCAATAAATAGGCTAAACTTTGAGGCAAATGCCCATAGCTTCCTGAAAGGAGGTGAACAGATATTTTAATTTCCTCTTTTTAGGAGCTGGACCAAAAGCCTGAAGTTTTTTGTTTTTTTTTACTGAAAATTTTAAAAAGCTTTTACAAATATTTACCTCCCTCCCCCCCCCAAGCCCACCTCCCCCCCCCACCCCCGACTTCCCAGAGCATAAATCTTTATTATATTATATTAGAGGGTATAAATCTTTAACAATCATATTCTAAAATAAAGTAAAAGAGACTTGGCTTCATCTATCATTTGTGCTTTAACTCCTCTTTTGTTAAGCTAACTATAAACAAATTAAATCATTCCTTGTTTTTTCAGTCATAAGCTATCTGGAATATTTTAGTCCCGTATTTATTTTGAATATAGTCAATCCATCTTCTCCACTCCAGTTTATATTTCTCATCTGAATGATCCTTAAGATATGCTGATATTTTAGCCATCTCTGCTAAGTTTGTTACTTTTAATGTCCATTCTTGAATAGTAGGCAAATCTTCCTTCTTCCACTATTGAGCCACAAGCAAAAGAAAAAAAGAAAGAAAAAGGAATGGCAGTTGGTCTTACCTGAACTGTATGTTTCAGAGAAGGTGTGGGAGGAGTAACAGTTGGGTATTAACCCAGCCCTTTTGCCCTGGAGTCTGAGGATAATCTTTGAAACCACGCCTCTGATCTTCCTCTTGCTCTCCCAGATTAACCGATGGTCGTAGCAGAGCCCTGGAAGGAAAGAACAACAGAACAGCGCAAGCACATATCCTTCCTATTGATCCTGAATGACCACTGAGCTAACTCAGGCCCCTGGCGCAGGGCGCCCTAAACTAGGGGGGGGGGGAAGTGACTCCTCCCACACCTTCTCTGAAACATATAGTTCAGGTAAGACCAACTGCCATTTTCCAGAGTGAGGTGTGGGAGGAGTAACAGTTGGGACATACCAAAGCTAGATGTCCTAGGGAGGAATCATTGGGCCTGAGCCCCTTGAGAGTCTAGGACTCCCTGCAGAACCCTCCTACCGAAGGCTACCTCCGCGGAGGCAGAGGCATCTAGGCGGTAATGTGTAATGAATGGTGAAGGAGACGCCCAGGCGGCGGCCCGGCAGATCTCCTCTATGGGGGCCTGGGTGGCCCAGGCTGCTGAGGTGGCCGCACTTCTGGTGGAGTGCGCCATGTGCCCTCTGGAACCTGAAGTCCCCATGCCTCGTAGGACTGTGAAATGGCTGCCCTGATCCACCTGCTGATGGTGGCCGGGGAAACCTTATCACCTCTGGTGGAACGTTGATATGACATGAAGAGGGCTTCTGAACGCCTAAAGGGAGTCGTGCGCTTAAGGTAAATGTGCAAGTCTCTTCTGACATCCAACCTGTGCCAAGATCTTCCCCTATCCCTGGAGGGCTGCGGACAGAAGTCCGGCAGAACTATCTCTAGAGCCCTGTGGAAGGGGGAATTGACCTTGGGCATGAATGCGGGGTCCAATCTGAGGATTACCCAGTTCTCTAGGAATGTGCAGAGGTCCGCTCTGCTGGAGAGAGTGTTGATCTCAGAAACTCTCCTAGCCGAGGTGATGGCGACCAGGAAGACGACCTTAAGGGTCAGAAATTGAAGGGAAACATCCCTCCAGGGTTCGAACGGTGCCTCCGTTAAAGCCTGGAGGCCCGTAGGTAGGTCCCAGGAAGGGAATCGATGGACCGCTGGGGGTTTCAGATTCGCCGCTCCCTTGAGGAAGCGCCTGAGGACCGGATGTTGGGATAAGGGTGGAGCATCCACCCCCCCCCCCCGAATGGTGGAAAGGGCCGAGACCTGTCTCCTAAGAGTGCTGGAGGCAAGTCCCTTCTCTAGACCTTCTTGCAGAAAGTCCAGGATCTGAGGTACCGAGGCAGGCTGAATGTCCCTTGCTTTACACCAGTCAGCAAAGGCCACCCAGGAGGCGTTGTATATGCGGGTGGTAGATTGCCTCCTGGACGCCTCGATGGTCCTAATGACCTTGGAGGAAAATTGGGCCTCTCTTAGCTGCTCCTGCTCAATCGCCAGGTGGTCAGATGGAGCCACTCTGGATCCGGATGCTCCAGAGACCCCTGATGGAGAGACCCCTCCCCCGGGGGGATCCTCCAATGGGGAGCTGAGGACAGCTCCACCGGGTCTGCTAGCCAGGGGCGGCGTGGCCAGAAGGGAGCCATTAGGATCATCTCTGCCCCCTCTGACACGAGCCTCCTCAGGACCCCGGGAATGAGGGGAAGGGGGGGAAATGCGTAAAGTAGACCTGGTGGCCATCTGCAGCGGAGGGCATCCGTGTGCATGGCTCCTCTGGAGGGGAACCTCGCTATGAAGTTCGGCTGGTTCTCCGTCCCGGAGATGTGTTCCGCTCTGATGGACTGGAGATGTCTCTCTGCCCAGTTGCCTAATCGGAGGGCCTCGTCGCAAAGGGCCTTGAAGTGGGTGCCCCCTTGCCTGTTCACGTGGGCCTTGGCTGCCACGTTGTCCGTCAGGACCAGGATGTGGTGACCGGTGACTGTGGTCTTGAAGTGTCGTAGGGCCAAGTGGATGGCTCTGAGCTCCAACCAGTTGATGTTGTTGCGCAGATCTGTTGGAGTTCAACGTCCCTGGGCCATCTGAACTTCCAGGTGTGCTCCCCAGCCGAACAGGCTTGCGTCCGTCGTGAGTATTTTCCTCGCTGGCTCCTTGAAGAGGGATCCCTTGTTCAGTGCTGGGGTCAGCCACCAACGGAATGAGAGCAGCACTTGGGGCGACACTCGGATCTTGAATCTGGCGTCGCTCGTCCCCGCCTTCTGGTATGGAAGCAGGAACCACTGCAGCTCCCTGGCGTGTAGGCGAGCCCAAGGCACGATCCCTATACAAGAAATGAATTTCCCAAGGAGCCTGGAAAGAAGAACTATAGGGACAGCGCATAATTTACGAACTTCATTAATTAGCTGCACAATGCTGTCCTTTCTCTCCTGGGGGAGGAACACCTCCCCAGACACCGAATCTATAATAGAACCGAGGTGTTGGAGCCTGGTAGATGGGACCGGCTGGTTCTTCTCTAAGTTGATAGAGAACCCCAGGGACCCGAGGGTGTCAATGGTGGTACCCAGATCCTGTCTGGCTGTGGCTGGGGACCTGGCTAGGACTAAGATGTCATCTAGATAGCAAAAATAGACGGACTGGTAGGGAACGCAGGTGACCTGCAGCTGCACCCAGCACCTTGGTAAAGGTCCTGAGGGTTGAGGCCAGCCCGAAGGGAAGGGCCCTATATTGGAAGTGATTTCCCCCATGTGAGAACCTAAGGA
Source organism: Thamnophis sirtalis (assembly GCF_051295495.1). Classification (NCBI taxonomy): domain Eukaryota; kingdom Metazoa; phylum Chordata; class Lepidosauria; order Squamata; family Natricidae; genus Thamnophis; species Thamnophis sirtalis. Next base: position 17,318,384 of record NW_028261382.1, on the reverse strand, counting down.
ACCTGCGATGTTCCGGGGCGATGCTGATGTGGAGGTAGGCCTCCATAAGGTCGATGGATGCCATGAAGTCACCCTGTCGGATGCCTTCCAAGATGGACTTCAAGGAAGTCATCTTGAATCTACGGTAGACTACCCTGGAATTGAGTTGTTTAAGATCCAGGATAGCTCTCCACCCTCCTGAGCTCTTGGGGACCAGAAACTGGTGGGAATAGAATCCGGAACTTCTCTCCCCCTCTGGGACTTCTTCAGTGGCCTTGATATCCAGAAGGTGTTTGATGGCCTTAGCCTTAATGGCTCGTTTGGCCGGATCAGCAGAGGTGAAGGTGCGGAACCTGTTAGGAGGTTGCGAGCGGAACTCCAGGTGTAACCCAAGCTTAACCGTCTGGAGGGCCCACTCGTCAGAGGTGATGCGTTCCCAGGCATCCGCGAAAAGGGTGAGGCGACCGCCAATGGGATGACCCGTGGCTGGATCACTTGAACCTGCAGAAGGGGCGACCGCCTCCTCGAAAGGGCCGCTTGCCCTGCTGCTGGCCCTTGAATCTGTCCCTAAAAAACTGCCTTTCCCCCTGTCTGTGGAACCTGGGGGGTTGGTACCTGTGAGACTGAGCCTCCGAATCAGGCTGGCGGAAGGACGTTGTCCTGGGGTAGGGGGCGTGTCGGGTATCCGACTGTCTGGTCGTGGCTGGGAGGATCTTCTTCTTGTTTTTGTCCTCTACCAGAAGCAGGTCCAGTGAGGCGCCAAACAGCTTGTCCCTGACGTAGTCTGCTCCTGCAAGGTGCCATTTGGCTCGGGACTCCGCCTGCCAGTGGCGCAACCACAGTAAGCGCCTGGACGCTACAGAGGAAGATAAAGCTCGGGTTGCATACTTAACTGCGTCCAGGGTGGCGTCCGCAGAGAATTGTGTGGCTGCCAGCACCTTCGAAATGGCTTGCAGCAGTCGCACTTCCGTGGCAGGTGTTCTGTCCCTCAGCTCTTCCAGCCACAACACCATCTGTTAAAAAAGGAAGCAGAAGCGGCCGCCCTAATGGCCCAGGTTATTGCCTGAAATGTTTTACGTATCACGGTTTCCGCCTTCTTATCCTCTGGCTTAAGACAGTTTGCAATGTCTCCCGTCCCCACGGATGAGGCTGAGGCTAGAGTGGCGATCGGGTTGTCCACCTCCGGGAGAGCTGGAGTGCCTGGTCAAAAGTGGGGTTGAGGTTATAGAACCTCCGCTCATTGCCCCCCCCCCCCCCGATTGGGGAAAGACCCTGGTTTAACCCACTGGGATTTTAGGACCTCCATGAACATCTCTGGAGTTGGAATCTCCTCCTTTTTTACCGGGGGTCTATGAAAAGGGCCCTTTTTCCTCCCTTTACTGGTGCTAGGTGTGGCAGTGGTCAGCCTGGGTTCTGGAGGGGGATCCAGGTCTGCTGTGTCCCTGGCCTTACGGAGTAGGGAGCTAAATAAGGAGGGGGGAAACAGGCCCGTGATGTTGGGGGCCTCTGTAGACTGAGCATCCTCATCCTCAGAGAACCCCACATCTTTCAGCTCTCCTTCTTCTAAACCTGAGGCTTCGCTGGCAGTGGAGGGAGAAGGGGACCCGTGCTCTCTGGCCACCGAGGCTCTGGGAAGAGTCTGATGATCTCTGGGCTGGTCCCAGGATGATCCTTGTTGTGAGGCCTGGGGTTGGTGCTGCATCCCAGCGGCCACCACTTGAGCTAAGGCCCTGGCTAAAACCTCCTGGAAACTCTCAGATAGCTCTGGGAGGGCAGGGCAGAGCTCTGGGGGTTGCAGGTGATCCCTTGCCTCTGGTGAACTTGGTGCCAGCCTGAGCCTAGCTGGGCTGGAAACCCTGCGACCAAAGGGATCCCCCCTCGTTTCAGAGGAATGAACAGGCAAAAGGGGGGGCGAAATGGAGCTATGCCTTCTGCCTGAGCTCCTGGGGGAGCCAGGGGAGGACTCCTGGGCCTCTGCCAGTGCAGGGAGCCTGCGGGGGGAGCGTGACCTAGAAGGCGATGGGCTGATGGTTGCCCTAAATATCCTAGATGAGGCCCTGGTAGCTCTGCCTCCTTTAGGGCGAGTCTCCTTAGTGGATGCCCTGGGGGTGTCCTTCCTGGTGGGGACCTCCCTCTGGTGGCCTGGGAAGCTCTCCTGGAGGTCCCTTCGGCTGGATCTGGGTCCCCTAGGGATCTCGGCCCAGCACCCCCACTCGCACTTACTCTTTTTCCCGCTCCTCTCTCCTCTCTCTGCCGGCTCAGCTGCTGACACGAGCCTCCTCATGCTTCTTCTTCCAGCCGCCGATCCGCGGCTCGAGCACTGGCCTGCACCGAGTTCAGGCCCCTCTGCGGATCCACCGGCCTCTAGGCCTCTTCTGGCCTCCTTGGTGCTTCTTGAGCGCTCCCAGCTACCGTAGATGATTGCCGGTCACGCGCTCAGCCACGTGCTCCAATTCAAAATGGCGGCCGCCGGCCTGCGACCCGGGCCTCTCTGAAGCTGGAGAGCGCTGGGGCGATCCTCTGTGGATTCCCGGTCCTCCAGAGTCCTAATCAGGCGGCTGAAGTGCGAAGGCCTCTCCACGCACTCCAATCAGTGCGGAGGCTTCCTTCCCTCTTGCATGGTCGTCCGGCCGCTTGGGGAGCGTGCGCATGCTAGCAGGGCAGCAAGGCCTTCGCTAGCAGCGCTGAGCACGTTGGAGGAGAGATGCAGTGCTGGATATTCTTGGTGAGATGAAAAATGCTAGAGAAAAATGCTAGAGAAAAAAACCTACACTAGAAAAACCTCTAGATTTCCAAAGTGAGGGAGAGTCAGAAAACACTCCTTCTGGGCTGGAGTCTGAGGTTAATCTGGGAGAGCAAGAGGAGGATCAGAGGCGTGGTTTCAAAGATTATCCTCAGACTCCAGGGCAAAAGGACTGGGTTAATATCCAACTGTTACTCCTCCCACACCTCACTCTGGAAACAGAGCAGAGTCCCACCTAAGAGTCTCAATCAGAATTCCTCTAGTTCCTAAGGTTTTCTTTTGCACAAGAGGTTCCCTTTCATTCCTTCTCTTTATTCATATTTGTATCCCTTCCATTCTACTGCATAACACAAACATACACACCCACACCTCTGTTCTTACCTCCTGTTCCTGGGATCGCTTTTTGCTAGCCATCTTGTATATGTTTTGCAATTTCTTGGCGATAAATTCGGTAAACTTGGAGACAAATATATTGGCCAAGAGATCTGCAGATTTAGTATAGTTACAATGCTGAAATCCTTCTAAAATTATAATATCTGTGGTTTGATAGCAAAAAAAAAAAAGCATGGTTCCTAGGAGCACTGACATCCACAAGATGAATATCAGGCAATACTTCCTATAAAGGCAGGATTATCCCCGCTGACATTTTGGTTTTGCCATTGCTCTCACTTTAATGTTACATTTGACTTCGATGCACAGGCTCTAATGAATGTGGTCAGTGTAGATTTCCAAATATTCTTCAGTATGGTTTCATATCTTGAACAGGCAACATTAGGACAAAAGAGAGAAAAAGAGAGAGATTGAAGATGTGGTGGGCAGGCACATCACCTTCTTCACACTCCCTGCTCAGTGTGGATTTTCACAAAATTCCCTTATGTGGTCGCCTATCTCCAGGAGGTATCTCTGTGTTTCAGTCAGGTTCCTTCCTCCGTCATGGCTTCTGGGCTGTCCAGGTACTTCAGGGCATGTTGCACTGGCCCCATCAGCTCTTTGCACTGTGGGGGGGGGACAGAAAAAGCAAAGCTCCACATTAGTTGCACATCAGAAGGAAAGCAGAGGAAAGGGAGACCCCAATTGAGGGGACCTTAGAATAGGCGAAGGTTTTCTGGACTAACTCATCATCTTCGTCTTCTTCGATGTGGGCAGGAAGATCAAAATGATCCTGTTCCCAATCTTCGATAGTGTGGGCAGGATCCGGTTTCTTCCCTCAGTTTCCAGGGCCTTGTGCTTTTGAGCTGTGAAAAGACTTTTCCGCATTGGGTTCCCGGAGAAGACTCACAATGTTGAGGGTCTCTTCCTCCTCCTCCAGGTACTCCTGCTCCCAGTCTTCTCCCGTGGGGCATACAGGAGTCTGTGGAAAGACAAGAGGAGATAGCATCCCTCATAAAACAGCAAATACTCCTGGTCCAAATACTCCTTTTCCCAATCTTTGACAGGCCCACCTCCTGCCATAGTGGTACAGGACACTGACAGGACCCTGGTTAGGCCTTGGTATCTATGGGCTGTGAAAAGATTTTTCCCCATTTTTAAACATTTAGCAATATGGTCTCCTACCTTAAGCAAGCAACCCCAGGTTTCCCTCCACTGATTTTCTTCAGATGTCATTTCTGATTTGTCCATGTGCTTCAGTGATTTTCTTTATGGTTGTTGTCTTACCTGGCTTCTTCAGTGCCTTGTTAAGGGTGCCATCAACTTTTTGCACTGTGGGGGACAGAAAAAGCAAAGCTCCACATTAGTTGCACATCAGAAGGAAGGCAGAGGAAAGGGAGACCCCAATTGAGGGGACCTTAGAATAGGCAAAGGTTTTCTGGACTAGCCCATCATCTTCATCTTCTTCGATGTGGGCAGGAAGATCAAAATGATCCTGTTCCCAATCTTCGATAGTGTGGGCAGGACCCGGTTTCTTCCCTCAGTTTCCAGGGCCTTGTGCTTTTGAGCTGTGAAAAGACTTTTCCGCATTGGGTTCCCGGAGAAGACTCACAATGTTGAGGGTCTCTTCCTCCTCCTCCAGGTACTCCTGCTCCCAGTCTTCTCCTGTGGGGCATACAGGAGTCTGTGGAAAGACAAGAGGAGATAGCATCCCTCATAAAACAGCAAATACTCCTGGTCCAAATACTCCTTTTCCCAATCTTCGACAGGCCCACCTCCTGCCACAGTGTGTACAGGATGCTGACAGGACCCTGGTTAGGCCTTGGCATCTATAGGCTGTGAAAAGATTTTCCCCCATTTTTAAACATTTAGCAATATGGTCTCCTATCTTAAGCAAGCAACCCCAGGTTTCTCTCCACTGGTCTTCTTCAGTCATCATTTCTGGTTTATCCATGTGCTTCAGTGATTTTCTTTATGGTTGTTGTCTTACCTGGCTTCTTCAGTGCCTTGTTAAGGGTGCCATCAACTGTTTGCACTGTGAGGGACAGAAAAAGCAAAAGGGAAAGAAGAGAGAGAGAGGTTGGAGAGAGAAATGGGGGAGATAGAAGAGAAAGGGAAAGGAGGGAGACAAGACTGACAGAGAGATTGAAGGTTAGCTGGGCAGGCAAATCACCTTTTCCATACTTCCAGATCAGTGTGGATTTTTAAGCAGTCCCCTATTTGGTCGCCTATAGCCAGGAGGTATCTCTGTGTTTCAGTCTGCTTGCCTTCCTCCATGATGGCTTCTGAGTTGTCCAAGTCCTTCAGGGCTTCTTGCACTGGCCCCATCAGCTCTTTGCATGGTGGGGGACAGAAAAAGCAAAGCTCCACATTAGTTGCACATCAGAAGGAAGGCGGAGGAAAGGGAGACCCCAATTGAGGTGACCTTAGAATAGGCGAAGGTTTTCTGGTCTAACTCATCATCTTCATCTTCTTCGATGTGGGAGAAGAAAGGGAAAATTACCTTTTACTAAATGCAACTCGACCGCAAATGGGGACGAGAGTCTGTCTTTCCTACATGCCCAAGCTGGGACTGGCTGGATAAATCTCTCACCCGTATGGCTGAAATGCTTTCCATTTGGCTGGTGGTATCCTTGAATCTTGGCTCCTGGAGATTTTGCCCATGCGGGCTATGGGGGGCAGGAGGCATCTCAATATCTCCACTCCAGGTTTCTTCCTTCTTCTTCTGTTCCTGAAGAGCAGAAAAACAACATCCTGGGAAAACTCAAAAGGCCAACAGTAACAATGATTTGGGTCTTATTAAGCCTGGGAGGAGGGAGGTGGCTGGAGAATGTTGGAGAATCTCTTTTAGAGGAAAGGGTTAAACAAACAAACAGAAAGAAAAGTGAAAGCCTTAAGGCCTCTTCATTTGTGACCAGAGTCCTCATCAAAGTTTGCTAGGCCAGCCCCTTTTGGCACTCCAGGGACCCCCACAGTTGCATTTGTCAGGCAGCATTAATAACTCCCCTGAAAGCCAACCCCCCTCCACCAAATTACACATAACAATAAGAAAGCTTCAATTAAAAAAAAAATCTCTTTGGCAAGAAACCAAAACTGGCTATGTAGCTAATTTTTAAAAACGCTTACAAAGCCTTACGCCGCCAGATAAAGACAGAATGCAGCAATTACCATTGCAAACAGGATTATTTATCTTTGGGGAAATAGATGTCTTGTTAAAGGTCAATCCTAAATTCCCTCTATCTATACTATATACACTATATTAAATACTATACCTATCTAACAACTAACAACTATTTTAAAAAACAACAACGAAACAAATATCCAGAATAGTGGATATTGAAAGGCAGGATCTGAAATCCCAAAATTATAAACAGGGCAACTGATGAAGAGCCACACGTAATGTATGCCTGTTGCACAATTTGACCAAATTCTAACTGCTCAGTTCCCAAGCTCCTTAGTAATAACTCATACCCAGCTTGGGGGGGGCGTGTTTACTCAAGCAGACCAATAGGGAACCCCCTACCCTAAGTGCTTTCATCCCACAGGGTTGTTGTGGGAAAAACAGGAGGAGTATTAAGTATGTTTACTGCCTGGAGATAATTATAAAAGTAATAAAAGCAGAATGTCCATTCCTGTTCTTGTACTTAAGAAATAAGATAGGGAACTAGGCCACTACTACTCCAGTCCGTGCTAATCTTCTGGTTGACATAATCCTCAAGTCTTTCATTTGGGAAAACAAACCATGCCAATCCATAGGAGACCTGGAACATCTTTTCCACTGGTGTCAGTTTTGAGACAGCAGTTGCTCACCAATGACTTCTTCCTTCCTGCTTCTGCAGTGGACATGCTGAGCTGTTCTGGTCAGTCCCCCTGCTGAGGAGGCTGCCTGCTGAGTTGATGACATTACTGTACCATTTGGGTCTTGTATTATAGAATAAAATACTTTATTGACAAAGTGTGATTGAACACACAAGGCATTTGTCTCCCGTGCATAAGCTCATATTACATACAAAAAACAAGTGATGGGTCATAGATCATAAATCAATTATCGTCAGGAAGCTCACTCCAATTTGACCAGCAATTTATGCAGAAAATTGGGCTGTGTGTTTCCCAGAAGATGGGTAGGCCTGATAAACAATGCCATTGTTTTATTCAACAATACAAAGTATGGTAGCTGGATGACTGGTAGAAACCAAACAACAGCCAGAATCTTCTCCTTCAATCTTCCAATAAACCTTCATAAATCCATCAAATTAGGCACACACCCAGAATTCCCCCCCCCCTCCACCAGCATTTTGTAATTCTCAAACCAGGCAAGAGAACATAGAAACATTCTGGATGTATTATTTCATCTAATGCTCACAATTCCATTGCAAAAATATCCCCTCCTCCTGGGGCCCACATACATTTCAACCTTACAGGAACAAGGCAGAACTTAGGAGTGACACAGTAGCCATTCTAATTCAGTAGCAATTGGAAACATGAGAATTTCGGGGCAAAAAAGGAACTATTCTAATTAAGTAACAATTAAGGAACGTGTTAGGAATATAATTTAACAGTTGGGTTGGCAATATATAAATCATGTAACAATGTTGTACCTGTTTCTTTAAATCATACTGTAAAATGTGATTGGTTGCTGTTTTCCTCAATTGGCCATAAGAGGGAGCCAGAATGATTGTTAGATACTGGGCTGATCTGAGTTTTGGAAGCTGGCTGTAAGAAAGTGCTGTGAGCTATTGTAAGTTTTGCAACTGCTAGCAAACTTTGAGTACTGAACTGATTATATGATACTGGACTATGTTATTTGGAGTATCCCTTAACTGAAAAACATTGATGACTGACTGTCTTATCTGTGTATGACTTGGACTGTTTGATGGACTCTGATACCTCTATTTCCATGAAAGTAAAAGCCTACTTAAACTGCAGTGTCTCTGTATGCTGGTTTGTGTGTTCTCCAACAACACTCTCACAACGCTTCTCTGAATGTACTTGCTCTCCCAACGGGGAGCTAACCTAACAGAATGTATCAGAAAAATGAAAGTATTCCACCTGTAAATTATCGGTCCAAATATATTTTACCCTTATGGGAACATGTCAGAAGTTTTGAATGAAATAGAAACTATTCTAATGAATTGTGTTGTAATTAAGTAACAATTAAGGAAACTATCAGAAATAAAGCTTGAAAGCAACCCCTTGAAAACAATTGTACTATGATATTGGTGGACATGCATAGAAGCCCAAAAATATTGGACCAAAATATGTTCGTGGTTTGAGAAAATGATACAACAACATATTGATTTGAAACCTGAAATGTTCTTGTTGGGGATTTTACCAGAAACCTATAGTAAAGAAAATGTATATTTGATTATCCATGTAGTAACTGCAGCTAGAATTGTATTTGCACAAAATTGGAAAAGTGAAGAGATTCCTTCAGATGAGAATGTCATTAGGAAAATATTAGAATGTGCAGAAATGAACAGGTTAACACTTGCAATTAAACAAAAGGAACAAACTGAATATTATATGGGAGCTATTTTACCGATGGTTAGAGAATAAATATGAAAACTAGAAATAAAAGTAGATGGGTGAAATATAGAAAATGTATTAATAAAGTTAAATAAGTCAAGAAGAGGATTGTTATAGTATTAGATATGTTATGTATTAGTATTAAGAATAGATAAAATAATGAATATGGCTCTAAACTTTAACTGTTATTGCACAAAACATGGATGCTTTGTATTAAAATAAAATTAAAAATCTTTACAAAATCAAAAACAATGGTCCCTAAAATATTTACCCTTATATGAAAATCTCCTTTGAATGGATGAAGCCATTGGGATTTTGAACCTTTGTAATCACCTCTAAAGATTTTAGTTCCATCACCCCTCTTTCTGAGATAAGAAGTTGTCTATAGGTGGTTCTATCGTGTTTTTGTTCTACAAAAACCTTTGTAATCAGAAGGGCTAAGTTGATCATCATCTTGAGATGTTCATGGAATCATGTCTGAGGTTGACCCACCTCTCAGCTCCTTCCTCTAAGCCGAATACCTGGTGTTCCCATGGATCACGAGGAGGAGGGGGGGGGGAAACAGGAGCTCCACAGTCATTTTTTGAATACTGAAGTCCCCCAATGCTACGGACAGACTGTCCTTCTCCTTCACAACGATGGAAATGAAAGTTCTGCCACCATTGAAAAACTCTTTGTCCACAGCTCTACTTGGTTGACGTAGTGCTGCTGGAAGTCCCAAAGTTGCTAAGGCAAAGAAAAGCCTGGAGAAGAGAAAAGGAGGGATGAGACCATCCCTTCTCCTTTTGTTTTGTTTTCTGGCATTCTGGCCATCTTAAGTCCATAGACTCTGCAGTCTTCCCTAAGACTTCCAAGCATTCTCGTCAAAAGTTGGTTTTGCCATTCTGTAATTCAGTCTTACTCCTGTCCTCCTGGACGCCAACTCCTATAACCCCCAATCAATGACATCAAGAGGAAATGAATTTTAATGCAAATTATCTGGCCACTATCAAAATGGCATTTCATTTAAGCATTGCATAAATCAAATTCTTGAAAACAGTAAAATTGAATAAAATGAGAGGTGTTTCTTAACCAATTTTCATTTTTCATTCCCCTCAATTATTTCTCTGATTTCTCTGATTATCGGAAAACAAATCATGCCAATCCATAGGAGAGCTGGAACATCTTTTTCAGTGATGTTGGTTTTGAGACAGCAGTTGCACCTTCTTGCCCAATGACTTCTTCCTTCCTGCTTCTGCAATGAGTATGATGAGCTGTTCAGGTCAGTCCCCCTGCTGAGGAGGCTGCCTGCTGAGTTGGTGTCATTACTGTTCCATTCGGGTTTTTTATTATAGAATAGAATACTTTATTGGCCAAGTGTGATTGAACACACAAGAAATTTATCTCCGGTGCATAAGCTCATATTACATACAAAAAACAAGCGATGGGTCATAGATCATAAATCAATTATCGTCAGGAAGCTCACTCCAATTTGACCAGCAATTTATGCAGAAAATTGGGTTGTGTGTTTCCCGGAAGATGGGTAGGTCTGATAAACAATGCCATTGTTTTATTCAACAATCCAAAGTACAGGAGCTTAACCATAGAAACAATTTAATGCATACTTTATAAACTACATATTTACATCGGAAATCACTTCAACAGTGGCAAATTCCTTTGTCACAAATATAAATTAATATTAATTATTGTGTTTTGTCACATGGTTTTGGTTTTCCCTTGAAGTCCATGACTTTATGCAGCAAATTTCTTCTACCCCAGGTCTTGGTTGGTGCGGGAGATGCGAATCAAGTAGGGTTATGGTAGCTGGATGACTGGTAGGAACCAAACAACAGCCAGAATCTTCTCCTTCAATCTTCCCATAAACCTTCATAAATGCATCAAATTAGGCACACACCCAGAATTCACACACCACCACCAGCATTTTGTAATTCTCAACCTGGGCAAGAAGAAAACATAGAAACTTTCTGGATTTATTATTTCATCCTATCTAGAAAAGTTTTTATTTTTTTTTATTCTCTTTCATACAATTACAAGTATACATTCATATAGTTATTCTTCTTTACATTTGCCGTTCTTAACCTGGGCAAGAAGAAAACATAGAAACTTTCTGGATTTATTATTTCATCCTATCTAGAAAAGTTTTTATTTTTTTTTATTCTCTTTCATACAATTACAAGTATACATTCATATAGTTATTCTTCTTTACATTTGACGTTCTTATACATTTTTTTATTCCATTTAAAAGATTATAACATACAGTTTGGGTTGCTTTATTTACTATCCCATCTGCCTGTTTTAACACCACCTAATTTCCCTTTCTTTTCTCCCTCCCTCCCTTCTCTACTTTCTTCCTTCCTCCTCTCCTTCCCCTTCCTTCTTCCCTTACCTCTCTCCTACTCCTATTCTTCCTCTTCCCTTCCTACCCTCTCTCCTTCTCTTTCCCTCCCTTCGACATTCCTTTCCTTCCCTCTTCCTTCCTTCCCTCTTCTTCCTCTCGTCCTCTCGTCCTCTCCCTTTCTTCTGTTGTTATAGGTGTCACTTTCAAATCTCAATGTATGTTTTCTTGGGATGGTATTTCCACAAATCCAAATATAGTTTCGCATCATTTCTTATTCTCTTCCCTTCGCTAATCTATCCTATGTTTTTTTGCCCCTTTATATCTCACTCTTGAATATATACTTGTATATTTAGTACTTTCTTTTGTGTTTTCCCCCTCTTCCTCCCATTTCCCATTTAATAATGTATCGTCTGGGTTCTATATCTTTCCCTTACTTTCTTTTCTAGATTCCTTTCTCCAGCCAGTCATAAAATCTTCTCCATGTCTTGAAGTACACTGATTCCTCTTTATCCTTTATTTTCAAAGTCACCTGTTCATCTCTACACTGCCTAATATTTTTTGTATTGTCTCTTCATCTGTTGGTAAGTTATTTGATTTCCAATTTTGGACAAATACAATTCTCGCTGATGTAGTTACATGTATAATCAAATAAACATTCTCTCGTGTTTCTCTGGGAGAATAACCAATAAAAATGTCTCTGTTCTAAATTCTATTTTTCATTATAACATTTTCTCTAGCCATGTTCTTATTTTAGTCCAGTATTTCCTTGCTTCTGCACATGTCCACCACATATGATAATATGAACTTGTTGCTTGTTGGCATTTGCAACATTTCACTGACTTGTCTTTAAACATCTTTAAGCATCTGCTACTTTTTCCGGTGACATGTGCCATCTAAAAACATTTTCTATAAGTTTTCTTCAACCATGTTGACATGGTTAGTTTATAATTCCTTTCCCATCATTGTTGCTACTATTCTAACTCAATTGTGTAACCAAAATTCTTGGCCCAAGCTAACACTGTATCTTTAACTACTACTACTACTACTACTACTACTACTACTACTACTACTACTACTACTACTACTTCTTCTTCTTCTTCTTCTTCTTCTTCTTCTTCTTCTTCTTCTTCTTCTTCTTCTCCTTCTCCTTCTCCTTCTCCTTCTCCTTCTTCTCCTTCTTCTTCTTGTCTAATTCTTAATAAATACCTACATAGTTTCTTAATTATTCTTTCTTCTGTTCCCATAAGAATCTTATCGAACTCTGAGCTTCCCAGGTTAAAACCATACTTCCATTTATCTTTTTTATATCTTGATTGTATTTGCAATTGTGAAAACTAACCTATATCAATCCCTTGTTCTTCTAGTTCTTGTTCTTGTTTTAATTCCCCCCTTTGTGTTAAGATATCTTTGCATCTAATAATATATTTCTTGCTTGGAAGAATATTATTAGATGTGTCAATGCTGAAAGCCACATTGATATTTCTAGGTAATGTTTCCCTTTAACTCTTTCCCGTATTGTTAATAGTCCATTCCTTATGTAATGCCTTTGGAAATAGCCATGTGCCTTATTTTTACTGTGTCCCAAAAATCATGCCAACCTAGTTGCAAATCATGTCCCTCTAATGTTAATAGTCTTGTATTTCTCAATAAAATCCATTATTTCATGCAAGTTAGTACCACTGCTTGGTAATACAATTCCCAGTTTGTAGTCCAAACCCACCTCTAATTCTTACATCTTGCAATGTTTTATATAAATTCTTGCTTTTTTCTCTTGCCATATACTGTATATTTGCCCACAGTTTTATTCATACTTTCAAATATTTTTTCTCTACTTTTATTGGTATTGTTTGTAATAAGTATAACAGTTTTGGCAATATGTTCATCTTTATTACAGCTATTCTTCCCATTAGTGATAGTTGTAAGTTTTTCCATCTTTCCAGGTCTATTTTTATTTGTTTTCCCATCTTACAATAATTGTCTCCCTTTAAGGTTTCACCTTGATGTCAATTGGATACCCAAATATTTCACTTTTTTCACCACCTGTATGTCCAGTTTCCCCAATGACTCTCTTTTCTGTTTTGTTTTTCACCAAGATTTTTGTTTTGTGTTTATTAATCTTCAAACCAGCTACTTCTCCATACTCCTCTATTGTTCTGACTAGTTTCGGCCCTGTTCTATTGGATCCTCCATAATAAACACCAAATCATCCACAAGTGTTTGTAATTTGTATTCTTCCTACTTAACTCTCATCTCATTTGTGGATCACATTTGTTGTGTTTGTTGAGTTGGCTAGTTGTCACCTTGCTTCCAAAATAATTACCAACTTCAGAAAACCCGAAGATCAATATTAAACCATTAAAACCACCTTTCCAAACAGCCACCATGGCTCCAGTTTCATTCTCCCCACTTGGAACTGAACCCAGAAGGACATTTCTTCCAACACTAGAATCAGGCTTTTAAGCTGAAGTAATAAAAGTCTTCAATCTATTCAAAACGAGATCATCTGTCCAATAACCTCAGGGACAACTATTGAAAGAAAGAAAAAAGACAGAAATTCCATTAAAAAAAAAAAACTCAACTTTTCATGTACAGGAGCTTAACCATAGAAAAAACTTAATACATATTAAATAGCTATTTATAAATAAACATATTTACAGTACACCACAGAAGGGAGCATAAAGCTTGTATAACAGCATTGCATTATTTTGAGGGGAAAGCACATTTATACCGTTATACAAGCTGTATAGTCGCTACTTTAAAGCTATGTAATGTCCAGATGGCCCTTGCCCATGATAATCAAGGGAGGTCTTCAGTCGGCCATCCTCTGATAATCATCTTGGTTATTCTGGGGCCTGAATTCGACTAACCATCGTCTTTTGCCTTCATGGCAGTTCCTGGAGGGGAAAGAAGAAGTCCAAACATTCAACTCAACAGAAGAGGAAAATGACCGTATCTAGATCTTGGGGTGCTTAACTCCCTCTAGTGCCAAAGGCATGGAAGAGAACAGGAACGTCAGCCCAGTTCAGCCGTATCTGGACACTAGAGGAAGGAAAGAAGATGGACAAGAGCAGAGCTAGAGCCCAAGCCTACGGACTTTGTATTGTGGGCCGTGATACAACATATGCTTACAAAAAGGGGCAGAGATGCCTGCGATGAAGGAACGCAAGATTGTTAAGAAAAAATGAACAGCAACTCTTTCCAGTAGGAAGAGAGGTTGTAGGAGAATCATAGGGTTGGAAGGGACCTTGGAGGTCTTCTAGTCCAACCCCCTGCTCAAGGCAGAAGCCTCATGCCATCCCAATCAAAGGGTTGTCCAGCCTATTTTTGAAAGCCTCTACCGATTGAGCACCCACAAGCCCAGCTGGCAAGCTATTTGGCCGCCTAATTGCTTTTGCTGTCAGGAAACTCTCCTTATTTCTAGGTTGGATCTCTTTAAGGAGCTCCTACTTCTCACTCATAGGCCAGGCGTCCCTACCTCCCTCAACCATTCGTAATACTCAAGAGACTCAAAATAACCCCATCTGGGCATTTGGCATGTAGGAGGGCAGGGAAGTCAGGCTTTTAAGGGTCTGTTATTAGACCCTACCAACCCTACAGATCTAGGATTTCTTGCTATCTCTGTTCCATGATCTGGCTGACAAACACCATTCCCTGCCTTTTGCATTCTGACTCCTGCAGAAGCCCCACGGACCAGCCGAATGGCCTGCTTAGCACCTCACCTGTAATCTGGATGTCTGCAGTAATTGCATTCAGTGTTGTATGGATCATGGGGGCATTTACGGGAAAGGGGCGTTCAGAAAGACAGCATCATCAGAAAACTCCAAGCTAGAAGACCTCCAAGGTCCCTTCCAGCTCTACTCTAGCTGATTACTAAAAGGCCAAGTCCGGCAAAAGGAGCTGGAGGCTCACAGAGAATTACAGGCCCACCAAGGAGTGTGCCAGAAGATTCAATGTCCCCTGAGCGTTGAAAGGCTACCAGTCCTAAAGATAGGATTTCTCAACCTCTCTTCTACAACCCAACATCTGGCTCTTAGGACAGCCATGACAGAGCCAGGAGCAAAAAGGAAGGAAGGAAGGAAGGAAGGAAGGAAGGAAGGAAGGAAGGAAGGAAGGAAGGAAGGAAGGAAGGAAGGAAGGAAGAGCACAGTCCCACCTAAAACTCTACGGCATTCTACTGTACAACACAAACATACACATACACTCCTTTGTTCTTACTTGCTGTTCTTAGGCTTGCTTTTGGCTGGCCATCTGGTATAAGGCCTTTAAGGTCCTGGCGTTGAAAATGCTAAACCTGGACACAAATGCCCATAGATTCCTGAAAGAAGATGAGGCAATATTTTAATGTTCTCTTTTTAGGAAACAGGCTAAAAGAAAAGAGAGGAATGGAGGAAGGGATAGAGGAAGAGAAAGAGAGAGAAGAAATGGAGGAGGAGGAGGAGGAGGAAGAAGAAGAAGGAAGAAGAAGAGGAAGAAGAAGAAGGAAGAAGAAGAGGAAGAGGAAGAGGAAGAAGAAGAAGAAGAAGAAGAAGAAGAAGAAGAAGAAGAAGAAGAAGAAGAAGAAGAAGAAGAAGAAGAAGAAGAAAAAGAAGAAGAAGAAGAAAAAGAAGAATCAGAATCAGAATCAGAATCAGAATCAGAATCACCTTATACATATTTCCGGGTCAGTTAAGCAATCCTCTATATGGTCACCTATAGCCAGGAGGTAATTCTCGGTTTCCAGCAGCTGCCTTTCCTCTCATGGCTTCTGGATTGTCCAGGTGCTTGAGTGCATTTTGCACTCTCCCCATCAGCTTTTTGCCCTGTGGGGGACAGAAAAAGCAAAGCTCCGCATTAGAATGGCACGTCAGAAGGAAGGCGAAGGAAAGGGAGACCCCTATTGAGGCCACCTTTTGAGGCTAGGGGCCCATTTGAATTTGGGGGAGGGGATCTTCTGTGGGCACCCTCTCACCTGCAGCAGGATTGAGTCTCCTCCTCCTGCTCCCAGTCTTTCTCGGTGAGGTAAACAGGAGTCTGTGGAAAGACAAGAGGAGATGGCATCCCTCATGAAACAGCAGAGGATAGAAAGTCACAGATGTGCCAATAAATAATTGGCATATTCCAATAAATTAGTGCCATTCCAATAAATGGAATAAAAAAACAAACGAACAAGAATGGTGAGAAACTTGCATTCTGCTGCCTGGAGTTTCCAGGCGATTCCTTTGCCCCTTCAGACAGGGCTCTCCATCTTTATGATAATAAAGTACAGGACAAGAGATACTCCGTCCAGTCGGGGCTGACGTTTGGAGACAATGCTCATCCCCCATGTGGCCAAGAGAGGCAGCATTGTCTGAAAACAATACCTGTGGTCATGTGGCCAGTAGGGCTAGACACCAAAGGCACATGGAATGCTGTTACCTTCCCACCAAGGTGGTACTTATTCATCTACTCAGATTTGCTTTTGAACTGCTAGGTGGGCAGAGGAGCTGAGGCAAGTAACGGGAGCTCACCCATAGTTAGCCAACTCTCAAACCTCACTCCCACCTTCTTTTTCTTCCTCCTCCCTCCTCCTCCACCACCTCTTCTTCTCCTCCTCCTCCTCCTCCTCCTCCTCCTCCTCCTCCTCCTCCTCCTCCACCACCACCACCACCACCACCACCACCACCACCACCACCACCACCACCACCACCACCACCTCCTCCTCCTCCTCCTTCTTCACTCTTTCTATAATCTCCTTTTCCACTGTTCCCTTTGTAACCAAGTGATAGATATTTATTTGCAGAAACCCGGGGATAGCTATATAGGTAGCTTTTTATTCCTGGTGCAGCCAACATGCAATGCAGAAATCACTTTTGGATCTCTCCCTAAGAGAACTAAGTATAACAGTAACAATGGCAGGATGTCCACTCCTTTTCTGGTACTTAAAAAATAAGAACCCTTTAAATGAACTTCCTAATATCTAATAACCTAATATACCTAATATATAATACTAACCCCACCACCACCCAACACCAAATTCCCTCTATATTATACTATATACTCTAATATATACTATATCTATACTAACAACTATTTCAAAAAAACCAACAACCCAAATTTTCTTTGCAACTCTAATATGGAAAGGCAGGATCTAAAATCCTTACATCCTAAACTGGGCAAATGGGCTTCTTCTCCTTCTCCTTCTCCTTCTTCTCCTCCTCTTCCTCCTCCTCCTGCTTCTTCTTCTTCCTCCTCCTCCTTCTTCTCCTTCATCATCTTCTTCTCTTCTTCCTTCTCCTCCTCCTCTCCTCCTCCTCCTTTGTCTACTCCTCCTCCTTCTCCTCCTCTTCCTTCTCCTGCTTCTTCTTTCTCCTCTTCTTCTCCTTTTTTTCTTCTTCCTCCTCCTCTTCTCCTCCCACTTCTTCTCCTTCATCTCCTCCTCCTGCTTCTTCCTCCTCCTCCTGCTTCTTTGTCTCTTTTTCTTCTTCTTCCTCCTCCTCCTTCTCTTCCTCCTCCTCCTCTTCTCCTCCTCCTATTCCTTCATCTCCTCCTCCACCTCCTCCACCTCTTCTTCTCCTTCACTTTCTCCTCCTCCTCCTCCTCCACCTGCTGTTTCTGCTTCTTCACTTTTTCTATAATCTCCTTTTCCACTGTTCCCTTTGTAACCAAGTGATAGATGTTTATCTGCAGAAACCCGGGGATAGCTATATAGGTAGCTTTTTATCCCTGGTGCAGCCAACATGCAATGCAGAAACCACTTTTGGATCTCTCCCTATTTCAGTGATTCACCTGACCTTTTTAAAGGATCAGGAAGGGAGAGATATCAAGGACTAGCATGCTGCAAGCCAAAACTACCAGCATTTAATACCTTACAACAAAAATAGAAGTTATCCCACCAGGATTATTTATCTTTGGGGAAGTAGATGTCTTGTTAAAGGTAGCCATGTCATCCCTAAATTCCCTCTATCTATACTATATACACTATATTAAATACTATACCTATCTAACAACTAACAACTATTTTAAAAAAAACAACGAAACAAATATCCAGAATACCGGATATTGAAAGGCAGGATCTGAAATCCCAAAATTATAAACAGGGCAACTGATGAAGAGCCACACGTAATGTATGCCTGCTCCACAATTTGGCCACATTCAAACTGCTCAGTTCCCACAATCCTTAGTAATAACTGAAACTTGACTGTTGGGAGCTACTCAAGCAGACCAATAGGAAGCCTCCTCCCCTAACTGCCTTCATCCGAGTTCTAAATCCCATTGCTCAGTGCAGTTAGAGTCAACTGACATGGCAGACAGCCAATCTGGTCTACGCTTCAGATGTTGGCCTAGAAACCAGCAGACTGGATTTCTAGTCCCATTTTAGGCACGAGAGCCGGCTTGGGGCCAGTCACTCCTTCTCAGCCCATCCAACCTCACAGGGTTGTTGTGGGAAAAACAGGAGGAGTATTAAGTATTTTCACAGCCTGGAGCTAATTATAAATGTAATAAAAGCAGGATGTCCACTCCTGTTCTTTTACTTAGGAAATAAGATAGGGAATTAGACCAGTATTACTCCAGTCCGTTCTACTCTAGGTGCAAATCTTCTGGTTAACATAATCCTCAAGTCTTTCATTTTGGAAAACAAACCATGCCAATCCATAGGAGAGCTGGAAAATCTTTTCCAGTGGTGTCAGTTTTGAGACCGCAATTGGACTTTCTTGCCCAATGATTTGTTCCTTCTTGCTTCTGCAGTGGGCATGATGAACTGTTCCACTCACTCCCCCTGCTGAGAAGGCTGCCTGCTGAGTTGGTGGCATTACTGTTCCATTCAGGTCTTGTATTATAGAATAGAATTCACCCTCCCACTGGCATTTTGTACTTCTCAACCTGGGCAAGGGGAAGAGAAAATAGAAACATCTGGATTTATTATTTCATCTAATGCTCACAACTCCACTGCAAAAATATCCCCTTCTAAAACTATGGGTCCCAAATACATTTCCAGCTTACAAGAAAAAGACAAAACTTAAGAGTGACATAGTAGCCATTCTAATTCAGTAACAATCAGAAGAATATCCGAATTTAGAGGCAAAAGACTAACTATTCTAATTAAGTAACAATTAAAGAACATATCAGCAGAGTGAAAGTATCCCATCTGAAAACTATTGGTCCAAATATATATTTTACCCTTATGGGAACATGTCAGAAGTTTTGAACGAAATAGAAACTATTCTAATGAATTGTGTTGTAATTAAGTAGCAATTAAGGAATCTGTCAGAAATTAAGATTGAATGTATCCGACTTGAAAACTGTTGCCCCCAAAATATTACAGAGGCATGTCAGAAGTTTTGAGTGAAATAGCAAGCATTCTAATGAGCCTCAGTGGTGCAGTGGTTAGAGTGCAGTACTGCAGGCTGCTTCTGCTGCCCCCTGCCTGCCTGCAATTTGGCAGTTCAAATCTCACCAGGCTCAAGGTTGACTCAGCCTTCCATCCTTCCAAGATGGGTAAAATGAGGACCCAGATTGTTTGGGGCAAGAGGCTGACTCTAAATCGCTTAGAGAGGGCTGTAAAGAACTGTGAAGCAGTATATAAGTCTAAGTGCTATTGCTATTCTAATTAATTGTATTGTAATTAAGTAACCATTAAGAAATTAAGTTTGAAAGTAATCACTTGAAAACTATTGGTTCAAAAATATCTTATCCTTATAGGAAAATGTAGGAGTGAAATAGTAATTATTCTAACTATTTCTATTCTAATTAAGTAACAATTAACGAACCTATCAATGCTAAGGAGTCAAAATTGTTCTAATTAGCTAACAAGATAGAATTCTTGGCTTCCCTTCCCTATTGGATAGATTTGGAATTCACGTTTAGTCAACCACCCTGGGTGAAAATAAGAGGACCTTTAAAAAACTCTGTAATGCCTTTTCTGCAACCACAATTAACAGGTGAGATGTAATAGAAGAAGAGTGTATGACACATTCAGGGACACAGGTAGACAAACATAGAAAAACACCCCTCTAGAAACTTCGAAGATAAACACTCACCCTGATTCTTTCCTTCTTATTTCACCGATAAAGATTAACACTAAACAACTGACTTGGCAGTGGAATATAAAAAATGATGGTTCAGGATTGTTGCCGGGGGCACATAATTCTTTTAAAAAGTGCTAAACACAGGGATGCCACTTTTCAACATGTATTTGGCCATTTCATTTTTAAAAGCAGGAATTTAAGGAATAGATTTGGGGCTAAGTGCACACATCTGCACGTACATATCTATTTCGAAGGGAGGGGATATATTTGGAGTTGCTTTGCTTTGTTTTTTTGAGAAGATGCTTCTGAGAAAGATCATCAAAGTATGATTATGACCCAGATCTTTGCCACTTGTTTATAGAAATTCCCTGTGGGGAAAACTCCATGTTTATCTTGACTTAATGACAGGCTTCCTTCATCTTGCTTAGTTCACTGGTGTCCCCTTTCTATGGATGAAGCCATTGGGGTTTTTGACCTTTCTAATCAGAAGTGCTAAGTTGACCATCTTGAGATGTTCATGGAATCCTGTCTGAGGTGGACCCTCCTCTCAGCTCCTTTCTCCAAGCTGAGTCTCTGGTGTTCCCATGGAGGAGGAGGAGGAGGAGGAGGAGGAGGAGGAGGAGGAGGAGGAGGAGGAGGAGGAGGAGGAGGGGAAGGAGGGGGAGGGGGAGGAGGAGAGGGAAAAAACAGGAGATCACAGTCAATTTTTGAATATTGAAGTCCCCAATGCTATGGACACACTGTCCTTCTCCTTCACAACCATGGAAATGAAAGTTCTACCACCATTGAAAAACTTTGTTGTCCACAGCTCTACTGGGTTGATGTAGTGCTGCTGCAAGTAACAAAATTGCTAAGGCAAAGAAAAGCATGGAGAAGAGAAAAGGAGGGACCAGATCATAAACCATTCCTTCTTCTTCTTTTGTTTCTTTTTCTGGCCATCTGAAGTCCATAGGCTTCCAAGTCTCTGCAGTCTTCAGTAAGAGTTCCAGGCATTTTCATCAAAAGTTGGTTTCACCATTCTGTAATTCAGTCTCACTCCTGCCCTCCCTGACGCCAATTTTTTATTCAATAGCTGTAACTGTTGTGGTCTTCTCTATCATCCCCTTCCAACAGCAAATGGAACCTCAACTCCAAAGTTGTGTAGCTTTTGAATCTGTCTGTATCCTACACAACCTGTCTGTCTATTCCGTGATATGTCCAGAACTCAAGTTGGCATTACGAACACAAACGCAAAATCTTCATTCCAAAACACAGGGGGTAGACTTGAACTTGTTTTCTAGAGGTCCCTTGGTGCAAGGAAGACCACTCCCAATTTGACAGGCAAATTTGGGGCTAAAATTCAGACCCCTCGGTGGATCCAGTTCTTCTGACCCACTTCCAATTCTTACAGCCCAACGCTCTACAGCACTGTATTCAGGCTTTCTGGTTCCAGCATTGATGGCCCTGTAACTGGTGTTTCCTCGGGCCAGTCTAGCTCTTTCCGTTTGCTTCTGGGCCTCTAGGTGTCAGCCTCTATATTGCTTGCTTGCTATCAACTGCCATAGTAATGGGGAGGGAGGGGATTTTTGATATTTGGGGGAGATCATGCTGGAGGAGATATCTCAAAGAAGGAGTTTTGTTCTCACCATCTTCTGCACATGCTGAAGGCTCATGTTTGGGTCTGGTCAAGGCCCGTTACTTGTCCCAGCTTCTGGCAACTTAGCAGTTCGAAAGCATGTAAAAAAATGCAAGTAGAAAAATGGGGACCATCTTTGGTGGGAAGGTAATAGTGTTCTATGGGCCTTCAGCATTTAGTCATGCCGGCCACATGATCCTGGAGACGTCTTCGGACAGCGCTGGCTCTTTGGCTTTGAAACGGAGATGAGCACCGCCCCCTAGAGTCGGGAACGACTATCACATATTTGTGAGGGAAACCTTTATCTTTACCTTACTGTTAAGCACATGGTGCCTAATGTCACACAGCAAACAACATATGCAGGTAGTGTTTGACATGACCACTACTGAGCCCAAAATTTCTGAGATAGGTGTGAAGTTTTTATGACCTTTTTATGACCTTTCCTGTGTCGTTAAGTGAATCACTGCTGTTATTAGTAAGTTAGTAACATGGTTATTAAGTGAAGCTGGCTTCCCCATTGCTTTTTCCTCGTCAGAAGGTCGCTAAAGGTGACCAAGTGATCCCAGTATATGGCAACCATCATAAATATGGGTGAGTTCTGAGATCTGATCACCTGAGCCTGGGGATCATGTGTGTGAAAAAGGGTAATAAGTCGCTTTTTTCAGTGCTATTGTGACTTTGAATGATCACCAAAATAACTGTAGTAAGTCGATTGCTTTTGAGGCTGATTCCCCAGGCAGGGGATGATGGGGACTATACAGTGGTGGGATACAACCGGTATGCCGTACCAGGGCTAGTGCCTGCTGGGAGCACCAGGTACCATTCCGGTATGGTGCTCCGGAGGGCCCACCTGCCTTCCTGCCCTCCTTACCTGTATTTGAGCCGATCAGGGCTTTATGTGCACAGAGCATACGGCGACTGTGCAATGCTCCGCCGAGCAGCTGGAGTGTTGCGGGCAGTAAGTAAACATATGTGCACTGCGCACGTGCTGCATGTGTGCATGTAGTGGATGCCGGGCCCCGTTGCAGCCTACCAGTTGCAACGGGATCCGGAACCTACCACTGGGACTATAACATAAAACATCTGGAGGGCACAATCTAAGAAAAGTTGCATTACACACCATGCTGAATCATCTTGACTATTTCCGATTTTTGTCAGAATGAATGAAAAACATTCCATCCATGTGTCTCGCCGGAGAGAAAAGGGTATATATTCAACATGTTTATTCCCACCACAACAGTTGCTTTGGCTGGCATGATGTTAGCTTAGCAACACAAGAGAAGGTGAAATCACTTTGTACAAAAGGGAACACAAGGTTCCAGTTTCCACCCCCACTCGCATCTGCCAAAAGTGTTTCCCAGCTGCGCTAAACAGAGTTGGCAGATGTGAGTTTCCACATTGATCATCAGCTTAGCCCCCGTAGATTCTTTGTCCTGCATTCCGTCAGTCAAATCTTCACTTGCAGTGGAGACTAGATAGGAAAGCTGAGCAAAATACAGGCTGAAATGACATCATTGTTGGGGGAGTAGCTGGGGCAGGCCAAAAATGAACACGGTGGAGCATCTGTCTCTTTGCAAGCGGCCCAGATGGCTTCACTCGAACGCTGGCCAATAAGATTTTGTAATCGTCCAGAAGTCTGTTTCTAAAGCACCTTCTGAAAGGCCTTTCCTGGCGTCTACTTTCTAGGCCAAGGGTGTCAAACTTGATGTCATTGAGGGCCACATCAAGAATGTGTTTGACCTCCGAGGGGACCGGAAGGGCAGGGTGGATATCACCAGCTCAATATTACTTGTGTCAGGGGCACCTGTGGTCAGTGGTGGGATTCAGACAGTTGGCACCACTTTGGGAGAACCCATTGTTAACTTTCTGAGCAGTTTGGTGAACTGGTTCAGAGGTGGGTTCCTTCTGGTTTGGACCAGTTTGACCAAACTGGTAGTAACTTGGCGGCCTGCTTCACTGGAACCGGCAGCGACCCGGGCCTGTCACAACCCTGAACTGGTTCTCCTATGGTGGCGCCATCTTGATTTTTCATTCTGTTCATGCACAGAACACTTTTCACTGCAGAAATGTCGTTTCCCCCACTTTT
The DNA here is from genome assembly GCF_051295495.1 of Thamnophis sirtalis. Lineage (NCBI taxonomy): Eukaryota > Metazoa > Chordata > Lepidosauria > Squamata > Natricidae > Thamnophis > Thamnophis sirtalis. The sequence goes on along the minus strand of NW_028261382.1, from coordinate 17,294,744 downwards.
CTAACGTTTTGCACATGCACCGACTGTTTTAGTTGAAATGGGCATGGACGCAGGGTGGGTTTTTTGTGCATTGAATTGGCAGTAATGCCGGCAGCAACCCACCCCTGAACTGGTTGTTGGAAGAAATCATTAGGGCAGAGAACCAATTGTTAAATTATTTGCACCACACCACTGCTTATTGTGGCCCGAGCATGCGGCCTTTCTTTTGCTGGAAGAAGGTTGCAGGAGGCCGTCGCAGCCAAAAATGGAACTCGGGAACCTGTTTTCGCTCGCAGAGGCACCGTGGGCTGGTCCTTTGCTGTTTCCAGGGTGGCCCTGCAGGCCAGATTTAAACACCTCACGGGCCGGATCTGGGTCCCAGGCTTTAAGTTTGACACCCCTGTTCTAGGCTGAATTAATGAGCACAACAGATAGTGTGGCATTCAAGGTCCCTGAAATTCATTAAACTTGGATGGAAGCAATAGATCAACACTATTTTCCAATGGATGTTTTAGTGTTTTTGCATGATGTCTGGTATAAATTCAGAACCAATTTTGTACCTTCTATAAAATCCTTAATGTGAATTCTGCCCCCAGATGTCTGTTACAGAGGCAGGATATTTTCTGTATAATCATAGATTCATGGGGCTGGAAGGAACCTTGGAGGTCTTCTATTGCAACCACCTGCCCAAGACAAGAGTTCTTATCCATCAATGCTACTGATGATATTACCTAATTTGGTGATGAAACATCTGCAAGAACAGAACCAAGCTCAGAGAGCACCCAACCGCCCCACAAAATAGGGAATTATTGTAAATAGCAACTTCCACAACATAGTTAACATTCTTCCCTTTTCTTGGATGCTTCACACATATGTTTTATTGATACATTTTTTAAATAAAAAGTTCCATATCTATCTGAACAGCATGTTGTCTGGGCATAGTTTTAAGTAGAGATACAGCAATAGTCATAATCATAATCATAATAAACATATTGATATGAATCTCAAAAGTAATAATACAATTAGTTTATCCATCTTGAAAAATTATCAATACATATTATTTTTATTTCTTTTTACTCTTTTTAGTTTCTAACCTCTGTTTCTGTTAGTTAGCCATTGGTATAACACGTCCCATTTTGAAAAGTATTTTGTTACTTCCTTTTCTTTTCTTTTAAGTGTTAATCTATCCATCTCAGCACATTCTAATATTTTTTATAAAACTTTCCTCTGTAGGGATTTCTTCATTTTTCCATTGTTGTGCAAATACAATTCCTGCTGCTGTTAATACATATAAAATTAAATATGTATTCCCTTTATTCATACTGTTCTGGTAATATAGCCAACAAGAATACATATTTCTAGTTTCAAATCTGTGTGTTGCTTTATCATTTTTTCTAACAGTATGTATTTTAGTTCAATAATTCTTTATTTTTTTGCCTTTGGGCATGTCCACCACATACAATAATATGGACCTGGTATCTGATTACATTTCCAACTTTTAGCTGATAAATTTTTAAACATCTTTGCTAACCTTGCTGGTGGTAAATGCCACCTATAAAACATTTTGTATAGATTTTCCTTATGTGCTGTTGACGTTGTTAGTTTACAATTTCTATCCCATAGTGAACCATTCTTCAGTTGAGCAGATCAAACAGCTTTCCTAGATCCCTCTCAGTAACTGTGAAAAGTATCTTGGAGTCTAAGTGGACAATCAGTTAAACATGAGCCAACTGTGTGTGGCAGCAGCCAAAAAAGCCAATGAAATCCTAGGCTGCATTAATAGAGGGACAGAATCAAACTCACGTGAAGTGTTAGTATTGCTTTATAAAGTCTTAATATGGCCACACTTGGTATACTCCATCCAATTTTGGTGACCACAGTATAAAAAGGGGTTGAAAGTCTGGAAAGAGTGTAGAGAAGAGCAACAAAGATGATTGGGGGAACAGAGGCTAAAACATATGAAGAATGGTTGCAGGAATTGGGTATGTCTAGTCTAGAGAAAAGAAGGGCAGGATGTGATATGATATGATATGATATGATAGCAATGTTCCAGTATTTGAAAGGCTGCCACAAAATGAGGGGGGGGGGATATTTTTCAAAACACCTAAAGGCAAGAAAAGAACCAATGGATGGAAACTAATCCAGGAGAGCAGCAGTCTAGAACTAAGGATAAATTTCCTAATGGTGACGACAATCAACCAGTTTTCCCTTCAGAAGTTGTGGGTGCCCCATCACTGGAGGCTTTCAAGAAGAGACTGGACATCCATTTGTCTGAAACGGTTTCCTGCTTGAATAGGAGTTGGACTTGATGACCTCCAAGGTCCCTTCCAATTCTATTATTCGGTGTTCTATGTTCTAGATTATCCAATGTAATATCCTTGCACTATCTAGCATGTACAAAGCTAATTCAGTATACTCTGTGACAACCTTCGGTTTATGAACTTTTAATTAAAAACTAACTACCCAATAACTAGAGTTCTTGGACGTTGAGGCAAAGATTACCTTCAATTTAGAGTCCCCTCTTTTGACTACACCTCTGGATACTTCTCTGTCCACTTAGTTCACTGACCAACCAATGCTTCTTCCAAAAAAACCTTAAGAGAATGTGTATGGTCCATCTTCATTTAGGTCAAGGGTGTCAAACTCAAGGCCCTGGGGCTGTATCCGGCCTGCGGGGTGCTTATATAGACCTGAAAACAGCAAAGAACTGGCCCACAGTGCCTCTGCCATGGAAAACGGAGCTCAGGAGGCCACGCACGACCCTCCCGAGCTTCGTTTTCACTGGCAGAGGATTGCAGGAGGCTATTGCAGCCCAAAACGGATTCGGGAGCCCGTTTTCTCTGCAAAGTGCTCAGGCCACCACAGGCACCCCCCAACATGAGTGATGTCAAGCTGGCCATGCCCACCCCAGCCACGGGTGGGGTGGGCATGGCCTCCCAAGGTCAAACACAACCCTGATGTGGCCCTCAATGAAATCAAGTTTGGCACCCCTGATTTAGGTTACTCTCAGTATTCTTCTTGCAGAGCTTCGGCTAAGGAGGGGTAGTTGATTCAAGGCCACCGCATCGGGATCAAGAGCTGAGCAGAACACTGGACTGTAGTTTCTCCTGCCAAATTCCAATCTCCCAACTACTAGACTGCGCCTCCTCCCAGCTGGCCCACCCCCAAAGTTGTCTGCAGGTGCAACACCCACCAGGGAGTCGTTGCTAACAGATCAGAGTTCACGTTTGCGAAGCTGCCGTTGAAGGCTGCTCATTTGGAACTGAATCCTTTTGTACACACTGTCAAGACATCTCTGGCCTTACTATCAGTATGATCCCATCTGGATTCTCCTGAACTTTTGCACCAGGAGTGGCAGGGGGGAAAGTCTTGGAGTTGCTGAGTGCAGCTGGAATGACCAAAAAGGACATACCAGATTTTGGAGGCTGGAGAAATTATTGCTTGAGCAAATCTTGAGCAGAAAATGGGCTTCTAGGTTTTCTTGAAAGACGATCCCATTTCCTTAAGCAGCTTCTGCACACGATTTGTGTGCCAGACCTTGCAGGGATATTAAAACTTGATAAGCAATCTTCTTAACCTGAAGTTGAAGTTACTGATACCTTTTAAAACAACAGATTAATTTATAGGATCCCATCTGGATCGGTTGCTCAGATTGGATTAGTTTATCAACAAGGTTTACACAGACACGTGCTAGTTTCTCCATTTCTGATGGTGAACAGCTTCCCAAAACTGCAAATGACTCCATGAAATAGAAAAGATATATGGCTTTTGTTTTCAGCCTCTTTCAACAAATATTGCACCTGCCAGTTAATCATCAAAAGCTTCATTGATTTATATATTGCCCAGAGGATTGGGTTTAGTACATATTGCACACTTAAAGTCCGTGGAAATTCTCCATCATCTAGGTCATGGTTGTCCCAAAGGTGGTTTTGCAATCGGAAACTGGACTTTCTTGGTTTTTTTTTCTTTGACAAACATTTTTGCTTCTCATCCAAGAAGCTTCTTTAAGTTCTAACAAACTGGTGGGGAAGAGAAGTATTTATGATTTAAATCCTTCCATTCCATCCCCCCCCCCCCGAGTCAGTTACAATTGAAGAAGCTTCTTGGAAGAGAAGTGAAAAACCCAGGAAGTCCCACTGCCTTTTCGAAAAGCACCTTCGGGACTACCTATGGGGATTCTCAGTCATCCAAGGTCATGGTTGTCCCAAAGGTGTTTTTTCAAGAGGCAACTGGACTTTCTGGCTTTTTCTTTGAAGGCGTTTCACTTCTCATCCAAGAAGCTTCTTCAGCTCTGATCCATTCTCATCCAAGAAGCATCAGAGCTGAAGAAGCTTCTTGAGTGAGAAGCGAAAACATTTTCAAAGCAAATCCAGAAAGCCCGCTTGCCTCTTGAAACAAAAAAGCACTTTTGAGACACCTTTGGGATTGCACACTCAATTATCTGAACATCAATAAGCCCAAAACTATGGTAGTTGTTTTATGGACCAGGTATTATTGGAGCCTGGTTAGGCAGCGCGCAGAATGAATTGAGATCTATATATACTTAGGACTTACTTTCATATGTTTGATATGGTCAATTACTGTAACTAATCAATAAAGTGTATCATACTAAGTATTAGCGGAGTCTTGCAAATGGAAAAATTTCCTGGTGGGGAAAGTTGGATGATCTCATTGGAAGTTTGCAGAGCTGGTAAAACCTGTTGCAAAAAATAATAATATTAAAAGGTATTTGATGGTAAACTTGACGACTTTGTGACTGAGTCTTCATTCCCCTTCATTAGGATACATATATACTAGATGCATTACAAATAAAAAGAAGAAAATAAGCTGCTGCAAGAAACCCATTGCCAAGGAGATGGTTACAAAACAATAAAACATCACATCTTAAACTAGAGCTTTGCACAATTGTGTGGCTTGGAAGAAATCGCTTGCTGTCTGGAATATAAATGAGGAGTTAACCTAACCACATTCCATGCTCAGTTAATCTTAGGCAGTGGTGGGATTCAAACAATTTAACAACCAGTTCTCTGCCCTAAGGATTAACCGGAGTGGCAGTTTCTGTAAGCAGGGCAATAAAGATTAGGCTAGAATGTTTCCTTCCTGCCTTCCTTACAGGATTAGCCCTGTAAAGTGGGAAAAAAACAAAAGGAGATTTCTTCCAACAACTGGTTCTCCGAACTGCTTAGAAAATTAACAACCAGTTCTCCCGAATAGGTGCAAACCGGCTGAATCCCACCACTGATCTTAGGATCCCTGACTATAATTGAATGAATAGAGTAACTTCTTCTTGGGGTTGCCTTATTCATAAAAGTTGAACCAGAAGAAATTGGATTTCCATTCATTCTGGATATTAGGGCATGGCAACAGTTTCTCCTCTAGATCACAAGACCCACAAAAATAGGGTTTGTAGTCTAGATATCTGAAAGGCATCAGAAGAACACTCTACAAAAGGAATCTCTAAAATACTGAGTAGGTAAGGTATCTTCTAACTAAGCGGGATTATACTATTCATTATTCCGAACAACCTTTTCTCCAAGGCACCCGAAGGCACAATAAGAAGTAATGGATGGAAGCTAATCAAGGAGAGGAGCAACCTAGAACCAAGGAGGAAATTCCAGACAATGAAGACAATTAATCAGGGGAACAGCTTGTCTTCGGAAGTTTTGGGTGCTCCATCACTGGAGATTTTTTAAAGAAGAGATACAACAACCATTGAAATGTTATAGGGTTTCCTGCTTGAGCAGGGGGTTGGACTAGAAGACCTCCAATGTCCCTTCCAACTCTATTATTCTGTTCTTCTCTTAACAGTGGAGGTTCCAGCTGATGGGAGTTATGGTCCAATGCCTTTGGAGGACTCCTAGGTCTGGAAGGCTCCGCTGAAGCTTAGTTAACTGTGAAGGAAGGAAGAACAGTTCCCTTCTGCTTCTTGGAGATCGTTCTACAGGAAATGATACGTAGGTTCCATCCACCCTTTTGTAAAGTGAACGTAAACCATTCCCCACCAGAAGAAATGTGCCAGATGGGTTCTTGGCCAGAGAGAAGAACATTTCTTCCGAAACGAAATTGAATTAAAGTTGCTCTGCTCTATTTAGGAAGGAACCGCAGACTACCAACATCGTTCAGCACAGGGAGGGGAAAGATTATTACAGAAACCTGATGATGTCATGCATGCAGGCATCACAGGTCATGGGTCTGCACCGTCCAACCCGAATCAAATGTTCTCTTATGTAAAGCAGGGAAGAAGTGACTCACTCTTGGTTGGGATGGCGCCTTCTCGCTGGCCTGAGCTATAGGTGCTCCAATAGCGTGAAGAACCTGTCCATTTGGATAATGGGTTTTTCTGAAGAGAAGAAGAAGGAGCTGGATGTGATATAGAGCAGTGATGGCAAAACTTTGGGGCACCAAGAGCCTAAACCGGAACACGCCTCCATGTGTCAGCATGTGCGCCAGTGGTGGATTGCTCTTACTGTTGCTACTGGTTCGTTGGTCGCGGTCTGTCCATGCACCCGCCTGACGTGCGCTGCACACGCATGCACAATCCACCACCCCTGCGATACCCAGCTGCTTGTTGGGCTGTGCACAGGCACCACACACTGTGGGCATAGGCGCAGTATGCCTTTTGGCTTAAAAACAGCCTATGGAGCGTGGGCGGGTGGGTGGGCCAAACAAGACACCATACCGGTACGCTCTCAGCTGCTCACAGCCACTACTGGTACGGCCGTACCAGGCCGTACCAGGCCATACTCGCAGCCATACCAGGGCATACTCCAGTGCGCGCACTGGAGCACTGGAAACCCGAAGACCAGTTGGCCGGTATGCGCATGTCAGTTTTTTGGGTGTTTTTCAGGTCATTTTCAGGCTTGGGGGGGGGCATTTTCAGGCCCAAAAATGAGCCCAAAATGGCCTGTTTTTTTTTAATATGATTTTTTTCATTTTCAAAACAGACACAACACAAAGAATCCTCCTTCTTTACATACTGTAGAAAGTGTATCAGTTGGTTACAAAAAGACTTTCCTGCATCTCTTCCACAGTCATCAAGCATAATTCATATTAACTCAAGTATTTTAAATCAGATATATTTATTCATATTACCCTTATCATACCTCCATTTTAATTTGAATATAATTGTTTAAATGTCCTTCATCATAAAATATACCAAGATTTAAAACATAGCCACATACTGGCATTTCATTTGCTATTTCTAAAATCCTCCAATAACACTGAATCTATTCTGTTAAACATCCATAATATTTAGTAACAAAAATTTCTTATCCTCTTTTCCATATCACTGTTTATAATTTACATCTACTTTCCTTATGTTGTACCCTTGCATATATATACACGTTGTTATCATTATCCTTCCTTTATTTGACTGTCTCCTTTATCATAACATTTCCCCCCCCCCAATAAACTAAACTTAACTAAATTTAACTTACTTCTTTTTTATTAACCTTTATATATAACAAACAAAATTTTTAATCTTCCTTTCATAGGTACCATTCAATATTCATATCCAATTATTACTTATCATAGCAATACACATGTATACATTATTATCCTTATCAATTATTTATTTATCTATATCTATCGTCACTAAATTTCACTAAGTTTAACTAGTTTTAGATTATACCCTTTCATCTATCAATCTGTATCTTTCCAGTAGCAAAACAATCTCATGTCTTCTGCCACAAAATGGCCTGTTTTTTAAATCAGAAGAGCAGCTGGCGATGATACCTGTGCCCACAGAGAGGGCTCTGCCTGGCACTTCTGGCACGACTGCCATGGGTTAGCCACCATGGATATAGAAGATAGAAGATGGATATTGCACATGGTCAATCAAGGAAAGTGCTCTGCACCAATGCTGGAAAAAACCCAGAAACCCCTGCAGGTGATATTATAATCAAAAAAATTCTGGGATGTGCAGAGATGGGTAGGTTAACCCTAAGAATCAAAGGAAAAGAAGATTCGGATTATTTCATAACATGGGAAATATTCTACAATTGGTTAAATGACAGATATCAATGTTAGAGGAGTGGAATTAGGTGAAATATGGTTTACATGAGAAAGAAAAACAGATGAGTAATTTTTTGTTGACGGTTATATAATCGATATTATAATGGAAAATAATATATGTTATAATATGATTGATGTTATTGCATATTTGTTTAAGGTGCACCTTAAAGCTACAGGACATGAAATTGATTTTGAAGGAACCAAATTAATCTCCAAAACTGAACACTTCAAGAGAATAATTATGGAAGCTATCGAAATAGAGAAACACCCACACAACATGAATAAGCATGATGATGCCTCCCGCCTACCAGACATCTGGAAACCAGCCCTAGTCAACAAACGATCCCCACCCACCACTCAGGCCGTTACAACACAAAACAACAATGGACACACAGCCAGCACCAATCAGCACCAATCTACCAATCATGATACAGCCACACAGCCAATCAATCCACTTACTGAAACAAAGCCAGCACTCCACAAACACACAGACCAAGATTTATAGAAAGACGGCAGCTCCAGCCACGCTTTAAGCCAAAAACACCAGCTTGAGGATGGCAAGTGAGACCTCGCCGAAACGTTCCCAAGACAATCTCAATCTTACACGGGAAAAGAGTTGAATACAACAAGGCCAGCATACCTACACCGGTGAAAATCTATAACAACTTGGACACCTAGAGAACACACTGCTCAACAGAGAAAGGAAATGTATGATATAAAACAATAAAAAATATTTTATTTCTTTAAAAAAGGAAAGTGCTCTGCACTCTTCCCCAAACTCCATACTGCATTATTAGCGGTCCAGATATCGTATGTGGTTGGTGGGCTGCAGGCTGAACACACCTGGTCTAGACCAGTGGTGTGATTCAAAAAAAATTCTACCAGTTCTATGGCCATGGCTTGGTGGGTGTGGCAGGGGAAGGATACTGCAAAATCCCCATTCCCTCCCAATCAGTTGGGACTCGGGAGGCAGAGAATAGATGGGGATGGGGCCAGCCAGAGGTGGTATTTACCGGTTCTCTGAACTACTCAAACTTTCTGCTACCGGTTCTCCAGAACTGGTCAGAATCTGCTGAATACCACCTCTGATCTAGACCTTTCCAAGGGTGAGCAGACTACATATTTTGGCCATGAGGTTCATGGATTCTCTGATTAAAATATCTTGTTAGTTTCTCCCAGGTTATGCTCCTATTCAAAGCTACCCACATGGACTTTCTCTCTTCAGGTCATATGCAACGAATAAAAAAGCCTGAGTAGAGAAGACCGTGAAGCTGGATAGTGTCTGAAAATGCCTGAGAAATAACAGAATCACAGAGTTGGAATGGACCTTGGAGATCTTCAACCCTCTCATCAAGCAGGAGACCCTCTATGATTCTGGACAAATGGCTGTCCAATCTCTTGTTAAAAACCTACTGTCAGGCCTGCAACCGTCTTTTCTTTTGGATCTTTGGCCTGCCATACTTTCTATTATTCTACTATGCATTTTCTATTGTGGGAAAATGGGAGGCAGGATTGTAAGGAGTTAGATGATATGCAGTCACAACAAAATTCTTCCTAGAAAGCCAAGGTCATCCTTTGTCTTTGCACCTTGGCACTTGACCGGAACTGGATGAGTGGAACTGCTAGCATGGCAGTGGAAAATTGGACCATGTGATGGACTTGTGGGTGTGGGGGTAAGATCTTGGACTTTCAAGTGGATGGGGAAAACCGGGAAGCTTTCAGATTTGGGTTTTCCCAGATGTGCCAACATGGCTGTCTTCATAAATTGGAATTTTGAGCAATACTTTTGCCTTGGATTCTGTTTTACTTTTGGATGCTATTTGGAACCCTGACATTAACCCGAATCTCTATTAAAATACTTCACCAGGTACTCCGACCTTCGGGGTGCTGTCCAGGGTCCTGAGCCCTAGCGCCAACCCGAATCGGGGCAGTGTCAGGGAAGAAGACACCTACAGTAGGGGTGTCGATTTCATTGAGGGCCACATCAGGGTTGTGTTTGACTTCGGGGGTCTGTGGTGGACGTGGCCAGGGTGGGCATGGCCAGCTCCACATCCCTTGTATTGGAGGTGCCTCTGGTGGCCCGAGCGATTTGCCAGTGAAAATAGAGCCCAGGAGGGCTGCACGTGGCCCTCCTAAGCTGTGTTTTCACTGGCAGAGGATTGCGGGAGGCCATAGCAGCCAAAAACAGAGTTTGGGAGGGTTGCATGCGACCCTCCAGAACTCTGTTTTTGCTGGCAGAGGCACTGCGGGCCGGTCCTTTGCTGTTCCCAGGCCAGACCTAAGCACCCGCAGGTCTTTAGTTTGACATCCCTGACCTACAGTGATGAAACACTCACAATTTCTGGAGTGCAGGATGTTAGTCCCTATGATAACCACCAGCAAATAGAGACTCATCATCACCGCAAAACAATGTTTGAAGAGACACGATTGACCAGAAAGTCTAAAAGATAGAGAGAATAGAATAGAATAATAGAATAGAATATAGAAATAAAATAGAATAGAATAAGGATTAGAATAGAATAGAATAGAATGAAAATAGAATAGAATAGAATAAGGAATAGAATAGAATGAAAATAGAATAGAATAAGGAATAGAATTGAATAGAATATAGAAATAAAATAGAATAGAATAAGGAATAGAATTGAATACAAAGAAAATAGAATAAGGAATAGAATAGAATAGAAAGAAGATAGAATAGAATAAGGAATAGAATTGAATAGAATAGAATATAGAAAGAAAATAGAATAGAATAAGGAATAGAATAGAAGAAAAGAAAATAGAATAAGGAATAGAATAGAAAAAAATAGAATAGAATAAGGAAGAGAATAGAATAGAATAGAATAGAATAGAATAGAATAGAATAGAATAACAGAACTGGAAGTGAGCTTGGAGGTCTTCTAGTTCAACCCCCTCCTCAAGCAGAAAACCGTATACCATTTCAGACAAGTGACTGTCCTGTTTCTTCTTTAAAAGTTCCAGTGTTGGAGCATTCATAACTTCGGAAGGTAAGTTGTTCTACTGATTAATTGTTCTGTCAGGAAACTTCTCCTTAGTCCTAAGTTGCTTCTCTCCTTGATTAGTTTCCATCCATTGCTTCTTGTCCTGCCTTCAGGTGCTTTGGAGAATAGGTTGACTCCCCCTTCTTTGTGGCAGCCCCTCAAATGTTGGGACACTGCTATCATGTCACAGCTTTTCACCTTTACGACCACTTAGAGAAGTTAGGACATAAGAACAGATGCTTAAGATACAATTGTTTCCCTGAACAGGAGCCAGTCTGCCTTTCGGGGGCCGTAGGGATATCTTTTTAATGCCAAAGAAGCCAACATTTTTTCTTTTTGTTATTTCAGTAAAATCCAATGATCTCATCTGTTTTTGTTCCTCTACTGTGCAAATATATGCAATTAGAGGCTGGCTATTATATGTCTGTGTCAACTTAGCAAACAATTTTCTCTTTGTCTTGGCTCATCTCGTTGCCGAGTTGGAAAGCTTAAAAAACAGGAGTAGCTCTGAACTTGATTTGTTTCCCAAATTATATTCTTGCCTCCAAAATCATGCTGAAACACTACCGAGAGGGACTACTGGCTAAATTTGCTTTAAAAAAAAATCAGGTCTACAAAGACCTGATTTTATCCAAGCGGCTGAAATCAGGTCTTCCATCCTTCAGAGGTCGGGCATCATAAATTTAGACAAGATCAGGAAGGACATCACGGTGAAAAGCAAAGATTGGAAAAGTTAGCACAATGTTTTTTACAGCTGTGGAATCTGAACACTGACAAAGAGTGGAAGAAGATAAGAGGCCTTCAAGTACAGTCCTAGTTCTTAGGGATATCAGAGACTGTCAGAGGGAGCAATCAATCAATCTTAATAATAGTTTTAAAAGGCTGAAAATCAAGCTTTTGTACAATGTTGTACAAGGGGATGATAGTCAGCCCCGTCAAGTAGACCAGACCAGGAAATCAACTCTATCGAAAGGATAAATAATTTTCACTGAGATTGGCTCTTATAACAGGATCTTAATAGCCCGGCTGTGCTAGACTTCATCACTCTTCTAACACCTCAGGGAATCAGGGAGTTGTCTGTCCAAACCACTTCCAAATGTTATCTTATTTCCCAGTACTTAAAGTATTTGTAAGCCACCCAGAGTCACTGAGAGTGAGTGGGCAGCCATATAAATCTAAGTTTATAGGTAGGTAGGTAGGTAGGTAGGTAGGTAGGTAGGTAGGTAGGTAGGTAGGTAGGTAGGTAGGTAGGAAGGAAGGAAAGATAGATAGATAGATAGATAGATAGATAGATAGATAGATAGATAGATAGATAGATGATAGATAGATAGATAGATAGATAGATAGATAGATAGATAGATAGATAGATAGATGATAGGTAGGTAGGTAGGTAGGTAGGTAGGAAGGAAGGAAGGAAGGAAGGAAGGAAGGAAGGAAGGAAGGAAAGAGATAGATAGATAGATAGATAGATAGATAGATAGATGATAGGTAGGAAGGAAGGAAGGAAGGAAAGATAGATAGATAGATGATAGATAGATAGATGATAGATAGATGATAGATAGATAGATGATAGATAGATAGATAGATAGATAGATAGATAGATAGATAGATAGATAGATAGATAGATAGATGATAGGTAGGTAGGTAGGTAGGTAGGTAGGTAGATAGGAAGGAAGGAAGGAAAGATAGATAGATGATAGATAGATAGATACATAGATAGATAGATAGATAGATAGATAGATAGATAGATAGATAGATAGATAGATAGATAGATAGATAGATGATAGGTAGGTAGGAAGGAAGGAAGGAAGGAAGGAAGGAAAGAGATAGATAGATAGATAGATAGATAGATGATAGGTAGGAAGGAAGGAAGGAAAGAAAGAAAGATAGATAAATGATAGATAGATAGATAGATAGATAGATAGATAATAGATAGATAGATGATAGGTAGGTAGGTAGGTATGTAGATAGGAAGGAAGGAAGGAAGGAAAGATAGATGATAGATAGATAGATAGATAGATAGATAGATAGATAGATAGATAGATAGATAGATGATAGGTAGGTAGGTAGGTAGGTATGTAGATAGGAAGGAAGGAAGGATAGATAGATGATAGATAGATAGATAGATAGATAGATGATAGATAGATAGATAGATGATAGGTAGGTAGGTAGGTAGGAAGGAAGGAAGGAAATAGAAAGATAGATAGATAGATAGATAGATAGATAGATGATAGGTAGGAAGGAAGGAAGGAAGGAAGGAAAGATAGATAGATGATAGATAGATAGATAGATAGATAGATAGATAGATAGATGATAGATAGATAGATGATAGGTAGGTAGGTAGGTATGTAGATAGGAAGGAAGGAAGGAAAGATAGATAGATGATAGATAGATAGATAGATAGATAGATAGATAGATAGATAGATAGATAGATAGATAGATAGATAGATAGATAGATAGATAGATAGAATAGATTTCAGCCCCCTTAGCTTAAATTAAATTAAATTAAATTCTGGCATATTTCTGTTAATGTCATTTCCCATGCTATAATGAATTAGGAAAAACAATCCGATTTAGCAAGGTTAAAGAAATTAAAGTTATCTATGCAGATTCTCAGTTATCCAGGTCATGGTTGTCCCAAAGATGCTTTTTCAAAAGGCGAACTGGACTTCTTCAGCTTCTTGAATGAGAAATGAAATGTCTTCAGGGAAAACCCAGTAAAGTCTAGTTATTTTTTGAAAACGCACCTTTGGGGAAAAGAATGGATGAGAGTGGATAGATGGGGTCAAGTTGATTAACGGAAAGCCCCTTAGTTGTATTTGTGTAACCAATTTTGTTGCATTGTTGAGGCGTCTTCAGGATGTGATCAACAGCCGTAATGGTACAAGTGAAACTCTGCCTGGGATTTTTATGTGTGTTGCATATGTAGTACACATACACACACACACACACACACACACACACACACACACACACGGAGGGAGGGAGGGAGGGAGGGAGAGAGAGAGAGAGAGAGAGAGAGAGAGAGAGAGAGAGAGAGAGAGAGAAAGAGAGAGAGAATTGCAGTTGAATCATTGTAGACAACTTGACTATTTTTGACCATTCTCTTTGGTCACCTCTGCTTGATAGAATGACAAATTATTTAAAAGGAAGGTCAAGGTGCCAAGTATTTGTCAATCAGAATACAGCTGGAAGGGACCCTTGGGGGTCTTCTAGTCCAACCCCCTGCTCAAGCAGGAGATCTTATTCAGATAGGTGGCTGTTCAGTCTTTTCTTAAAAACCTCGACAAATGAAGCACCTGTAACTTCTGAAGGCAAGCCATTCCACTGGTGAATCATCCTCACTGTTAGGAAGTTTCTCCTTAATTCAAGGTCGGTTCTCTCCTTGATGAGTTTCCATCCATTACTTCTTGTCCTGCCTCCTGGTGTTTTGGAGAATAATTTGAAACCCTCCTGTTTGTGGCAGCCTCTCAAATATTGGAACATTGCTATCAAGTTCCCCCCTAGTCCTTATTTTCTCTAGACTGGCCATACCCAGTTCCTACTTATATGACTTACATGAAAATTAACTAAGCTTAGCAGATTATACAAATATATATAACCTGGTTAAGTGTGCTATGCAAATGATGCCGCCCCCAAGAACACTTCCATGGGATAAAAGAGAATACTGTAGCTCAGGTTTGATGCTCTCTGAGCTTGGTCATGTTTTTGTAGACATTACCCAACGTCATTACCCAAACTAGGAAACATCATCAGTGCTAGAAGGCAGTAGGGTTCGTGGAGAGGATGAGGATTGTGGGGTCCTTGGTGCTCTCTGAGCTTGGTTGTTTTCTTGCAGACGTTTCATGACCCAACTAGGGAACATCATCAGTGCTAGAAGGAAGTGGGGTTTGTGGAGAGGAGGAGGAGATGACTGTGGGGTCCTTGGTGCTCTCTGAGCTTGGTTGTTTTCTTGCAGACGTTTCATGACCCAACTAGGGAACATCATCAGTGCTAGAAGGAAGTGGGGTTTGTGGAGAGGAGGAGGAGATGACTGTGGGGTCCTTGGTGCTCTCTGAGCTTGGTTGTTTTCTTGCAGACGTTTCATGACCCAACTAGGGAACATCATCAGTGCTAGAAGGAAGTGGGGTTTGTGGAGAGGAGGAGGAGATGACTGTGGGGTCCTTGATGCTCTCTGAGCTTGGTTGTTTTCTTGCAGGATGTTTCATGACCCAACTAGGGAACATCATCAGTGTTAGAAGGAAGTGGGGCTTGTGGAGAGGAGGTGGGTGGAGGAGATGACTGTGGGATCCTTGATGCTCTCTGAGCTTCGTGATTTTCTTGTGGACATTTTATCACCCAAACTAGGTAACATTATCAGTGCTAGTCACTTGCATGGATGATGTTACCTAGTTTGAATAATGTTTGCAAGAAAACAACCAAGCTCAGAGAGCACCGAAGACCACTTGCTTCCAAGCGATTCCTCCAGACATGGAGGTTTTTATTTTCTTTTTTCCAGAACTTGACGTCCAATGACTATTTTACAATCTTTCCAACTTGGTGGGCGGCATTCTTCCTCAGGGTGGGCTTCTCAGCGTGGGAACCAACGGATGCAGTTGTTTTCATTGTGCAAAGAAACCCCTGATTCCACATTCTCTCCCTTACTGGCATTTACACAAGCTCTGGTTTCTTCGTGGTCAGATCAGGTTTTCCATCTGTGTGGCTCTGTGCCAGCCCCTGCAACTCCACGCAGAGCTATAAAAGGGACCCTCCACCATTAGGAAAGGCTGAAAACGGATGCCTTGAACGGGACTTCAGGGGAAAAAAACCTGGTAAGCTTAAACACTTTCTAGTCCTTAGAATTCCTAGATTTCGACTGAAAGAAACAGCACAATGTGCAACCGTGAAGGCTTGATTTCGGTAGAGATGATGGTGTAGTGTAACACTATTTTTATCCTGCAAACAAAAGCAGAGTAGAACATTATTTTGTTAACTGAGTGTTTATTAAGAAAGGTGTTTGGGGACGTATTTCTACATGTAATACAGAACAAAATAGGACATTTCATGATGCTTTATCCACCTGGAGCAGAAGGTCAGGATTTACAGGATTAGTTTAGATGGGAAGATAGTTTGGAGGCATCTCGGAGCAGCTGAATTTTTTTTTAACTATATCTTAAATGGGAAATATATGAGATTGCTAACCAGGATGAAAGAATTGTTTCTGTCCTGAAAGTAGCTTAATTCTATTCTTTCCACTAAGGCACAATTTAGTGTATATTTTTCACAGAAGAATAAAATAGAATAGAATTCTTTATCGTCCAAGTGTGATTGGACACACAAGGAATTTGTTTTTGGTGCATATGCTCTCAGTGTACATAAAAGACAAGATACATTTATTAGGAAAGGTACAACACTTAATGATAGTCATAGGATAGAAATAAGCAATCAGGAAACAATCAATATCAATATAAATCATAAGGATACAAGCAACAAAGTTACAGTCCTGAAGTCATAAGTGGGAAGAGATGGGAGATAGGAAAGATGAGAAGACTAATAGTAGTTAGTAATAGTAATGCAGCCTTAGTGAATAGTTTGACAGTGGGGAGAGAATTATTTGTTTGGCAGAGTGATGGCGTGCGGAAAAAACTGTTCTTGTGTCTAGTTGTCTTGGTGTGCAGTGCTCTACAGTGTCGTTTTGAGGGTAGGAGTTGAAACTGTTTATGTCCAGGATGTGAGGGGTCTGTAAATATTTTCACGGTCCTCTTTTTGACTCATGCAGTGTACAGATCCTCAATGGAAGGCAGGTTGGTAATAATTGTTTTTTCTGCACTTCTGCAGTACGTATCATAGAGAAAGAAATGGATCAATCTACAATTCTGTAAAGACATATCTAGGAATAAATGTCCCCAAGTTTCTGATCCTTATTTTTGAGGAGGGTTAAACTGTTAAGGTGCAAAAAACAATATAAAGATCAACCAAAGAGGTGCAAATGGTACATTGAGGAGAAATTCAACAATATGCTTAATTCGGTACTTTGAAATCCATCTGTGTCTTTTTGACTTGATTCTACAATTCTAGATATGTTCCAGTCTGGATTTTGGACCCATAATATGAAAATATATAGTCAGGTGGAAAATCCACATACATATTCTCTCCTTTGCATAAATGCTCCTGACATGTGGTTCCCTGAATTATGAAGCTGCAAGTAGTCTCTATGTGTATATGTCAATGTGTGTGTTTAAATCGTCAAGTCCTCACCCTGGCAAGTTAACATTTTGTCCGTATATCTATTTCTTTACAAGTACTTTTATGCTCCTGCAAACTTATTTAAATTTACCTGTAAGATTTTTAAAATTGCAGTTTTCAATGCATCCTTCAGAAATATCCAGGTCTGAACAAGCCTTGGTTTTATTCCAGTTTAGGAATTTGTTCACGCAACATGCCTACACATGTTGGCCGGAAAAAGACTTTGGAATGATATTGTATATTTTAAATTGTGTGGGGGGGGGCTTGTAGTTATTTAAACATAGTGTAAGAATATGCCTGTTTGATTAATTTATGATTAACTGCAAATCCTCCCCTCCAATTCAGTAACCAAGGGAATCCTGTTCCTCAAAGCTACATATCATCTTTTGCAATATGACACTGGGGATAGAAGATAGCATCCTAGAGATTACACCATTAGTTTTGTAAAGTTTTGTTTCTAGTCCTCAGGGCTATAATGTGAAGCATTGCAGGCAATGCGACGTGAAATCTAATATTGCCAGTGCATTTGAGAGGCCATTGTAGTTCTTCCAGCTGCAACTCTCTTCCTTTTATAATGCTTAGTAATGGTTCTTCACTCAAGGACAATTTATTTCTAAAAAACGAAGTAAGGAGTAGATATTTATTTCCAAAATTAAATGAAAATTACAGTACAATATTTGGTGATAGATCTGGATCTTGAGAACTTGAGCGAGAATGGAGTGGGACTCCAGTATTTGGATCATAATGCAAATTTTGGACTTAGATACCTATCTGGTTGTGAACAATATGGGTTGGGGGCAAGGGTAAGCTATATTTTTCTTAGTTATGCCTCAAAGTAAGGTCCATCTTAACAGGTCAAATTACGAAACAGTCCTGCTAGTTCATCATTTTGGTTCTGGAGGTGTTTCATCCTTCACCCAAGGGACCTCCTAATAAGATTTCAGGAAAGGACAATCTACAGAAAAGATTCAGGACTGGGAGCTGAGGTATACAGATAAAGTTACATAGAACATGGAATCATAGGTCTGGAGGAAACCTCGGGGGTCTTCTAACCTTGGAGGTCCCCAATCCTTCTCTTTGATAGGCTAGATAGCTCCCTCAACCGTTCATCTTCCAATTTAGTCTTCATGGAATGAACCTGGGGTGTATTTAAACTAAGAAGTAACTATATAAATAGCAAGGAAATAATTTACATTTTCCTGTGTTGCCCTTTTATTGTGTGATAGGAGACCAGAGCTCATGGAGAACAATTATTGGGCTTGTAGTGCTGTCCCAGGACCAAGGACTATATGTCTTTTGCAAGCTTCTCTGTTGTTATCGTTAAGCAGTTAATGTCAATTAGGTAGTGGAAGTGGGTAGAGATGGGAGAAATACTTAGACCGAATAGCCAAGAAGTAGATGCAGATAAAGATAAAGATCCAAAGAGGAATAAGAGAGGCAAGTAAAAAAAAAAGCATAGCAACTAAAGTACTGAAGTGGGCAAGAGACGATGGATAGATGATTTCTCTTTTTGTTCTAATTTGCTTTTCTTTTTCTCTCGCTTTCTTTTCTTTTTTAGGTAGGTGACATGATTAGAAGTTAGGTAGGATAGAACAAAAACGTCTTTTAATAAAAGGGTGACATGATTAAAAGTTAGAATAAGAGATAGAAATAAGAGAAAAGGGGAATATTAGTGTATACCCTTTTACACAATAAAATTAAAGCAATAACAAGAGAAAACATGGAATAATTAAATAATGACAAGACTATAACAATATAAATGTGTATTATTATTAGAAATATATAAGTTGGTTGAATGTAGTAACTATGATTAATTCTACTAGTTTTATTTGTATTAGAATGTATGACACCCAGGTGCCACACTGTTCATGCATTGATACGTGTGTGTGTGTGATGTAAATAAAAAAATATAAGCAGTTAATGTCAAGAGGATATGGGGAAAACATTCCCCTTTGTTCCCATAAGTTAGAACGGGGTTGGGCAACTAATTTTCTAACGTTGGAGTTGGTACCATCTTCTTCAACTGAGATGCCCAGGGAGACATTTCTCTGGTCACAATAACATCGTTCTATTTGCCTGCTCCCAAGATAGTGGTCAGAGGAAGGTGGGGACAAAATCCGTCCAGACTGAGTCCATATTGAAGTCAATGTGCTTGTTTTCTTCTTCCCAGGTTGTTCTTCCATTTGGAAGCCCAACGAGACTTTAAAACCAGAGTGCGTGATGATCCAAATGCATTTTTGACCTGCTTGGAAATTAGCATCTGAGAATCCTCTTCTGGAGTTAAAGAATGATTGAATTACAGAGACATCTTCTGCCTTCCTTCCTTCTTCTTGCAGTTGCCTGTATTTCTGGTGAGTGTGGCTGACCTTTCTCAGATGTTCAAAATGGCTGGGTTGCTACACACTCCAACTTGTGTCACAGAGCCAACCAACCTAGAGCTGATTCAGGGGTCAGCAACCCGTGGCTCTGGAGCCGCATGTGGCTCTTTCATCCCTCTGCTGCGGCTCCTGTCGCTGGTCGGTTCCACAATGGATAGGGCTTTCAGTTAGGACAGGTAGAGGAAAAAGGACGCTGCACTAGGAGGAGACTATGATGGGGGAACCAAACCTCCTCTTGGCTCCAGAATTGAATCTGGTTAGGACCTTTGTGGCTCTTTGAGTGTTTAAAGTTGTCGACCCTTGAGCTAAGAAGACATTTCCAGATAGCTAGATCAATTAAACAGTGGAACAGCTTGCCTCAAGAAGTTGTGGGTGCTCCAACATGGGTTTTGAAGAAGAGGTAGGATGACCATTAGAGTGAAATGGTATAGGGTTTCTTGCCTGAGTGGGGGGTTGGACTAGAAGACCTCCAAGGTTCCTTCCAACTCTGTTATTTTGTTATCTGAGCCTTGTTTAAAGGGGAAGAATTCCATTTCAACTCAAACTGAAGCACAAATATGCCAAGAGAACAATTGATTTCCTACAATATGCTCAACGCAACCATGCTGAGCCTCTCTAGGGTTATGTGCAAAGCAGTGGTGGAGTTCAAAAAATTTAACAACCGGTTCTCTGCCCTAATGATTTCTTCAAACAACTAGTTCACCAAACTGCTCAGAAAGTTAACAACCGATGGCTAAATCCCATCACTGCAAATCCAATGTATGATTTCTCAGATTAACTTCCTGAGTGGTTATTGCACTGATTTTTTTATGGTTTGGTAACATTGAGAATATAACTCCCCCCACCCCAAACAGTACATTTCATTTATTTTCTGATTCACAACAATCCACAGATAAGCAAGAAACACAATCATATTAAGTCACCAAAAGAGAAGCTAATGTGTTTCTATATATTTGAGTATAGATTATGGTACAATGAATAAAATGAATAAATAAAGCCCCAAAAAAGAAAGGAAATGGGGAAAAAATCTGTAAATTATTAATATTGTATTAGTATAAAATTACCCCAGTCTTTCAATGAGTTCTTTAATCTAAATCATCTGGAAGCATATTTTCCCATATTTTCATTTTTATGTTATTAAGACCGCCCATAAGGAAAGCTAACCAAGTTTAATATTTGGAGTTCACGCCACATTTTTATTAATTTAGTTAAGCATGTTGTTTGAATATAATCTATGTCTCTTTAGTTAGAAGGACTTCTGTCTTTTATTTTGGTCATTGAAATTTTACCATACAAAAAGTACAATTTAATGCACGGTCTTCAATGTTTATATGAAAAATAGGGAAACTGAATCGTCTTTTAAAAGAAAATGTATATCTGCTGTTTGATTTTAGAGGTCTTTATTAGAATACAGTTTTGTAAAATGTTTTCAGGTTTTGCTCCCGGATTTCCCTTTCTAAAGCAAAGTTATAAACATAAACATTTTTTGTTTAGTCTTATGAACCTGTTTCAAATTTGCTCCCTTTTTTTCTCTCCAAATCCTTTGTTTGTTTTTTTCCAAAGAAAATATGGCCATCATAGCTGTACTCTCACGGCCTGTATCTAACGGCTTGCCTTTCCGCTCTGACTAGGTTTGGTTGATTATTATTTTAAGTAATTACTAGTCATAAATACATCATTATTATAATTACTGGCTGATACCTGGGTTTAGGAAAAGAGAGCTTGAAACTGACCCGTGGGGGTTTACTCACGGGGGGGGGGATGCAACCGGTTTAACAACTGGCTCGGTGAGTGCGTCCTTTGCGCGCACGCTTGCGCTTCGCACATGCACGCAGCATTCAAAAAACGACTTTCTAAAGCTTCAAAACTGAACTTCTGTGTCAGCGCCTGTGAGTAAAACAGCTGCTATGCGGCCATCTGCTGTGCCGTGTGAATCAGCTGAGCTAAAAACAGGGAAATATGGGCCAGGAAAGTGCAAGGGCAGGTGGGCGGGGCCAAATGCTCACTGAAATCACCAGTTCGCCTGAACCTCACAGAACCGGCTGCGTCTCACTCCTGGGTTTACTTCTTTGTGACTGGGTTAAACAAGTCTTAGACGCCAGATGCACGACATTTTTCTGTAAAGATTAATCCAAGTGTTTTGTACACTTTATAGCTGTAGGATTTGCAACTGGATCTGTTCCTGCCGAGGGCTTCCCTACTATCCAAAAATCTAACTCCTGTCTGAGCTATTGGAGCAAAACCCTCCTATCTATTTGGAGAAAATGAGATAAACAGACTAGACCGTAAAGCTTTTGGTCACTATCGTAGAGGGCACTCTGGCTTCATAAAATGCCTTTTTTAAAGCCTCAATTTTGATCACGTGACCGCGAGAAGGCTGTGATGGTCATAAGTGCGAGGAGCAGTCCTAAGTCAATTTTCTCAGTATTACTGTCATTTCAGATGGTCGCTAAGCGAACTCAGTCAAGGGTTACATGCAAAGGAAGTTTCAGCACCAAACTGATTTTTTTTTAATTTGAAGGAAGAGAAAAAAAAATTAGAGAATCATGCATGTTCAAATTTCGTGATCATGGGATCAAGTTTCAGATGCTTGGCCACTAGTTCATACTTATGACTGTTGCAGTGTCACACGATCCACTTTTGCGACCTTCTGACAAGCAAAGTCAAAGGGGAAGCTGGATTCGCTTAACAACCGGGTTACTAACTTATCGACTGCACGGATTCACTTAACAACTGTGGCAAGAAAGGTGGTAAAAAGGGGGAAACTGACTTAACAACTGTCTCGCTTAGCAAGAGTAATTTTACGGTCAATTGTGGTCGTAAATCGAGGACTATCTATACCACTTTTCAGACAATGAACTTCAAGACACTATCAAATCCAAGACTGACCCAATCTTAACAATTTACCCACATTCTCTTCTTCCTTTCAGTGTCCCTAAAAATCTAGAAATCCCTTGCTTGAATAATTCTGTTTTCTAAATCCATATTGTTTACTGTTCATCTCTTGTTTAAAAACCTTATTTAGTATTTCGGCGGTACTCTGGTACAAGCGCCATTTCTGACTGTTTTGATGAACAACTGCAATGGATCTGATGTATTTTTGTTAACGAGAATAAAATAAGAGAGTTAGAAAGGGACCTTAGAGGTCTTCTAGTCCAACCCTCTGCTTAGGGTTCTACACCACTTCAGATGAACGGTTATCCAATCTCTTTTTCAAAAGTTCCAGTGTTTGAGGCTAGTTTGTTTATTTAAGCAATTTATATCCCACCATCTCATTTTCACAATTCAGAATATACTGAGTCGGCCAAAAAAAAACAAAACCACCAAAAATAACACAGAAAACCAAAATAAAATCAAATTTGAAACAACTCTAAAAACAACAACACTGATTAAACAATATTCAGTGTGCCAAAATGGACAGCAAGTGACATATCTCATTCAGCCTACATGTTGGGCTCACATTAATTTCTTGGCCCCAGAATTTTGTTGGAAAACCAAATTTTAAAAACAGCCTATTCTTTTTTTTTTTTTTTTCATTTTACAGCATTTTTGTTTCTGTTTTTCCCTCCCTAAGGTGAACGGATTTTAAAACAATCAGTGAGCTGGATCGCCAATGGACAAAAACCCTACAGCCTTTTGACCAAACACAATTCAGACAGTAAGTAATTTTCCAATCCCTGCAGTTCTATTTTAAGAAAGCATTAAGATGCCATATGCTTGTTATTATGTTTTAAACAACAAATTAAAATGGCTTAATTTATGAAAGATCCTGTCGGTCTCTCTCTGTGCCCTTGGATAATGGAAAACAGATTAATCCTTGCTAAATCCTAATTCATTCTGGCTAACACCCGAAGAAGCAGATTGCTAAAAAGCTAAAGTCAAGTCTATTGTGATTGCCAACATCCTTCTCCAGTTTATAAATCAGGCATTTCCTGTCATCGTAAATCCCAAAGGGGAATCTCAGTTTTTTTTAAAAAAAAGTTTTTTATTTTTTATTCTCCTACATACAATTATAGGTATACATTCATATAGGTCTTCTTCTTTACATTTGTCGTTCTTATACATTTATTATTCCATTTAAAAGTTATAATATAGAGTTTGGGTTGCTTTATTTATTATCCCATCCATCTGTTTTAACACCACCATATTTTCCCTTTCTTTTCTCCCTTCCTCCTCTCCTTCCCTTTCCTTCTTCCCTTACCTCTCCCCTACTCCTACTCTTCCCCTTCCTACCCGCTCTCCTTCTCTTTCTCTACCTTCACCCATCTCTCCTTACATCTTCCTTCCTTCCCTCCTCTTCCTCTCCTCCTCTCTCCCTTTCTTTTTCTGTTGTCATAGGTGTCTCTTTCAAATCTCAATTTATGTTTTCTTGGGATGGTATTTGTGCAAACCAAAGTATAGTTTAGTATCATTTCTTATTCCCTTCCCCTGGAGTGGAGAGGAAATGGAGATTTTGCAGTATCCTTCCCCTGGAATAGGAAGGGAATGGAGATTTTGCAGTATCCTTCCCCTGGAGTGGGGAGGGAATGGAGATTTTGCAGTATCCTTCCCCTGGAGTGGGGAGGGAATGGAGATTTTGCAGTATCCTTCCCCTGGAGTGGGGAGGGAATGGAGATTTTGCAGTATCCTTCCCCTGGAGTGGGGAGGGAATGGAGATTTTGCAGTATCCTTCCCCTGGAGTGGGGAGGGAATGGAGATTTTGCAGTATCCTTCCCCTGGAGTGGGGAGGGAATGGAGATTTTGCAGTATCCTTCCCCTGGAGTGGGGAGGGAATGGGGATTTTGCAGTATCCTTCCCCTGGAGTGGGGAGGGAATGGAGATTTTGCAGTATCCTTCCCCTGGAGTGGGGAGGGAATGGGGATTTTGCAGCATCCTTCCCCTGGAGTGGGGAGGGAATGGGGATTTTGCAGTATCCTTCCCCTGGAGTGGGGAGGGAATGGGGATTTTGCAGTATCCTTCCCCTGGAGTGGGGAGGGAATGGGGATTTTGCAGTATTCTTCCCCTGGAGTGGGGAGGGAATGGAGATTTTGCAGTATCTTTCTCCTGCCATGCCCACCAAGCCACACCCACAGAACCGGTAGTAAAATTTTTTGAATCCCACCACCTCCTACAATGGCAAGGATGACAATTTCCCTTTCTGTAGCCGTACAATCTGCACTCCTTCCTTCTCTCTTTCTCCTTCAGACCAAGAATCGTGGACCAGCTGGTTCAACATTGATCATCCCGGAGGGAACGGGGATTACGAGCGCTTAGATGCCATTCGCTTCTATTACCGGAACAGGGTGTGTCCAAATCCCATCCAGATCGAAGCCCGGACTACCGATTGGGTCCCTGCCACCAGTTCGGGCCAGGTGGTCCACTCCAGTGTCCACAAGGGCTTCTGGTGCCTGAATAAGGAGCAGCCCCCGGGGCAAACCTGCTTCAATTATTCAGTCCGTTTTCTCTGTCCTTCGGGTAAGAGGGATGCTTAATTTTTCAGGAGGGGGTGCGTGCAAGTACAGGGAGTCCTTGGCTTATGACACAATTTGAGCCCAACATTTCCGTTGCCGATTGAGAGGGACATCGGCTGAGTGAGTTTTGCCCCACTTTATGACCTTTCTTGCCATCGTTAAGAGAATCACTGCAGTTGTTAAGTCAGTAACATGGTTGTAAAGTAAATCGGGCTTCCCCATTAACTTTGCTGGTCAGAAGGTGGCAAAAGGGGATCCCATGACCCTGGGAAACAGCAATGGTCATAAGTATGAACCGGTTGCCAAGCATTCTGAATTTTGATGACATGATCAAGGGGAGGCTTCAAAGGTTGTGACTGTGAAAAACGATCCTACACCACTTTTTTTACAGTGCCGTTGAATTTAGTGAATGGTCACTAAAAGGACTGCTGTAAGTCGAGGACTACCTGTAAGAAGAACGGCCCTGATGGATTTAGATGCAAGGGATCTTATGGGAGGATAATTTGGGAAGGAAGATGCTAGAGGAGGCCTCGGGACTCAGCTTGGTTGTTTCCTTGCAGACATTGCATTACCCAACTAGGTAACATCATCAGTGCTAGAAGGGAGTGGGGGGTTCGCCTTCCAGCACTGATGATGTTAGCTAGTTGGGTAATGAAACATTGGCTTGATTGGTGGCCTGCAAACATTTTATTGCTCCATTAGGTTATATCATCAATACCCTGAAGATGCATTGATGGGGTACAGATGATATTACCTAGTTGGATCATGAAACATCTGGAAGCTAACAACTCAGCTCAGACAGCACCAAGGGCTCCATGTCTTAGCCTTGAGCAATAGATAGTCTCTTCTATTGGAAGATTAACAGATTAATAGAGTTGGAAGGGACTTTGTAGGTCATCTAGTCCAACCTTCCACCCAAGCAGGAGACCCATTTCTAAGAGATGGCAGTCCAGTCTCTTCTTAAAAGCTTCTAGGAATGAAGCTCCCACAACTTCTGAAGGCAACTTCTGTTCCATGGGTTGATTGATCTCACTGTCAAAAAATTCCTCCTCATTTCCAGGTTGAATCTCTCTTGTTTCCATCCGTTATTCCTTGCCTGGCCTTCAGATGCTAGTATTTGACTGCATTCATGCAGCATATAAACCTGTACCACAGCTAGCCCACGTTCTGACTTTGCCCGAAAAACTAGCATGGCAACTAGAGTAGGCCCAGGGTACCTGTGAGACCACCTACTGCCACCAGTAGCCTCCCATCGTCCAGTGCGATCCCACAGAGTTGGCCTCCTCAGGGTGCCATTGGCCAGACAGTGTCGGCTAGTGACCCCCAGGGGAAGAGCCTTCTCTGTGGGAGCGCCTTCCCTCTGGAATGAGCTGCCTCCGGAGCTTCGTATAATCCCCGACCTCTGGTCCCTCCGACGCGCCCTAAAAAGTTGGCTTTTCCAGCAAGCCAGCCTGGCCTGAACAAAACAAATCAAATTATTGATTACTGTTAATTTTAATTTTAATTCTTTTTTTAAAAAAAAATGTCATTGTCAATTTTAATTGGGTTTGAGATATCCTATTTAATTTCTTTTTAACTTTTGTATTATATGTTTCTTTTAATGTTGTACACCGCCCTGAGTCCTTGGGAGAAGGGCGGCATATAAATCGAATAAAAATAAACCTAAACCTACACGGAGAGAAATTTCACCTCTGGGATTGAAGTGCAGAACTTGATGTGTCAAGCTGATCTCGCTTGTCAGTCTTGATCACAAGCAGAGGCTATCAAAACTCTGGAGAATTAAATGCGGACAACCCATTACAAGCCCCCCCCAAACAAAAATTCCTAATCAGTTTGGCTTTAAAAAGTTGAAGAGATCAAGGCATCTCCAAAGAAGTCAAAAAAATTAAGCTGCATGATTAAAAAGGGGCGGGGCTTCAATGGCACACTCTGCGGGAGCTGGGCAGTGCCAAATTGAATAAATTAAATTAAATCAAATGCCCTCTCCCCACATCTTAGAGTGCTGGGTTCCTCATCAATGCACCTGAGCGCAGGACAAGAAGCAATGGATGGAAACTAACCAAGGAGAGAAGCAACCTAGAACTAAGGATAAATTTCCCAACAGTGAGAACAATTGATCGGTGGAAAGGTTTGCTCCATTGCTGGAGGCTTTTAAGAAGAGATTGGATAGCCACTTGGCTGAAATGGTATAGGGCTTCCTGCCTGAGTAGGGGGTTGGAGTAGAACAGTGGTCACCAACTGGAGGTCGGTGGACACTGGTAGTTCGTGATAAATTATGGTGGTCCACAGAAAAATTATTTGCATTTTTAATATTGCACTAAATGCTATTTATCTTTTTAAAAAAATCATATTAGTGGTCCGCGGGATTTAAAATTATGAATTTAGTGGTCCCTGAGGTTCGAAATGTTGGGAACTCCTGGACTGGAAGACCTCCAAGGTCCCTTCCAACTTGTCTCTTCTCTTCTCCTCTCCTTTTCTGTTCTCTTCTCTGCTCTACTCTACTCTGCTCTGCTCTTTCTATTCCTATTCTATTCTATTCTATTCTTTCTATTCCTTTTTTTATATAAAGATTTTTTTATTTTTGAATAAACACAAACAAACAAAACACCCCCAAAAAACACACACACACAAAACCATCTTCCATTACAAATTGTAGAAAGTGTCAATTGGTTACAAAAACTTCCATGCATCCCTTCCAAGATCGCATGTCATGTCGTCATGATGTCAGCTCCTCCTCCTACTCTTTCTATTCTATTCTATTCTATTCTATTCTCTTCTATTCTATTCTGTTATATTCTATTCTATTCCATGCTACTCTATTTACTCTACTCTTTCTATTCTATTCATTCTAATATTCTATTCTATTCTGTTCTGTTCTATTATACATGCAAAGGGTACATAGACAAAACCAATAAAATGTCCCATTGAAGGAGTTCCCATGATAGATTGCAGCTACTTGGGACAAACAATTTTGGAATCTTGACTGGAGTGAATCAGTTCTTCATCATACACTTCGCTGTCATGATGGTGAAGCAGTGAAGGAGAAGAGGTCATGCAGTTCTAGGCCTTTCTTTTCAAGTCTTCCCGGACTCATCTTGCTCAACCTCCTAAGAGGGCTGCTGGCTGTGTCTCCTTCCCAGGGTCTTTGGCTGGCAATTCCAAATCCGTTTGGTCATCGTGGTCAACATGGAGTTCCTGTTCAGGAAAATGTGACCGAGCTGGTGTGCAGACTCGGAGAAGGATATGCCTTGCAGATACTTTCATGGATCCGCGCTGTAAGGATATAAGTGAGGAAGTGAGGGCTTGTCTGGGACCCCCTTGCAAAGGTATTTTCTAAGAACATGATAACTGTGAAACTTAAGTTTAGCAATATGTATGTGTTGTGGCCCGTCAGTGGCCAGCAGAGCTGGCTGCAAATTAGGACACTGAGGATGTTGGGGAGGACCATGAGCCAGTCCTGGAATCTGGGGAAGGCTCTGATGAGGGCTCTGTGTTGAAGGCAGAGAGGGACCAAGGCCATCTGGTAGTTATTTGCTACCTCCGGTCTGACATCAGTGAAGCAGAAGAACAGCTGGAGCCTGTTCCCAGTGTGAGCATGCACAAAGTTGCCAGACGAAGGGGACAGCTAAAGAACAGGGGTAGACTTGGGAGTAAGGCCACAGGTGGATGATGAATGGCCCCTCTCAAAGGAAATAAAAGAGGAGCGAAGGGGGAGTGGAGTTTGCAGGAGACAATTAGTTTGCTTAATTGGTTTGTGACTGTCCGAGACTCCTTGCCAAATTTTGCATATATCGGCCTGTCAGCTCTGCAAGCCAGATAAAGTCTGTGACTGTAAATCCTCCTTTGAAAGACTTTGCTGGAGGTGAATGAGCAGAATTCACAGTCAAATAACAACAACAACAACAGCAACAATAACAATAACAACAACAATGATGATGATAACCAACCAGCCCCAAAGGCTGTGAATCTCACTAAAGATTAACCAAATAACAACAACAACAACAACAACAACAACAACAATAATCCTCTGGAGTAACTCATGCTTTCCTTACCCATTTTAGCCTGTAACCTGACGTGCTCCAGGGGTTGGGTGAATGCCGAATGCAGCGCATGTTTCTGCCAAGGACATGTACTCTCTGGCACAGTTGCCCTTCAAGATGGCGCCCCGGCAGCTGGAGCCCGCCTCTACCTGCAAGCGAAGCCATCCAAGTTCTTAACAGAGTCAGACCACAATGGGGCCTTTGAGGTTCCTGGCCTGTGCCCTGATGGGAAAACCACCCTGCAAATTAAAAAGTCCAAGTACGTGACGGCTGTGATCACTTTGTCAGAGAGTGCTGAAAATTACTCGGCTGTTCGTATCTACTTGAAAAGAGCCGGTAAGGAAACGTTGGGCCCCCATTCAGTGGCAGAATAGACTTCATGAGTCCTGCAGTTCCCTAGGATTGCACTGTGATAACCATCATGCACAGCCACAGCTTCTATGAAACATATGCAGTCAGAATTGCTTTCACAGTGTGTGCTTATGCGCCCTGATTATGTAAAACAAAAGGCCTAAGGATGTTATGATAGCAGTTTTCCAGTACTTGACGGGTATAGAAGGTTTTATTTGTTTTATTTTCCAAACCATAAGAGGACAGGACAATAAGTAATGGGTGGAAGATCATTAAAGAGATCAACCTAGAACCAAGGGGAAATTTATTGACAACTAGCTGATAACCCAGCATTGTCTGAGTATTTATTTATAGGGAGGAAATGTCCAGACCAAAAGTAATCTCAAATGTTGGATTTTCCCCCTTACCAGAGGGAGCCCCCTTGTGGAGTACTGTGAAGTCATTACCATGGCAACTCCACTGTGCTATACAATAAAATCCATTTTACGGCAGTTCTGTAGAAACCATTTGAAGGCACAACAAGCTGTATCTTAACAGAACACCTGCCAAATCCCCCCGCCCCCAAGGGATTTAAGGGGTGTCTTACCCCCCCCCCCCAGTATTAATTTCCAGAGAGGACGTCATCTGTGTACCAAGTTTGGCTGAAATTGGTCAAGGTGTTCCAGAGTTATGCTGGAACACACACACACACACACAAACACACACAAAAACACACACACACAGCTATTTTGATGACAGATAGAGAGAGACAGAGAGACAGAAAGAGACAGAGAGAGAGACAGAGAGACAGAGAGAGAGAGGGAGGGAGAGAGACAGAGAGAGACAGAGAAAGAGACAGAGAGAGAGAGACAGAGAGAGGGGGAGGGAGGGAGAGAGAGAGAGAGAGAGAGAGAGACAGAGACAGAGAGAGAAAGGGAGACCAAGAGAGATGGGGAGAGAGAGACAGAGAGAGACACAGAGAGAGAGAGAGAGACAGAGAGAAAGGGAGTGAGGGAGGGAGAGAAGCGGGGAGTGAGGGAGAGAGAGACACACACAGAGATAGAGAGACAGAGAGGGAGGGAGGGAGAGAGAGGGAGGATGGAGGGAGACAGAGAGAGACAGAGAGAGAGAGACAGAGAGAGGGGGAAGGGAGGGAAAGAGAGAGAGACATAGACAGAGAGAGAAACAGAGAGGGAGCGAGGGAGAGGGGGGAGGGAGGGAGAAAGAGAGACACAGAGAGAGAGAGAGACAGAGACAGAGAGAGGGGGAGGGAGGGAAAGAGAGAGAGACACAGACAGAGAGAGAGACAGAGATGATCCCACCGTCAGTGTGAGGGGCGGGAATTCTAGGCACTGACGTCCATGTTTCTGTAGGGGGTTGAGGTTAGCATACGCCCATCTTCCAGACTCTTCCAGATGGAAGCCAAACTGGCCGTCCCAATTGTTGAGGAAAGATTCAAATTATTTTTCTCTTTCAGAAAAACCATACATGACCATGCATCCAGGAAACAAAGCCAGAAGAGAGGGTCAGAGTGTGTCGTTCTGTTGTCATGCCACTGGAAATCCACTACCTGGCAGATATTGGTGGTAAGTCACTAAAATAAGGTTAAAGATAAAGATGAAGGTTCCTCTCGCACATATATGCTAGTCATTTCTGACTCTAGGGGACGGTGCTCAACTCTGTTTCAAAGCCAAAGAGCCAGTGCTGTCCGAAGACGACTCCGTGGTCATGTGGCTGGTATGACTCAATGCCAAAGACGCACAGAACACTGTTACCTTCCCACCAAAGGTGGTCCCTATTTTTCTACTTGCATTTTTACATGCTTTCAAACTGCTAGGTTGGCAGAAGCTGGGACAAGTAATGGGAGCTCACTCCATTACGCAGCGCTAGGGATTCGAACCACTGAACTGCTGACCTTTCTGATCGATAAGCTCAGCGTCTCAGCCACTGAGCCTCCGCATCCCTAAAATGGGGTTACAGGACAAAAATCTAGGCTGATTACTACCAAAATTAAAGATAATCCTTGATTTACAAGCAAATTGGGACCATAAATTTCCATTGCTAAGCAAGTTGGTTCAGTGAGACATGCTTGATTTTGCAACCTTCTTTTATTTGCCGGGCCATTAAACAAATCACAGTAGGTTTAAAATAAATAATAATAATAATAATCCAAGGTCATTAAGTGAATCTGGCTTCCCCCATTGACTTTGCTTGTCAGAAGACAATGGAGAAGGTGGCAAATCGATCATGTGACCACAGGGATGCTTAAGTGCAAGGACTGATTGTAGGTCACTGTTTTTTCAGTGCTCTTGTAACTTGGAATGGTTGCTAAATGAACAGTTGTAAATTGAGGAGTACCTATAGTTCCAAATGGTGCAAAGCTAGCAGCATCTTCATGTGAGGAACATCAACCTGGATACATTCCCAGCATTCTCATGGGCTGGCAAGGGAAATGCTGGGATCTGAAACCCAGAGGGCAGCAGGAAATGCACCTGCGTTATATTTCAAGTCTAGACTAGTTTTCAGATGGGCATTTTAATGTTTCATGGAATGCCTTAAATCACAACTGGACTTCCTTCCCCTTCTCCTCTTCCTTTAGTTGGAAGAGACCTTGGAGGTCTTCTAGCCCAACCCCCTGCTCAAGCAGGAGACCCTATATCATTTCAGACAAATGAATGTCCAGTTTTTGTTAAAACCCTCCAGCAATGGAGCATCCACAACTTCTAAAGGCAATCCATTCCATTCATGCATCGTTCTCACTGTCAGGAAATTTCTCCTTAGTTCCAGATTGCTTCTCTCCCTGATTAGCTTCCATCCAATATTTCTTCTTTTGCCTTGGAAAAATAAAGTTGATTCCAGTGACGTGCGGTAAGGTTTATGGCTGGTGAGGCAAGTGGGCAAAAGCCGCCCTATGTCGGACACAGCGGCAGCCCCGGCGCTGTGTCCGCCATAGAGATGGAACACCTCTATGTCAGACACAGCGACAGGGCTTTCGGATGCCCCGGTGCTATGTCCGCCAGAGCGGCGGGATGCCTCTATGTCGGACATAGTGGCAGGGCGGCATTTGCCTCTAGCGCCGGGGCGTCCAAAAGCCCTCCCGCTATGTCCAACATAGAGGCGTCCCGCTATGTCCAAAAGCCCTGCCACTATGTCCAAAAGCTTGCTGTTATGTCCGACATAAAAATAAAGTGCCAGAGGCGGGTAAAACACACACACACACACACACACACACACACACACACACACACACAGAGAGAGAAATTACTTACAATAATACAATTACTTAGAAATTACATTAATTTTGAATTCCTCCCCATTCCTCCGACCCACATACCTTTTTCAGCTGTTTCACAGAGGATTTCAACTCTGCTCTTGTCTGCCATGATGAAAATGTAAAAATGTAAAAGGAAAAAGGCAAGAGCTGCTGAGGTCAGGCTAGGCTAGCTGCTGCCAGAGTCCCCAATGGATGACTCTGCTTAACTGTTTAAAAAAGCCTCTAAAAAAAGTCCTCTACAGGAGGAGGTGAGAGAAACACGTGCCTCATCTACATAAGGAATTTTTCGGCTTTTAACCCTTGCTTAACTCTGCTCGAGTAATCATAGTCAGACTAAATGAGGCATTTCCAGGAGGTGGTTCTCCCGCCTCCTCCTGTAGAGGGCACTTTTTTAGAGGCTTTTTTAAACAGTTAAGCACTAAGCAGAGTCATCCACAGTGACTCTGGCAGCAACTACCTCAGCCTTTTTCTTTTTAATTTTTTTTCTTTTCATGATGACAGTGGTGAGGCCCTGCCTCCCCTGACTGCACATCACTGGTTGACCCCATCTTCTTTGTGGAAGTCCTTCTCGGATAACCTCATTAGATGGCAAAATCTGAAAGAAATGTGTATGTACAAATATTGTGCAATGCATTGTTGTAGAAAGCAGGGGATGGAGACATCCCCAATCCTCCACCATGACTTCTTGAGCAGCTGCAGTTAGGCCCAGCCCTATAAAGTTGACCAGGTTGGGAAAAACTAGCTTAATTTAACTTTGGAGCTCAACCTCCCCCCCCCTCTCTCTTTCTTATATTAGATATAAGTATAAACATGATTATGAATATAGGAAATGGATACGAATAAGTGGGGATAGTAGGACAGGGACGGTAGGCATGCTGGTGCACTTATGCACGCCCCCTTACGGACCTCTTAGGAATGGGGTGAGGTCAACAGTAGACAGTCTTAGGTTAAAGTTATGGGGATTTGAAGATAACAACAGAGTCAGGTAGAGCATTCCAGGTATTGACCATTCTGTTGCTGAACTTGTATTTTCTGCAATCAAGTTTGGAGCGCTTTCCCTTGAGTTTGTATCTATTGTGTGCTCTCTTTTTTTGCAGCCATTTCTTCCAAGTTCAGAATAATGGGAGGGGGGAGGAATCTGAGAAACCCCTGCTGTAGACCCCTTAGACACATGATAGCTTTGCTTCTGAGTTGCAGTTCTGATCTTTCTTATAGGTTCCACAACGATACTCTGCTGGACCCTGCCCTCTATAAATATAAGAGCAACTTGATTTTGAAGAATTTGAAGATGAACCAAGCCGGACGATATTTTTGCAAGACCAGCAATGAAGCAGGTTCGGTCAAGTCTCAAAGCGCAACCCTTTCTCTCATAGGTGAGTTGTTTTCAGGGAGATCTGAGTAGGCTGAACAGGGAGAGCCAAAGGGCCAGACTTGGCCCCGGGATGCGTAAAATACTCAGATCTGGGATAGGTGGTGGTAGTGGTAGGTATTATTATTATTATGGTTGCCATAAAGAAGAGGGGGGGGGGTGTCAAGCTATTTTCCAAATCACCAGAAGACAAGAAAAGAAACAACAGATGGAAATTAAGCAAGGAGAGAAGCAACCTAGAATTAAGGAGAAATTTCCTAACAGTGAGAACCATTAATCAATGGAATGACTTGCCTCCAGAGGTTGTGGGTGCTTCAAAACTACAAGACTTTAAGAAGAGATTGGAGAGCCACTTGTCTGAAATGGTATGTCCCAAAGGTGCTTTTTCAAGAGGCAACGGGACTTTCTGATTTTTCTTTGAAGACATTTCGCTTCTCATCCAAGAAGTTTGTTCAGCTCTGGCTGGATGGTGGGGAATGGAAGTTAGAGCTGAAGAAGCTCCTTGAGCGAGAAAGAAAAAAAACGACCTTCAAAGAAAAACCAGAAAATCCGCTTGCCTCTTGAAAAAGCATCTTTGGGACAACCATGCCTGGAGGACTGAAATGATTGACATCTGAAATGGTATAGGAGTTCCTGCCTGAGCAGGGGGTTGGACTAGAAGACCTCCAAGGTCCCTTCCAACCAGTGGTGGGTTTCAAAAATTGTTTGAACCTACTCTGTGGGTGTGGCCTCCTTTGTGGGTGTGGCTTGCCGCCCATGTGACCGGATATGAAGATGCCGACGACACTTGTCAGAACCACCTTAAATTACCTCACACACAGCACTGGCATGCATAAGAATAGGATGTGAACTTGTTTTTTAAAAGGCATCTTTGGTTTGTGTTAAAACAACTTCAACACACGCAATGTTCTGATTGCACCACAAACGCAGTAGTCATCCTTACCTTTCACAGAGGCACTGAGTTTTATAAATATGAGCCTGATAGTGTAGAATAATCATATCCAAGGACCAGTGGGGGGTTTCAAAAACATTTGGAACCTCTTCTGTAGGTGTGGCCTGCTTTCCGGGTCCACTGGTGGAACCTCTTCTAACCGGTTCGGTAGATTTGACGAACCGGTTCTACCGAATAGGTGCGAACTGGTAGGAACCCACCTCTGCTTCCAACTCTCTAGACTTTGAAAGAGAGACACACAAGAGAAACCATGCCTACGACAAGATTAGAATCCCTTAGGGATAAAGTTCTTGCTAAGATATAGTATGAACATAACATGAGGTGAAGTGCATAACATACAAAACGCACAGAGGTAGTCCTCAAGTTACAACTTTTCCTTTAGAGAACATTTTATGACCGTTTTCCACACTTATGACACTTTTGAAGCAACCCCATGGTCATTGGATCAAAATCCAGACCCTTAGCAACTGACTCATATTTATGACGGTTGCAGTGTCCTAGGGTCCTGTGTTCACCTTTTGCGACCTTCTGACAAGCAAAGTCGGATTCACTTAACAACTGTATCACTAACAACTGCAGTGATTCACTTAATAACGGTGGCAAGAAAGGTCGTAAAACCAGGCAAAATTCACTTTAACAACTGTCTCGCTTAGCAGCAGCAATTTTGGGCTCAGTTGTGGTCATAACTCGAGAACCACCTGAAATTTCTACTTTTGTGAGGACTTTTTCTTGTAATTTAAACCAAGTTAAATCAGGGTGGACAACAAAAGGATTTTGCTCTTTTGAGGCAGGATTATAAAGAAACTGTCACTCTCCCACCCTTCCACCTGGGTTTAGCATTTTTTAAAATGGGGTAAAAATCTAAGATGCCCTTTTCTCTATCTAGAAAAATCCAAGATGCCATTTTTTTCTATCTGGGGGAGAGAGAAAAACCTCTAGAAAAAGCCAAAATGGCATTTTCTCTATTTAGGAAAAAATTCTAGAAAAATCCAAGATGCCATTTTTTTTTTCTATCTGGGGAAAAAATTCTAGAAAAATACAAGATCCTCTTTTCTCTATCGGAGGTGGGGGGTGGGGGGGTGGAGTCAAGAAAAATCCAAGATGCTCCCTCCCCCTATGTAAAAAATTCTAGAAAAATCCAAGACACCCCCCCCCCCCAATATCTAGGAAAAAAGTCTAGAAAAATCCAAAAGGACAAGTTTCTCTATCTGGGGGAGAGGGAAAAACCTCTAGAAAAACCCAAATGCCCCTTTCTCTTATCTAGAACAAGTCCTGGTGTCCCCTCAATGTATGAAGTTGCCCATTTGCAGGTTCCCCCTTGCTCCATATTATGATCTTTGTAAAAAATGACCTACCACCAATCAAAAAGGTATCCCATCCCTGGTTGAAGACAACTCTTACCATTGATGGCCACAACTTGATAAGTAACCTATGGAATTGATTTTAACAGGAAAGAACCGAACACCCTGTGAGTCCAGGCCAGAGAGTTATCTCATCCGACTGCCCCACGATTGCTTTCAGAACTCGACCAATTCTTTCTACTATGACGTTGGTAGATGTTCGGCTACCACATGCTCCGGAACATTACGTGAAGGTTTCTGGTGCAAGGACACCATAACTTACTGCTGTGGGGTCTCCAAGATGCAAACACGGGATATAACATGTGCCGGCTACACGCTTCCCATCAAAGTCTCGGTGGAGTGTGGCTGCCAGAAGTGCACCGAGGTCAAAGTCACCGTGCGAGGACGAGCTGTGGCGTCTGATACGGGAGAGCCCATGAGGTTTGGTCATATCTATATGGGGAACAACAGGATCAGCATGACTGGCTACAAGGGCACCTTTTCTGTGCAAGTGCCCCCAGACACCGAGAGGCTGGTTCTCACCTTTGTGGACCGCCTGCAGAAGTTTGTAAACACCACCAAAGTGTTGCCGTTCAACAGAAATGGTGTAGCGGTGTTCCATGAGGTCAGGATGTTAAGGAAAAAGCCACCGATCACACTAGAATCCACGGAGACTAACATGATTCCCTTGGGAGAAATGGAAGGAGAAGATCCAATCGCCGAAGTTGAAATCCCTCCCAATACATTTTACCGGCTGAACGGAGAACTCTACGCAGGGAAAGTGAAAGCCAGCGTGACTTTCCTGGACCCCAGAAACGTCTCCGGTGCAGCCACGGCACAGTCTGACTTGAATTTTGTAGATGCCGAAGGGGACATGCTTCCTCTGAGGACGTACGGCATGTTTTCTATGGATTTCACAGACGAAACGGCTACAGAATCTCTCAACGCGGGCCAAGTGAAGGTCCGTCTGGACTCTGCTCAGATCAAAATGACGGAACACCTGCAAGGGATGAAGCTTTGGTCTCTGAATCCACAAACCGGTTTATGGGAGGAAGAAGGGGATTTTGAACTGGACCACAGCAGGCGTGGAAAGCGAGAGGAGAGGACATTTCTGGTGGGCAACATGGAGATACGAGAAAGGAGGCTGTTCAACTTGGACGTCCCCGAAAACAGACGGTGCTACATCAAGGTCCGGGCTTACCAAAGAGAGAGATTCCTGCGCAGTGAACAGGTTGCAGGTGTGGTTGTTTCCGTTATCAACTTAGAACCAACCCCAGGATATTCTACCAACCCTAGAGCTTGGGGGCGCTTTGACAGTGCTGTCACCGGCTCTAGTGGCATTTGTGTCCCAGCTTTCTGTGATGACCAAAACCCAGATGCCTACAGTGCCTACATCATGGCTAGTCTTGGAGGAGAAGAACTTGAAGCAGTTGCTTCCTCCCCCCAACTTAACCCTTTCACTGTGGGAGTGCCACAACCATACCTCAGCAAGCTCAAGTACAGGAGAACCGATCATCTGGATCCCAACATGAAGAAAACGGCCTTCAGGATCAACGTGGCCAAGCCTACGCCCAACATCGCCGAAGAGAGCAATGGTCCCATATACCCTTATGAAAAGCTGCACGAGTGTGAAGTGGCTCTCCCCTCCGCCGCTCACTTCAGGTTTTACAGAGTAGAAGGAGACCAATATGACTACAACACCATTCCTTTTAATGAGGATGACCCTATGAACTGGACGGAAGACTACTTGGCTTGGTGGCCCAAACCGATGGAATTCAGGGCATGTTATATTAAAGTGAGGATCAACAGCCCCCTTGAATTGATTGTGAGATCTCGCAACACAGGGGGCACCCATCCACGGACTGTCGGCCAGTTGTACGGCATCAGAGACGTGAGAAGCATCCGTGCTATGGGCCATCGCAACTTTTCAACAGCATGTCTAGAGTTCAAGTGCAGCGGCATGTTGTACGACCAAGAACGTATTGACCGGACGCTGGTAAAGATTATCCCCCAGGGCAGTTGTTATAGGCAGAGCGTGAACAACATGTTGCACGAATATCTGGTAAACCACCTCCCCGTGCCCGTGAACAATGACTCCAGCGAATATACGATGTTGGCTCCTCTCGATCCGCTTGGTCACAATTATGGGATCTATACCGTGACCGATCAAGATCCTCGGACAGCCAAAGAAATAGCTCTGGGTCGATGTTTTGATGGGACTTCTGACAGCTCTTCTAGAATTATGAAGAGCGACGTGGGCATAGCGCTAACGTTCAATTGTCACGAAAGAGACACACGAGAAAATGTGTTCCAGTCCCTAAGGAACGTAGCCAGGTTTCCAGACAGCCCTTCTAGAGAGAGAACTGGCGTAAGAAGACGAAGTGAAAGTCCTGTTGTTAGAGTCCCTCAAAAAGTCCAATAAACTTTGGTACCCATGCTCCTCAATGGGCAGCTCTGTGAGAATCCCAGCCCCACTATTAATTCATGAACTAGAGTTGACCCCACATCATACCACACATCCTTGCCAATTCCATATTTTTCAGAGTATAAGACGTGCCTTTTTCCACCCTAAAAGAGCGTGGAAATGTTGGTGCGTCTTATACATCGAACAAAGCCATTTTTGGCCTCCAGAAGCCCCACCCTCGGATCCCTTATTAAAAAAAAATAATGGCCAAGAAATGGCTGTTTTCGCAAAAACGGGGGCATTTTTGCCTTCCCCAAACCCCCAGAAGCACTCTGCAGTCTTCAGCAGGGCTGGGGGAAGGGGAAAATGCCCCCGTTTTGGTGAAAAAACAGCCTGTTTTTGCCTTCCCCCAGCCCTATTGAAGCCTGCAGAGTGCTCCTGGGGGCCAGGGAGGACAAAAACTTTTTTTTCTTACTTACCTCTTTGAAATCTTGGTGCATCTTATACACCAGTGCGTCTTATAGTCTGAAAAATACGGTACTTTGAGTTTTTATTCAAATATTTTACACATGCAATAAGAAATACATCCGAAGAAAATACAGTAAAAAGACAAGCAAGCAAAAGGAGAAAGAAACTAGATAATCCTTGCCAATATCGAGAGGAATGGGAAGGTGCTGCTTATGTGATGCTTTACATGTCCTTCATTGGCCTTCGGAGGTCCTCAGAGAAATGCAAGGAGCATCCCCAAAGAGCCAATAATAGACCAGATAGGTTTTCCCATCTGGTTCCATCCAGGTGTGTTCACTTCCATCATATTAATTCCCAAGTAGCATGGAAGTTGGTCCCTCATGCCAGAAAGATACAGGTAGCTCTCAACTTGCAACCCATTTGTTAGAGGCCATTAAAAGTTACAATGGCAGGGACAAAAAGTCCTTGCATTTATGACTGTAGCAGCATCCCCACAGTTGTGCGAGAAAAATTTGGGCACTTGGCAACCGGTATGTATTTACAATGGTAGTAGCATCTGGGGGAAATCACGTGATCACCATTTGCGACCCCCCCCCACCTCACGGCCAGCTGGCTTCCAGCAAGCAAAATCCAAGGCGGAAACTGAATTAAGTTACTGCTCAGGATTCATCAAAGAACTCCAGTGACTAACTGAACCACCATGGCAAAAACAGTTGTAATATCAGGTGTATCTCACTTAACAATGGTCATAGGCCGAGGATTACCAGATTGGAGGCACTTAAATTATACTGTGGTCTTAAAAAAATATGCAGCAGGTAGCTAATGATATCAATATAAAATTGAATGGAGTCATTTGCTTTTGGGGTATTAAAAGCCAAGATTACTGGGGAACCATAGCATCTCTAGGGTTGGATTCTCATCAACAGTATGCTAAACATGGTTTATATTGAATAAACCGCCATTGGCTGAGTTTGCATAGTATGTTAAATCACAATGCTATTTCTTTGGCTTTGGCTTAACAAGTTGCATGACAGCAGCATTCATGATTTACTTCCTGAAAGAAATTCTTGGATTCGGCAATAAAATTAAAGACAATAAATTTCCATCTCTCTTATTTTTAAAAAATGTTTTGCAAGTGCTTTCACCAGGCTATCTGCCAATAGAGAGGGGTCCCCAGCCCAGGCCACCGGTAAATGCCTTCAGAGTTAAAATTTGCTGTTCTGAACCAACATCAGTTTTAGAATATTATCTTTAAAAATGTTGCTGGCCTATTCCAAAAAAAATTAAAAGGCTAAAGCATTAATAATCTATTTATATAATTATGGCCCTGCATTTCTGTAAATGATTCAATGTTATATACGAAGTTAGCAGAAAAGATGGGAGAGAGAACACGTAAAATAAAGGAATATATGCAAACTGCTTGCTGGATAAATATTTGTTACGCTAAATTTTTATTTGGGGGAGATGGTAACCTTTGTGTGCAGAAGGTCTCAGGGTACAGGCAAAGCCAAGAAATAATAATCATGGCAATGATACCAATAAGACAAGGTAGTGGAACAGATGAGAAGGATAAAAGTAAGGTTCTACATTTAGGCAAGAAAAACCAAATGCACATGTACAATATATGTGGTACCTTGCTCAACAGTAGTAACGGTGAGAGGCATCTTGGAGTCCTAGTGGACAACCATTTAAATAGGAGCCAGCAGTGTGCAGCAGCTGCCAAAAAAACCAACACAGGTCTAGGCTGCATAAATAGAGGGATGGGCATAAATAGAGAAATGAAGATCACATGAAGGGTTAATACCACTTTATAATGCCTTGGTAAGGCCACACTTGGAATCCTGCATCCAGTTTTGGTCACCACAATGTAGAAAAGATGTGGAGACTCTAGAAAGAGAGCAGAGAAGAGCAACAAAGAGGATTAGGGGACTAGAGGATTAAGCATATAAAGATTGGTTGCTGGAATTGGGTATGTCTAGTTTGATGGAAAGAAGGACTAAGGGAGACATGATAGCAGTGTTCTAATATCTCAGGGGCTGCCACAAAGAAGAGGGAGTCAAGCTAGTCTCCAAAGCACCTGAGGGCAGGATAAGAAGCAATGGGTGGAAACTAATCATGGAGAGAAGTGGCTTAGAACTAAGGAGAAATTTCCTGAACGAACAATTAATCAGTGGAACAACTGGCCTTCAGAAGTTGTGGATGCTCCAACACTGGATGTTTTTAAGATGTTGGATAACCATTTGTCTGAAGTGGTGTAGGGTTTCATGCCTGAGCAGGGGGTTGGACTAGAAGACCTTCAAGGCCCCTTCCAAGTCTGTTATTCTAAGGGCAGTCCATTAGACAGGGCAGGAAAAAGTTATAAAAGGAGATGTTGGTGAGGGCTGAATAACACTTTTGTGTACAGCTGTGTCTATTTACACTTGTGTATCCTCACTGGCTACAATTCTTCTTAGCTATTCTACAATAAAGTTTACTTATCGGGAATTCTTGGATTCTCAATTTGATGATTCTGGATTCTGAAGGACCTTAGGGACGGATTTGTATGTGGAACCAACTCTATTACACAAGTCAGCATTCTAAAATATCAGTCGTTGTAACGATTTGTGCGACATACCTACGCAAAGATGTATAAAATCATTTATTGTTCAATAATACAACATGTGTGTCCTTAACTTAGTTAATCCTGCTCAACTGTATTTTTTAAGTTGGAAAAATATGGATCCAGAAGCGGAAAGTACGGCTCCTGAAAAATGAGACTTGCAAGGCTGAGAGTGTTTTTGAAGCTTTAAATAGGCAGAATAAACACACTGTCCAGGTTACTAGTCCTTTGTGTTATCCACGCCACAATATCAGCTGCACAGCACTGTCTTTATGATTGTTTATTTTCTCCCATCACTGTTTTCCATCGATCAATTCTGGGACAAGCTGAGATGCTTCCAATTTAGCTCTTCATGCAGAGTTAGTACTTTCACGCATTACTGGAAATTGTATCACAATTATTCTGCACAGTCGGTGAATTTTTCGGCTTCTTTTTCACGGTGGTCAGCTTGAGTGTTTGAAACCGGCAGTTCCTGAGAGCCGTTTGAGAATTGTTCTGTGACAATGAATGTAGGTAGCCGTTGTAGAAGTCGGTTGCCGTCAATTTCTTTTTATGTATAATAGTTTTGACTCCAACCCAACCTTCCTAGAAAGGGAAAAGAGGGGAGAGAATACACACACAGAGACACACACACAAAAGCTGAGCAAAATCTACAAACTCATCAGGAGTAATTCCATTGCAAGAAGCTTAAAGATAAAGGTAAAGGTTCCCCTCGCACATATGTGCTAGTCGTTCTAGGGGGCGGTGCTCATCTCCGTTTCAAAGCCGAAGAGCCAGCACTGTCCGAAGACGTCTCCATGGTCATGTGGCCGGTATGACTAAACTCTGAAGGCGCACGGAACGCTGTTACCGTCCCACCAAAGGTGGCCCCTATTTTTCTACTTGCAATTTTACATGCTTTCGAACTGCTAGGGTGGCAGAAGCTGGGACAAGTCACGGGAACTCACTCTGCTACGTGGCGCTAGGGATTCAAACCGGCCGAACTGCCAACCTTCTGATCAACAAGCTCAATTTCTTAGCCACTAAGCTTAGGTGGAACCTAATCTTGAATCCAGCATCCTGGCATTATTAGATGCATTTTAAAAAACAAACAGACGTACATTTTGATTTGTAAAGGGCAACTTAGAAAACCTATGGGCTCTCTTTAGAGAAGACTCAGGGACTTGGTTGATAAGATTTTAATATGAACAGTAGTGAGGAGGGACAGTGTAACCCAAGAAATGCTAGAAACGTTGCATTTGACTGCCATTCTCTTTCTTCATCTCTCAGATGAAACGGAAACAGGACGCATTTTGGGAGCCCAACCTCCTTTAAAAAGGAGTAAGAATATCACATGCACACACACACACACACCTACCTTGCAACGGATCAGCAGGATCTTTAATTGCTTGTGGTACAACACCAACCCTGGAGTTGCCTCTTTTTCAGCTACACCCTTATCTATAGAACATATAAACAGTTAGGTCATTCTTGCCTCTTCAACAGTAAAATCCAAGTTCCAAAGTGTTATTAAAATCATACTTTGGTTAACTCTTATAGGGGAAGGCTGATTTGTTTAAATACTACAAAGAACTGAATATATTCACAAAGAGCTGCGGTGGCGCAGTGGTTAGAATGCAGTATTGCAGGCTCACTGCTCACTCCAGGAGTTCGATTCTGGACGGCTCAAGGTTGACTCAGCCTTCCATCCTTCTCAAGTTGGTAAAATGAGGACCCAGATTGTTGGGGGGCAAGAGGCTGACATAGTAAACCACTTAGAGAGGTCTGTGAAGCACTGTGAAGTGGGATATAAGTCTAAGT
Organism: Thamnophis sirtalis; assembly: GCF_051295495.1. NCBI lineage: Eukaryota > Metazoa > Chordata > Lepidosauria > Squamata > Natricidae > Thamnophis > Thamnophis sirtalis. The sequence goes on along the minus strand of NW_028261382.1, from coordinate 17,251,124 downwards.
GCTATTGCTATTGCTATTCGTATTCTATTCTCGTTTCCATTCTGTTCTGCATTCTGTTCTATTCTCTATTCTATTCTATTCTACTCCACTCCACTCTACATTCCATATTCTGTTGTATTCTATTCTATTCTGTTCCATGACGTTTGGTGCCATGCCGTGCCGTTCCATTCCATTCCATTCCATGCCATGCCATGCCATTCTATTCTTGCAATTGCTATTGCTAATGTCCTATACATTGTCACAGAGGGCAACCAAAAGAGAATATTCCTCTCTTCTCCTTGTAGGCACCAAACAGAGTGTCATTCTTTTCATGCCACATTTTTCTACAGATCATTCTAAGATTTATAGGTTAAAGACAAGGTATTTAATGTTCTTAGAAAGAAGAATGCACTCAGGCAGTTTGATTCCAACAAGGAAAGAAGAAGGATTTGCAAAACGGGAAGTCAGAAGGTGTTCAGTTTTGTTTCACCGACCGTCTGTTGTTATTTAGACACTGCCAGTATTACGATGTTCTCGATCAGAGTGCTAAAGGTTTCTTATAAGTACCAGTGAAATCTGGTAGCATTTCCTCTTCTTCAAAGTCCAATAGTTTTACACTGGAACCCATCCACAGCGTCTTTAGAGGCATCTAAAAATATACAGCACTGTGTAAGTTAAATAGTTGCAGAAGATCACATACATTTCGGTTAAATTATTCTTGTTCACTTCAAATAGAACCTAATCCCCTCTTATGTCAAATGTAACATGATTACTTTCAGGGTCTGTTAGAAAAAACAGGCCAGTTTTTCCTCCTAATCCCAAGGAAAGATGAATGTGAACATTTTTCATACTGAAATGAATTTGGTTTAAGTAGTTAGCTGATCTACTAGCTTAAGAGACGCAGCGGCTCAGTGGCTAAGACACTGAGCTTGTCCATCAGAAAGGTCAGCAGTTCAGCGGTTTGAATCCCTAGCGTTGCATAACTGAGTGAGCTCCTGTGACTTCTCCCAGCTTCTGCCAACCTAGAAGTTCAAAAATGCAAGTAGAAAAATAGGAACCACCTTTGGTGGGAAGGTAACAACATTCCATGCGCCTTTGGCGTTGAGTCATGCCAGCCACATGACCACGGAGGCGTCTTTAGACAGCGCTGGCTCTTCGGCTTTGAAACGGAGATGAGCACCACCCCCTAGACTCGGGAACGACTAGCACACATGTGCGAGGGGAACCTTTACCTTTACCTAATTTACTAGCTCAGGGGTGTCAAACTGGCATCCAAGTTTGGATGGGTCATGCACTCATCCACCCCAAGCCACAACCAGCAAATGGGAAAAACGTCGTGAAACATCATGCAATGGCAATGTGACACGGCAAGTTTGACACCTGTGTACTAGGTACTGTATTTTAATCAGAAAGGAACCATAGTAGAACCAAAAGAATTTGCATTTTTGTCTTTGCCAAGTTAAATTCCGAGAGGGGACTCAGAGTTCAGTAAGAGGAACTCAAGCTCTTCTTACTCATTTGTACGGCATATTTTTATACATGCTCCATTTTATCCATTAAAAAATCCATCACATCAAACAAAAATATCCTGCAATATTTCCCTATTTTAAAAAGAAATTACACTGTAATTCCAGAATATACAGCATATCACAGAAGTTGAGTACCCCCCCCTCACATTTTGTAAATATTTAAGTATATCTTTTCATGTGACAACACTGAAGAAATGACACTTTTTTTTGCCAGCAGTTAAGGCATTAATGGCTGTATGTTGCGCTATTTTGAGGGGACAGCACATTTACACTGTTATACAAGCTGTATACTCCCTACTTTACATTGTAGCCAAGTGTCATTTCTTCAGTGTTGTCACATGAAAAGATATACTTATCTGTGTTTTCCCGAAAATAAGACAGGGTCTTATTTTCTTCTGACCCCCCAAATAAGCGCTTGGCCTTATTTTCGGGGCGGTCTTATTATTTTTGAGGTGCAGGAGGCAACGAGCGTGGTCACCTCATGGCTGCTGCTGTGTTGCAATATTTTTGGGGAGGGCTTGTTTTTTTTTCTTTTTTCTAGGGTTGGTAGCTTCTTAGGTTCCAAAGGTTTTATTTCTTTTAAAAAACACAAATATTTCATCATTCGTCAATCATTAAAACATTGAAGTACAATTTTTTTGTATGCCCCTCCCTCCCTCCACCCCCCCAACCCCACTCCTCCTTCCCCCCCTGACTTCCCAGAACCCGTACACGGTATGGATTTTTAACTAACACAGTCTAAAATCTATTGAGAAAAAAGAAATAAAGAAATCAATGACATTCTACATTGACCTTAGCTTCTTCTTGCTGAACTAACTTTAAACAATTTAAATCATTTCTGATCTTAAGCATAGGCTAACTGGAATTTCTTGGTCCCGTATTTATTTTGTATATAATCAATCCATTTTTTCCAATCTCGTTTATATCTCTCATTTGAGTGATCTTTAAGATATGCCGATATTTTAGCCATCTCGGCTAAGTTTGTGACTTTCAATGTCCATTCTTGGATTCTTCCTTCTTCCAGTATTGCGCCACCAACAGTCTTGCTGCCGTTATTAGGTGCAGAATCAAGTTAGTCTCTACCACTGTAAAGTCAGTACATATACCTAGTAAAAATATCTGAGGAGTAAACTTTATCCTTCTTTTAAAGATATTTTGCATAACCCACCATATTTTTATCCAGAATGCCTTAACCTTTTGGCAGGTCCACCATATATGATAATATGTAGCATCGAGAGAACCACACCTCCAACATTTAGGCTGTACATTCGGATACATAGAAGCCAACTTTTTAGGATCTAAATGCCATCTATAGAACATCTTGTAAAAATTTTCTCTCAGATTTTGAGCTTGTGTAAATTTCACATTTCTTACCCAGATTCTTTCCCATGTCTCCAACATTATTGGTTGGGGAGGTCTTATTTTTGGGGAGGGCTTATTTTAGCGCATGCGCTCAAAAGCCAGATTGGGCTTCTTAATACATCTTATTTTCGGGGAAACAGGGTAAATTTTCACAAAATGTGAGGGGGTGTACTCACTTCTGTGATATATTGTAGTTCCCACCAGCAACCCAGTTTCATCCAAGGGCTGAAAATCAAGATTATTTTTGTAAAAAGCTGCTTCTGAATTTAAACGTATGATTGATAAGTGACCTGAGAGGCTGACCTTACCATGGCTCCTAAGGCACGATGTATCCTTAGTATCTGCTCAGCAGTTTGTTTTTCCCACTGAACACAGCTCATTGCAACCGTGACTTTAGGAGCTTTAGAGGAAAAGAAAAGAAAATCGACCACGTTTTCATCCTGCGTCTTTAAACAATTGAAAGGCTATTTTCCAATGTCCTGGTATTGTTTAGAAGCTATTCTTTTCGGTTGATAAAGTAATGGGTGATCCCTCTTCTTCCCTCTTTAAATTAAGAGACATTGGGCTTCCCTGACACACTCAAAAATTAAACCTTGGTTGCCAAGCATTCAAATTCATTACAAAGTATTTGAGTTTAAAAGGCAGGAAGGAAGCAGGGAGAATAAGAGAAAACATGTTACAATCATCTTCTTAGCAAAGGCTTATATTGCAGCTACCATTTTTCCTTGAAAATAAGACACGGTCTTATTTTCTTTTGACCATCGAAATAAGCGCTTGGCCTTATTTTCGGGGAGGTCTTATTATTTTTGGGGTGCAGGAAGCAGCGAGTGTGATCACCTCATGGCTGCTGCTGTGTTGCAATATTTTTGGGTCTTATTTTTGGGGGGAGGGCTTATTTTAGCACATGCACTCAAAAGCCTGATTGGGATTATTATCCAGGGTGGTCTTATTTTCAGGGAAACAGATATATCTACATTACAAATGAAATTGGTGATAAATACCATGTGTTACTCCTTCTTTGGGTTGTTCTTTCTTCTTGCTTAAACTTTCTGGTAAGTTTTGCAAAACAGCAATCAGCTGCGGGGAAAAAAAATCCAGACTGTGTGTAAGTTGAAATGAGGAACAGATTCTCCTTTTCATAAACCCTGATTGCTAAGAGACAGGAAGTGACCAGTTCCATCCTTTCTAGGACTTATCCGAGCCAGATTTCATTCTAGGAGTTCTGTGGTAGCCAGATCTTATTCTATGAGGTTCAAACCCTCTACTGGAAATGGAATTTGTGGACTTTTGCACCCTTATATTTTCCAGGATGGCCCTGCGGGCCGGAAACAACCACATCGCAGGCTGGATGCGGCCCACAAGCCTTGAATTTGACAACCCTGGTTTATGCGAAGACTGCAGCGGCTTCTCTTCAGTTCAGGCGAACTGGTAGTGGCAGCTGCAGGAGGCTCTGCCCACTTGCCCCAAGCACTGCGCATGCGCAGAAGGCAATGCGCATGTGCAGGCATGGTGCGCGCAAGCGAGGTGAACGCACACACTCACATTTGCGAACCGGTAGGGAATATAAGTGAATCCCACTTCTGCAAGACTGGCTAGGGAATTCCAGGAGTTGAAGTTCATACACTCTAAAGTTGCCATGTTTGAAAAACACTAATCTATGCGGTCTACTTAAGTTCTCAGAGAGATATTCCGATGTTATTATAACTCTTTGAAATCACCATGGGCTCAGAACAGGTGCTCAGAGAAAACACTTTTGGCATTTATCTGTATCTCCTGTAATTGTTTTCACTGGAGAAAAATGTCATTAAACAAGGGCGTTCATTTACCATGTTTGCGCCTTCTTTGGATAACAGGGGCTCCAGTTTTTTTGCTGAGCAACGGGGTGGAACGGCAAATTCTTCTTGTTTAATAATTGGGCCCACATCAAACCTGGGAAAAGAACATATTACATGAAGCATTTTATCAGATTCTATATGGGATCTAAAAACCTAGTAAGAGGTAGTGGAGAGGCTGGACAGAGAACATGACTGTTGTATTGATACAATGGTTTTAAAAATGCTTTTAGTAATGGACTTTGAATCTTAGACTCAAAGGATTTGAGGGGACCTTGGAGGTCTTCTCGTCCAACCTCATGTTTTGTGCGGAAATCTTCAAACCATTTTGGGCAAAAGGTTGTCCCATCATTTCTTGAAAACCTCCACTAATGCTGCGCACACAATTTCAGAAGTGAAAGCTGTTCCACTGCTTAGAACATGTTAGAATAAAGTAGAGTTGGAAGGGACCTTGGAGGTCTTCTAGTCCAGCCCCCTGCTCAAGCAGGATAACCATCTCAGACAAGTGACTGTCCAGTCTCTTCTTAAAAACCTCCAGTGATGGAGCACCCACATAATTATATTTTAATTATTATTACATAATTAATAATTCTTATAGTTTCTTACAAATTCTTGCTTAATACTGGCAATTCTCACAGCCTGGTCTTTGCAGACTGGATGCTGAATCAAACAGCCAACATACCTCTTAGGCCTGATCTGCATAATTGTGACCCCAGTTACTGTATCTCCATGGAGCACGGTGTGGATGATTGGTGCAGGGCCACGCCACCGTGGAAGATAGCTGGGGTGGACATTCAGCATGCCACTGGGTCAAAATATTGGGAAATTAGAACAGGATGACAACAATCCGGCAACATTTTAATTTATTATATTTTGGGAGTTCATTAGACTTCAAAATGACTCCCAGATGTTTTTAGGATAAAACAATCAAGTTAAAATGCAGCAATGTAACAAGCATAACATATAATGCAATGTAGAAGTGAGGAGTAATTTTTACTGATATTTCAGCATCCAGTATAACTAAAACACAAAAAGGAAAAAATCTATAACAATATATGATTTTACAAAGCAAGAAAATCTAAAATGCAATTCTTTCTCCAAAATCCAGCCAGGCAGGTTTTTGGATTATAACTCCTGAAATTCACAGCCCACACTGCTTTGGGTATCTTGCTGTAATCGATAGATTACCTCATTTTTATCATTTTTAAATCTTGTTAAATCTTGAAGTAAAAACAAGGATAGAGAAAGCTCGAACAGCATTCTTCAAAATGAAAAGGGTCTTTTGCAGTTACGACATAAGCCTAAGACTGAAAATCAGGCTTGTCAGATTGTCCATGTTTTCTATCCTGCTCTACAGAGTGGAGAGTTGCTCTCTGGACATAAAGTCACTTAAAGAGACTAGAAGCATTTGAAATGTGGATTTACAGATGGCTGTTACATTAAGCTGGGTTGACAAAATTAGAAAGGAAGAGGTGATAAGCCACCTGGGAAAGCCAAGGGAAATAATCAAAACCATAAAAAAACTACAGTTAAAATATTTTGGATGTGTGATGAGGCACCTGGAAAAATATGGCATTCTTCACTTAATCCCCCAAGGAAAGATTGAAGGCCAACGAGGTCCAGGCAGAACATCATGGCTTCAAAATCTAAGGGACTGATTTGGATAAAACTCAGCAGCACTTTCTCGTGCAGCTGTTGATAAAATTAGGATCACCAACATCCGATGATGGATATGGTACAAGAAGATGACGAAGTCTTGTTCTGAAATCTGTCTGACTGCAATGGCATATAACATTACACTAGAATGTTGCAATGTCTACTTTATTTTTTATGAACTGCATGCAAAAGATAAGTGTTATTCCTCAACCAGAATTTGGAGGCTGTTGCTCCCAAACAATTATAAGTCAAGAAAATGTGTTTTTGTGTGTAGAATTCTTACTAGGGGAACTTTCGGATGAGGTCCTCACTAAGCAGACGTCCAAACGATGCCACCACGCCAACGTCAAAATTCTCACACTCCCCTACATCAGGCCAGATGTGGATGGGGAGCTGAAACTGCTCTGCATACTTCTTCACAGGGAGTACCTTTGAGTGATTGGGGGGCAGAGTCACCACCTCCAGCTGGTCCACAAGCTGGTCTGGCCTTGGCGTTCTGCCCTTGGCAAAGGATCAAAATAGAATAGAATAAAACTTTATTGTCACTTTAAATGCACATTAATCAGCATACAATAAAATGAAAGTTCACTGCATTCAGCTCTCAAAAGATAACCATTATACATATACCCACACACAGAGACATAAATGACACAGAGAAACATCACAGTCTAGTTCGAATGTATACGTTATACATGGTGAGAAAAATGAATCTTGCAAGTGTATTAACAGATGGCATAGGGAACAAAGCTCCAACAGAATCTGCTAGTTCTGCTAGAAATACTTTGAAACCTCCTGCCAGAAGGGAGCAACAGAAACAGACCGTAAATTGGGTGTGTGGGGTCTCTAACAATGCTTCGAGCTCTAAGCACATGGCACTTATAAGCAGCCTCCTGAATAACAGGAAACGAGCTTCCTAAAATCTTCTCTGCTATCCTCACCACTCTCTGTATGGACTTTCTATCTGAGGTGTTGCTAACACCAAACCAAACAGGGATGCAGTTTGTTAAAACGCTCTCAGTCGTGCCTCTGTAAAAAGTGGGTCAGGACAGGAGGAGAAAGATGTGCTCTCCTCTTCTGATGCAGGAAACACAGACGCTGGTTTGCATGCTTCACTAAGGATGATGTGTGGAGAGACCAGATTGTGTTATCTGCACCCCCAGATACTTAATATGTTTGACCACCTTCACAGCTGTTGCAACACATGGGGATTCTTTAAAAAGAGTTAAATCTACTATTTTAATTGGGTGGCCAAAGAAAGATGGGAAGCTGCATTTTATCACAATAAAGTGCTTATTTTAAGAATCTTTATGAATTCACTTTGAAATGTAGGAAACCTGACGTTACCTATACCCAGGGTTTAATGGAGTTTCTGTAGTCAAAGCAAGTGTTCCCCACACTGAATTTCAGTTCTATTTCTGTCTGTGCTCTCCTATGGCCTTATTGGTGGCTTATAATTCTGCCACTGACATATTGCTTTTGCTCTTCAGGTATAGGAGGGTTTTCAGCTCATATTTTCAGTATGCATTATGACTGTGAAGGTTTTAAGTTCTGGATCAAACATCTTCAACTGAAGGGAGTCAAGGCTGCTGGAGAAAAGGAAACCTCTTGCCCATGCTAATTAAATTAGCCAATTGATTAATGGATAAGCAACTGTGTCAGGTCTAAGTCAGCATCTAGAGTTCCCTCCTTTGATTCAAATACAGCCAGGCAAAGCTTGTCTTATGCAATCATCTCTAAGTTGTGTGCTTAACTAGTATCATAATAAAATCGCAACTGGATGGGTGGATTCACTCAGGAAAGCACTAGAGTTTATAAGGCTTATTTGCCTAATTGGAAGAAACACCAACTCAAAAATCCAACCAATAATGTGGTTTATCCATAGGTGTGAGCCCTGTCAAAAGTTAAGAGAGTCCAGGTGTAAGTCACCTGGAACCCCCAAAGTTAGTATCTCCTTTGGGTCAAGCTTACCACAAAACCAACAGTAGCAAAAAGCTGTAAGCGATTTGCTATTGTTTTCTTCCCAACCTAGCTTAAAGTCGTCCATTTGCTGATGTTCTTCCATCTCCTATTGCAGCCAAGTTCAAGCCTGCTGGGCTGATAAGAACCAGCCAAGGTTGGTCAGGGGGTTAGGATTAGGGTTGTAGATTTGGCACCCAATCCCTGTATCTTCTCATTGATTCATCTCATTTGCTCTCCATTTATAAACTGGTTTAAGAATAAAATGGGGGAGGGGAGGAGGATTTTGTTTTACTAAGCGAAGCAGGGTTATGGCACTCTTATTGTGTTGATGCTCAACTGCTTACAGTACTGTTTCCCAACCTCAGCAACTGTCAGAGGCTGGAAACCAAGAAGGAAATTACTAGGGCTCATCTAAATCTAAGCAGACAACAAATATAATATTGGCTTGCTCTTTGTGTCTATGGAGATTCTCAGTCCTCCAGGTCACGGATGTCCCAAAGGTGCTTTTTCCAAAAGGCAACTGTGTTTGTGTTGGATTTTTATAGCTATAATGTACACTGAAGATGGCATTTAACTTTATTGTACGAAGTGCAATGACAATAAACTAAAACTAAACTTTCTGGTTTTTCTTTGAAGACATTGATACAATTATTAATAAATAAATTAATACAATCGAGAGAGTCCAGAGGTATTTCACGAGAAGAATACTCCACTCCTCTGCCCACAATAGAATACCCTACGCCACCAGGCTTGAAATTTTGGGCTTGGAGAACCTAGAACTACACCGCCTATGGTCTGACCTAAGCGCAGTACACGAAATTATCCACTACAACATCCTACCTGTCAATGACTACTTCAGCTTCAACTGCAATAATACATGGGGAAACAATAGATACAAACTCAAGGTAAACCGCTCCAAACTCAACTGAAGAAAATACGACTTCAGCAACACCTGCAATCTTCTACCTGACTCCATTGTTACATCTTTAAACCCCTACCGCTTCAATCTCAAACTGTCTCCCATGGACCTCACCCCATTCCTAAGAGGTCCGTAAAGGGGGTGTGCATAAGCGCACAGCGTGCCTACCATCCCTACCATCCCTGACCTATTATCTCCATTTATTTGCATCCATTTACTCTGTTCATATTTATGTTTACACTTATATCTGTAATCTTTTACATGTCTGACAAACTAAAATAAATACAAAATACATTGAATAGAATAGAAAACAGTATAGAATGGAATATAGAATAGAATAGAATACAGAACAGAATAGAATTCTTTATTGGCCAAGTGTGATTAGACACACACGGAATTTGTCTTTGGTGCAGATGCTCTTAGTATACATAAAAAGACAAGATACATGCATTTTGCTTCTCATCCAAGAAGCTTCTTCAATTCTTCTTGGACGTTTTCAAGAAAACTACCCAAGAAAGTACAGTTGCCTTTTGGAAAAGCACCTTTGGGATTGTGTGGACTTCAACTCCCAGAACCCCCCAGGCAGCCATGACTGACTAGGGGATTCTGGGAGTCGAAGTCCACACATCTCACAGCAGCTGAGGTTGGGGGGGGCGCTGGGCTTGGAGTGACCCTCCCCCTTCCCATTCCCTGCCCCCCCGCCCAAAGACCCACCGGGCTGCTTGGAGCGCTCGGAGGATCTCTGCGGAGAAGTGGTCGGTGCCAAAGAAGAGGACTCGCCAGGGGGGCTTCTCGCGCCTCGGAGCCTCTCCCGCGGGGGTCGTGTGGCCCCTCCCGCAGCCCCGGCCCCACCCGCCCCGCCAGGCTCGCAGGAACCACGCGCTCATCGCCGCCCCGGCTCCCGCTTCCGCAGCCCCCCTGGACGTCGCGTCCTGATGACGTAAGACGCTTGAGCGACCATTCCTTGAACGTAGCCCAAGCGAGCTCGCCGCGAGGGCTTCTGGGATTGCTCGAGCCCGGGGATTTGCCGCGTAGCCATAGCAACCAGGGAGTCGCCGTATCCATGGCGACCTCTAGGCACCTTTGCTAGGGAAGGTTGCGCGTCAAAGCAGCCACGTTCAGACAACTCAACTTGAACTAGCGACTGAAGGCCCCCCCCCCCCCCGGTCTTTTCTGGATTCGCACAAAGATTATGCACCAGTTGCTATTGTTCACCCCATCAATACAATGAGCCACAAAGAATAAACTAACCAGAGTTAACACGGAATTGGTTTAGCCTTACAGACAGAAGACCTGCCATTGTTTAGAAAGCAGGATGGTCGAAATCTAGCTGGAATGTTAATGCCTCTTTGCAACATGTTAATGTTAATGCTTCTGTCCAACTGCTGCATTGCACTGCAGGCAGATGTTCAGCAGGAAGATTTTAGAACTGAGCATACAATGCTTGCTGGGAGGAGGCGTGATAAAACGCTGTCCTAAAAGCTTAATAACCTGCAGGAATGTATATGGAGATTCCCAGTCCTCCAGGGCATAGTTGTTCCAAAGTTGCTTTTTTTCCAAGAGGCAACTGGACTTTCTTGTTTTTATTTGAAGACGTGAAGGCATTTAAATGGTAGATTGGTTTCAAACCTGTTTTTAAGTTTCATGCAGATGAGGAATTGAGAACCAGAGTAATAACTGCACACATTATGATTTTATTATCTCTGCTTTTTTAAAATATTATTTTTAAAAACAAAATGATCACACTGCAGGTCTTTGGGAACTATATGTAATCTTAAGCATTAAAAAAAAGCCTCTACTGCATTTTGAAATTGTTTTAAATTACTTGGCAACCTATGAGTACATTTTACAACTGTAGTTCAAAACTGTTGCTTATCTCCATTATAGAATGCCAATGTCTCTTGGGTTATAAACTAATAAAAGGAACAAATGAATTCATGTAGATTTCTTTTTTTTAAAAAAAAGATAGTGTCAGAAGACCTGACCCGAAGGGCAATCCTAGACATATCTGTTGAGCCATAAAGGCTACTGTGTAGGATGCATGTATGATTACAAGCCTGGTTACTCTGTAACCAAGAGCCTAGGTTAAAGACCCTGCAAACAGAACAGTTTCAAGGACTGATAAGCCAAAGTAAATATACTAAATGCAGATTAGGCTTTCTTCTGAGCCATACCAAGGGCAAAAGTGGACAGAAATAAAACCACCAAAGATGTTCTTGGCAAGATTCCTGCTGCTTACTCAAGCGATAATGAAATGCAAGGCAGAATTTGTAGCAGGCTCTGATTGTTGAGCTGAGAAAAATAGGAGAAAGGGATCTAAATGCATATAACCTTCCACCTGTAATCTTGAAGCCGGTAACCTGAACGGAGAATGAAGCTCATCAGGGAAAATAGCAATAAGCGCTTAGACTTATATATCACATTGCTTTTACAGCCCTCTCTAAACTGTTTACAGAGTCATCATCTTGCCCCCAACTATTTAGGTCCTTATTTTACTGACCTCGGAAGGATGGAAGGCTGAGTCAACCTTGAGCCCGGTGGGACTTGAACTGACAAACTGCTGGCAATCAGCAGTCAGCAGCCTGCAGTACTGCACTCTAACCACAGCGCCACTATGGCTCTAACTGTGCTGTTGAATATACGTATATCTATGTGGATGTCACGATTACCCTATTGGCAGTTTGAGTCAGAAATAAATGCATTGTTATGGCTCCTCTCCTAACTTAAGAAAGTAAAAACTCTTGAAACGGATTATTTCAAAAGGAACCTTTAATCAAGCAGGATGGAAACCATTAGAAGCAAAGCAGCATCTGAAAACCTTTAGGCCAGGCAAATGGGATTAATCTGACAATGACCCCTCCCCTTTGTCCGAATGCAGATTCTGACCAATACACAAGTTTGAAGATGCTTCCTTAACTCTTCTGCCCTGGGAGTCAATAAAACACACGTTCCCATGGCTATCTCTAGTTAGACATCAAAGTTGTATATCCCACATGGCTACCATAAACATCCCTCCAGAGATGTTGGGACCTTCAGTCTCCCGGTGGCAGGGAACCAGTTGTAAAGTTGTAAAACTCAGTTGTTTCAGATGTAGCTAATGATTTAACTCAGAGGCTCCCCTCCTCCCAATTGAATGGCAGTATCACTTTTAGGGATCTGACAGGCATTCAACAAAAGAATATAATCTTTGAGGGTTGTTTAAAGGGTTGGAAGGCTCACTCAGCCTTTCATTCTTCCAAGGTCAGTAAAATGAGGACCCAGATTGTTGGGGGCAATCGGCTGACTCTATAAATTGCTTTAGAGAGGGGTGTAAAACACTATGAAGCAATATATAAGTGCTATTGCTATTGCTATTTGCACAGTGGCCTAATCCTATCAAGTCATGAAAAGCACAGCAGGGAAATTCTTATGCCCAGCTTTCAGTTTTTTTTAAGGAAGGCCTTGTGGTCAACTCTCAGTCCATTCTGCTTCTCTTCAGATCTTCCCCACTAAACTGGTAAGGCCACACTTGGAATACTACATTCAGTTTTGGTCGCCACAATGTAAAAAAGATGTGGGGACTCTAGAAAGAGTGCAGAGAAGAGCAACCAGGATGATTAGAGGGCTGGAGACTAAAACATATGAGGAACGGATGCAGAAACTGGGCATGGCTAGTCTAATGAAAAGAAGGACTAGGGGTGACATGATAGCATTGTTCCAATATCTCAGGAGTTGCCACAAAGAAGAGGGAGTCAAACTATTCTCCAAAACATCTGAAAGCAGGACAAGAAGCAAGGGTGGAAACTAATCAAGGAGAGAAGCAACTTAGAACTGAGGAGAAATTTCCTGACAGAACAATTAATCAGTGGAACAACTGGCCTCCAGAAGTTGTGAATGCCCCAACACTGAAAGTCTTTAAGAAGATGCTGGATAGCCATTTGTCTCAAATGGTATAGGGTTTCCTACCTAGGCAGGGGGTTGGACTAGAAGACCTCCAAGGTCGCTTCCAACTCTGCTATTGTGTTATTGTGTTATTGTGTTATTGTATTATTGTATTATTGTATTATTGTATTATTGTATTATTGTATTATTGTATTATTGTATTATTGTATTATTGTATTATTGTATTATTGTATTATTGTATTATTGTATTATTGTATTATTGTATTATTGTATTATTGTATTATTGTATTATTGTATTATTGTATTATTGTATTGTATTATTGTATTATTGTATTATTGTATTATTGTATTATTGTATTATTGTATTATTATTGTATTATTGTATATTATTATTGTATTATTGTATTATTGTATTATTATTGTATTATTATTGTATTATTGTAAACTGAGATTCTCTGCGCCATTCCTGAAACTGGCATAAAATTGGCCATGCTCCTTGCTCAGAGTCCCGCAACCAATGTCTAAAAAGTTAAGATGGCAGCTGCAATGGTGCCATTTCTGCTAATTCAGCAGGTTTTTTGAAGGCTGAAATTCATTTTGTTTGATCTATTGATTGGCATGGGATTGAGGGGCACACTCTGAAAACTTCATTGGGGAACTGACAAAGATGACATATGGTCCTTTCATTATGATGTAAAGTACCCCTTATGTGCTTGTGAAGCAAATACAGGTTGTCCTCAACTTACGACCACAATTGAGCCCAGTGTTCTTGTTGTTAAGTGAGTTTTGCCCCATTTTACAATTTTTCTTGCCACATTTATTAGGTGAATCACTGCAGTCGTTAAATTAGTTAAATTAGTTATACCGTTGTTAAGTGGATCTGGCTCCCCCGTTGACTTTGTTGTCAGAAGGTCACCAACAGAGATCACGTGACACCGCCCCCCCGGGACACTGCGACTGTCATAAATGTGAGTCAGTTGCCAAATATCTGAATGTAAATCACGGGTCCATGGGAATGCTACAACGGTCATAACTATGAAATACATCAAAAGTAACTTTTTTCAGTGCTGTTGTAACTTCAAACAGTCACTAAATGAACTGTTGTAAGGCGAGGACTACCTATACAAACTAATGGACCTTGCACTGTGATGTCACAATGCACACTTCAGGATTTTGGCATCATCTTGGTTAGGTAAGGAATGAAGACCAGCCATAGATAGATGCATGATTGTTGCTTTATTTCTTATTTATTTTATTCCTGATTAAATTTCTATCCTGCCTATTTTGCCAAGCCAACTTCTCTTTAAATAAAATGATGGAAGTGGTTCTGTTCTTTGGAGATGCTGGAACACTGACCAGGGGTGTTTTCCGGCTTCTGTTACTGCTAGTTTGCTCAGGGATGCACTTCGGGAGGGGAGGGGGGGCTTCAGGGTCACACGCACATTCAGAGAAGCAAAAAAGAAGATGGCGGCGTCTACAGCGACGCCGATAGAACCAGTTCGGGTGCATGGCCGGCTGAGTTACTACCTATTTGGCCGAACCGGGCCGAACCAGTAGGAACCCACTCTGACTGTGACATGTACAAAAGGAGTCTGGATTGCTAAGTCCTTGACTTGTGACCGCTCTTAAAGTCCTCGACTTATGACCAGCCACAAGTCCTCGACTTACCATTGACAGCTGGCAACAGCCTAGCCGCGCCTGATTGGCTAAGAGGCAGCTGGCTGAGCGCGGGCTGCAGAGGCACTCCTATTGGTCGCCCTGCTTGACAGCTCCCGTATAAATAGCTGTCAAGCAGAGCGAGGTGCTAAAATTCTATCTGTATCAGGGGTGGGTTTCAACCGGATCGCACCGGTCCCTGCGATCCGGTTGGTCGCCGAACCCGGAAGTAAGTAACTTCCGGGAACGGCGAAGCCCCCCCCCCGCGCCCGCGTGCGCCCGCACACCCGCGCCCGCTCCTTACCCGGTTTTTACGAATTCTGCGCTTCCACGCATGCGCAGAACGCATACAGCGCCTGCGTGATCCTCCCGGAGCAGCTGGAGCATCGTGCAGATGCTAGTACGCATGCACGCACCGCGTGCGTGCGCGAGGATGCCGCATGCGTGCGCGAGGATGCCGCATGCGTGCGCGAGGACGCCGCATGCGTGCGCGAGGACGCCGCATGCGTGCGCGAGGACGCCGCCGGCCTCGTTCCAACCGAACCGGTTGGAGCGGGGCGAGAAACCCACCCCTGATCTGTATATAGTTGCCTGTTGCTCTTACACAATAAATAGCTGTTCGCTTACCTCAGCCGCCTCACGTCTCATCTGTTCCTTCGAACTTCAACAGGGATTGTGTCATAATGGTGCAGGGCTACTTTAATCAAACAGATTAGTTTGACACACAAACGTACCCATGCACCTATGGAAAATACTGGATTGATAGATGGGTGGATGGATAAACAGATACAAATAAAACAAGGGTGGCAAACTCAAGGCCTGGGGGCCAGATCTGGCCTCCGGGGCCATCATGGAAACAGCGAAGGATGGGCCCGCAGTGCCTCTGCCAGTGAAAATGGTCCTTGTGAGGGCCGCGGGCAGCCCTTCCAAACTCCATTTTCACTGGGAAGGCATTGCAGGAGGCTGTCATAGCCGAAAACGAAGCTCGGAAGCATGTTTTCGCTGGCAGAGCACTCGGGCCACCCAATCAACCCCCCCCCAAACATGAGTGATGTCGAGCTAGCCACGCCCACCCTGGCCATTCCCACCCCAGGACCCCAAGGTCAACCACAACCTTGATGCGGCCGTCAATGAAATCGAGTTTTTACCCCCTGAGTTATCAGAAGTAGAGCTAGAAAGATGATAGAAAGAGAGAGCCTGCATCTAAAGAAATGGAGATATTTTTTGCCAAATAAAATCTAACGTTTTGTCCTGGAGCATCTTAAAAGAGAAGAGGAAATAAGCCTCCCAGGGAGAAGACTACGTCTCCTTTCATTTTGTCACCATGGGGGAAAAAATGTCTTTGGCAATAATTGGCATTCAGGTTAATTTAAGAAAAGCGTTCAGAAGAGGAATGGCTTTTTCTGCCTGTGGCATTTTCTGGACCAAGAAGATAGAATCACGAGTCTTCCTGTTGACAAGCAGCCAAGAGGCTCTGATTGAGGAAAAGTTCACTCACCTTTGGCAGAAAGTTGCATGGGTGTGACGGGTGGGGAGACTTTCAAAATGCCTTTTCCCTGGGTTACAAGTTCTCTTAGCTGCAAGGGAAGGCAGCGAACGACTGCATCCTATTAGTTACGGCACCTGAAGGGGTGAATGCCATGGTCCTCCCAACTTGCCAGATGTTCTGAATGTGGCAAAGGATCAGGTCTTGCTGCCTTCCGTTTATCTGGGCCAAGCTACGTGTCTTTTGGTAAGTTTTTTTGTTCTTCAAGATTGGACGAGTAGAGCAAAAGGAAGCTAAGAACATTTATGGGGCCAGGAGGACAATGACTGGATTTTAGAAGAGGGGGCGGGGGGGAGAGGGAAGCGTAACTTTGGTGCCAGATGTGTGAAAAGTGCTGAGAAGAGCTTTTGGGTTCACTACTCATGCTTGGAAATACTTTTGATTTCGTCTCCTCTAACTTGGGTCTGTGACTCTGACACTTTGGTGGAATCTGTCCTCGTTCCAATTCAGATTCATCCCGAGGGCATACATGTCTTTTTGCTTGCACATGCATTGGTGTGCTTCAGTACATGCCCCTTAGAGAAGGAATAGGTTCAAGGCATACTAATAAGCCCTTGGGAAGCACTGTTCACCAGCTTCTGATTTTCCAAGGGGAAAATGTATAAATCCCTGCCTTCCACTTTTAATATTTGATCTCCTGCTTCCTTCCTTCCTTCCCTTCTTCCTCCCCACTTTCTTCTTCTTCTTCTTCTTCTTCTTCTTCTTCTTCTTCTTCTTCTTCTTCTTCTTCCTCCTCCTCCTCCTCTTCCTCCTCTTCCTCCTCCTCCTCCTCTCCTCCTCCTCCTCCCTTCCTTCTTCCTTCCCTCCCTCCCTCCCTCCCTCTTTCTTTCTTTCTTTCTTTCTTTCTTTTTCTGGTGTATGTGGGTGTTTCCACTCCATTCAAAAAGTCCATTAAGGAAGGAAAAACATGGAGCACCTAAGTTCTGTCAGGAAGAAGTCCCAGAGCAGGATCAGATACTGTATGGAAAGGAAGTTTCCCCCTCAGGAAAAGGTAGGGAGGCAGGGCAGATCAAGACAAATAACATTTGGATGTATTCATACAACCAACCTTGCTTGATTTTTGAGTGTTCAGGTTGGTGCAATATACCGAATCAGAAGTGAGCCAAATGTGTAGTCTGCCTTACATGCTCAGCTAGTGGGGAAAGGAACCCCACCAAAATTAAGAGAATTTATATTGTATACTGCCACAGCATAACATACACTGTCTTTTCAGCTCTTTACCTGACTGCATTGTGTTATATTAGATAGAAACTTAAGGGCTACAGAGGCAGACCAGTGGCGCTGGTATTCAGGGAATAAAGTATTCTGAACATCATCCTTGCAGATGACTGTGCTATAAAAATGCAATGAAGTAATGCATGAATTAGAGCTATACTTACAGGAAAAGATGCAAAAAAGAGAGAGAGAGAACATCAAGTACCTCTTTCAGTTCTGGTTTTTGTTCAAGGGTCAAACTTTTAATCATGCAATCTGAACTTTGAGTTGTAAAGAAGGTAAAGGAGAGGAATGTAGCAAGAAAGAAAGTGATTATAGAGGGCCCTGACAGACATGAACTTTGGCTTCATGCCCAAACAGAAAGACTGAGATTGGGGGGTGGGAAGTATGCTTGGAAGCCATCCCAGGCTGAATTCTCACTCAGACCAGTGAGGAGGGAATCAGCCAGTTGCAGAAAGAATTGTTCCTGAAGCAATTGCCAGAAAAAGAACTTCAACCCTCTCCTTCTCCACCCCATTTCTTCACATTTCTTCTCCTCCTCCTCCTCCTCCTCCTCCTCCTCCTCCTCCTCCTCCTCCTCCTCCTCCTCCTCCTCCTCCTCCTCCTCCTCCTCCACTCCCTTCCCCTTCTTCTTTCCCCTTCTCCTTCTCCTTTACAATACAGAGAAATGGTTGGCACATTGCTTGTGCTAAACCATCCTGCAGTTGGTTTGGGTTTGGACTAAATTCAATGTGCCCTCTGACCAGTGCAGTTAATTAACTGGGTGAAAGTTCTACAAGACTTTAAAACTTTATCTCTCTCTCTAGCAACCTAGAACTAAGAGGAAATTTCTTAACAGTGAGAACATTGAACCAGCAGAACAGCTTGCCTTCAGAAGTTGTGGGTGCTCCATCACTGGAGGTTTTTAAGAAGAGACTGGATAGCTACTTGTCTGAAATGACATATAAGATCTCCTGCTTGAACAGCTAGTTGGACTAAAAGATCTCCAAGGTCCCTTCCAACTCTGTCAATCTGAGGGCACAGATTTGCCAGCCAATAAGGGCTGAGCTGCCAGGGATTGCCCAATTCTGCTCTCATACTGTGCATGGAACCCAGTGGTGAAATTCAATTTTTTTTAGTACCTGTTCTATTTTTTACTACCGGTTCTGTGGGCATGGCTTGCTGGGCATGATGTGGTGTGGCTTGGTGGGTGTGGCAGGGGAAGGATACTGCAAAATCTCTATTCCCACCCCACTCTGTGGCCAGCCAGAGGTGGCATTTGCCGGTTCCCCGAACTACTCAAAATTTCTGCTACCTGTTCTCTGAACTATTCAAAATTTCTGCTACCGGTTCTCTGGACTATTTGAAATTTCTGCTACCGGTTCTCCGAACTACTCAAAATTCCTGCTACCAGTTCTCCAAACTATTCAAAATTTCTGCTGCCGGTACTCCGAACTATTCAAAATTTCTGCTACCGGTTCTCCAAACTATTCAAAATTTCTGCTACCAGTTCTCTGGACTATTCAAAATTTCTGCTACCGGTTCTCTGAACTATTCAAAATTTCTGCTACTGGTTCTCTGAACTATTCAAAATTTCCACTACCAGTTCTCCAGAACCTGTCAGAACCTGCTGGAACCCCAAAGAAAAGGTCAAGTGGGCCACTGTTTATTGGATTTGCCCGTATGCCATGATAAGCCACTAACAATCAGGGTTGAATTTACATAGCCATGAGTATCCATGTGAGGTTGACAAAGTTAAGATGGAAGCTCTGGCTGTACAATTGAAACCCCATCTAATTTTTACATGTGACATGCATTGTAAAAAGGGGCAGGGCTTTGTCACCACTGTTTTAATGTATTTTTGACACTTTTGTGGATGTCCCACTCTCTGAGCCTAGGTGAAACTTTTGCTGGTGGATTCTGGCATTGTCCTTTCTGTAATAGAATAAAATTGGCCAAGTGTGATTGGACACACAAGGATTTTGTCTTTGGTGCAGATGCTCTCAGTGTACATAAAAAAGACAAGATACATTCATCAAGAATCATAAGGTGCAACACTTAATGATAGTCATAGGGTACAAATTAGCAATCGGGAAACAATCAAATGTAATAACTGGAGTGTTGATATCTGCCAGAAAATGAAAAGCTATGTTTTTTATTTGATGATCATGCCACGAATCTCTCTTCAAAGATTGCTGCATTGTTTATGCCTGCAATATGGACATCCTAAATTACAATTAATAACTGATATTTTTCTTTCTTTCTCTATTTTCAATGCTTTAAGCCATCTAACGGAATGTGGATCACCGCTAATCATATTGTATAAACATCACTGTATTGAATCAATACAATCTAACGCGATTTATAACACTGTAAATCAAAAGGAAAAATAAATAAAAGGTAGCTTTAATTGCAGCCTATTTCAACAGTTATCTCTAAGTTTAAATTTGACTCAGGCGTGGAGGCCTGCAGGCTTTCAACGCAACAGCAGCAGCAGTAGCAGCAACAACAACAATGCAATGAATGCAGCATTGGACTGCAAAACCAAATGGAGCCCCATCCCCCAATTAAGAGAACAATTAAGAGGATTGCTTATGACATTGTGTAATGCTTGTTATTTGCTTCAGGCTGACCTGTTTGACTCCTCAGAGCAATGCCACTGGGTCTCTTTCATACTGTTTTATTTTATTGTGTATTTTATATGATTTAAACCTATAAAATTATGCTATTAAAATTGTAATTTTTACAAAGGAATCTGTATTTACTGCCTCTGTTGGATCCTCCCCCTCCTCCTCCTCTCCCTTTTCCTCTTCGTCATCATCTCCTCCTCCTCCTCCTCCTCCTCCCCCCCCTCCTTCTCGTCCTTCACCTCCTTTCTTTCCACCTCTGTTATATCCTGGAGGCAACAGAACAATTTTAATTCCTTATTTTGAGTTTGGATTACCATTGCTGAGATGCTTGCGTAAGAACTGTATGCATTTGTCTGTGTGTGTTTAATTTTTCTCTTTTTGTTGGGGTAATGGCATTATTTGATACCTGGAAAAGGAATAATTAAGTCAAGAACCACTGACCTATGGTAAGGCAGACTGCTCTCAGGATTAAATATTGTGGTTTCCCTTTTCCTAGCTTCCACTGAAGGATCCTCTAAAAGAAGAGTTTCCCCTTGAAGGGTGATTCCAACCATCATGGGGATATTTTGGACAACCTTATGCTTCCTGGTGTATGGTAAGTTCCCTGTTTTGTACTAGTATCAACCCTAGGAAGTAGACCGGATCAGGAAACCAACCCCACAGGAAGATATTTCTTCATTGATGTAGGCTACCGACATGTATCTTCCAAATCTAGTTTTGCGTCTCCATTTCCACTTTGGGGAGCTGGGGAAGAACCAACCTAAGACTCTTCTCAATAGAAGAGAATAGGAGCCGTGGTGGCACAGTGGTTAGAATGCAGTATTGTAGGCTGACTGTGCTGACTGCCAGCAGTTCGATCCCGAACTGGCTCAAGGTTGTCTCTGCCTTCCATCCTTCCAAGGTGGGTAAAATGAGGACCTTGATTGTTGAGGGCAAGATGCTGACTCTGTAAACCACTTAGAGAGGGCTATAAAAGCACTGTGAAGTGGTATATAAGTCTAAGTGCTCTTGTTCTTGCTATATTTGTAGCTCAGGGGTGAACTGAGGGGCCCTTGGTGCTCTCTGAGCTTGGTGGTTTTCTTGCAGATGTTTCCTTACCCAACTAGGTACCATCATCAGTGCTAGAAGGGAGTGAGGCTTGCTGTCTGTTTACTTATTGGTGGATTGCTGTCAATGTTGTTGGGATTATCTACAATCAATACTGACAGAGCAACCCACTTGCATACAAAAAGAGACCAACCCCATTCTCTTCAAACATTGATGATATTAGCTAGTCAGGTAAAGGAACATCTGCAAGAAAACAATCAAGCTAAGTATTTTCTCAATACTATCTCCTTTTCCAGGACTTAAGCAATGCTTCTGTCCTTTTTGTTCACCAAATGGTTTCCGAATATTTGCTTCAAGGCCACATCTATGACTCTTTACATAGTAGAAGTATGGAACACTAAATATTCCCTTGCTGAAATACTTTCCAGGGAACTTCAGCAATTGAACATTGTTAAAAAAATGCAGTCAATCAATAAACCTACCAATAACTAAAGAGAAGTGCATTGAGGCATTGTGATGAAGATGAGATGAGTTCTCTTGGGCAAGTTGTACTGAAGTACAAAGTAGATATGTTTCATTTTGAGCCTGTACAAGGAAATTGTCAAGCGCTGGGAAATAAAAGAGATTCAGGCAGGAGTATAAAGATTTATTGCATGCGTAAGCTCTCTACTAGATTCTGACCAACTCACGGATCAAGGGAAATGAATGGGAGATAAAAAAGGCATTCTAAGTGGGCTGAACTTAGATATCTGGGGCGTGTAGGGACTCATGACTTATGACATGTTTGACCTCTCCTCTAAGGTTTCAGCCTGGTCATCTCCCATATAATTACTGCAGTGATTGCACTCTTACTCATCCCTCTGCAGATCTGTTCTGACCGAGGCTTCCAAAGAGCATGAAGCAACTCCTGGTCCCAACCCCTTTTATTAATGTACTGTGAATTCTGCTCATTCACATCCAGCAAAGTCTTCAAAGGGAAGATTTACAGTCATAGACCTTATCTGGCTTGGAGAGCTGCCAGGCCGATATCAGCAAAACTTGGCAAGGAGTCTTGGAGAATCACAAGCCAATTAAGCGAATTAATTGTTTCTCCTGAAACTCCATTCCCCTTTTACTCCTCTTTTATTTCCTCTGGGAGGGGCCATTCATCGTCCACCTGTGGCCTTACTCCCAAGGTCACTCCTGTTCTTTAGCTGTTCCTGTCATCTGGCAACTCTGCGCATGCGCACACTGGGAACAGGCTCCAGCTGTTCTTCTGCCTCACTGATGTCTGACTCTGAAGGCAGCTGATCACCGGCATACAGCTGTGGCCCCCTCTCTGCCTTTGACACAGAGCCATCATCAAAGCCTTCCCCAGACTCCAGGACTGGTCCATGTTTCTCCCCAACCTCCTCACTGTCCGAATCTGTTGCTAGCTCCGCTAGCCACTGGCGGGCGACAACAAGATCACAGACGCATTATCAGTGACTGAAGAGCTGCATGTAGACTTTAACCTTGATCAAGGTTCTGATCCATCCATTCCCAGTGTGTGGCTCCTACAGAGTTTCCATTCTGTCAATGTGTCAGAAGCTGATATTCTTTACTCTTCATAAATGGTTGGCTTCCATCTCCTACAGCCCAATGCTCGGTGTTGGCAAGATCCGACATCTCATTACCTCGAGGTTCTCCAACCATGGGGAATGCAACTCATACACCATGTCATAAAATTCTTCAACCCTGCTGTATCTCTAACTCAGCACTTCACACCCAGTGCTTCCTGAAGGACTATAATCACAGAGTTAGTTTGATTAGAGTTAGCCAAGTTTCATCAATCTCCAGCAAGAGAAATACTTGGTACCAAAGTCGAACAAGACCCCCAAGATAATTAACAAAATTAATTATATTAATTGTATAACACCTAAGATAATTATATTAACAAATAATTAATGTAATATATAACTATTTGAGTGGTAGAAAAACAAATATAGTTCACTCAGGAAATGCACTCACAAGTATTCTTTGGACATACCATATAGACTATAAGGATATAGACTATCCTTATCAGAAGATTATAGTCTTCAGAGGTTCCACCACAAAACCGCGCTCGACGAAACCGCGTAGCTGACGTCATCACAGCGCGACAACAGCGTGAAGACAGAAGCACGCTGTAAACGCTAAACCTAAAATTAACCCCTAAACCTAAACCTAACCCCCCTAAACCTAATCCTAAACCTAACCCTAAACCTAACCCTTAACCTAACCCTAAACCTAAGCCTAAGCCTAAGCCTAACCCTAACCCTAACCCTAACCCTAACCCTAACCCTAACCCTAACCCTTAACCTAACCCTAAACCTAACCCTAACCCTTAACCTAACCCTAAACCTAACCCTAAAGCTAACCCTAAACCTAACCCTTACCTTAAGTTGAATCGGCTTGCTTTCAAAGCGCTATTTAAAGCGCCCTTCTTTCTCCGCGCTCGCTTTTGTCGCCCTGTTGATGACGTCAGCGACGCGGTTTAATCGGGCGCGGCTTAGTCGAGCGCAGTTTTGTCGTGCCACGGTCTTCAGATAAGGAAGGGGAAGAAATTTGTATAACGTACCAGATATCTTCAGTGTTTTATTATAGTGCAGTAAATAAGGCCATTTCAGAATGTTTGGAATATGAAATGGGCTTTGTTTTTTTCAAGTCTGATAATTGTTAGGAACTTGATTAATGTCATCTTAAGTTGTTCATATTTTCAGTTTTTAATGCAACCAGAGAATCCCGCTGTGAGGGAGAGAAGCAGTTTGTAAATTTGATAAATAAAGAAATTAAAAAAAACATTTCGAAGTATGGTTTCGAAAGAAGTATTCTAGCAGCATAACACGAATCTTGATTTGTAGAAAACAGCTTTAAAACTGTTCACACGACACATTCCTCCTAACTGGGGAAAGATTCACAGGACAGCCAACTAACCTTGGTTAGTTTAAATTTTGCTTAGCTTTTGGAGGTTTCATTCTGTTGTACCAACCCAGCCAACTTTATGATTTATTGTATTTGCAAATTCAGGGAATTAATTAATTTAAGAAATGAGTGGCATGTGTTATAGAAAGGCGGAAGTCCAAAATACATTTCTGTTGTTTTTGTCATTCTCTCAGTGGTCAAAGAGTCAGGGACAAAGTTTGTTCTAATGTTAACTACAATTAGACTAAGTGCATATTTCTCTGCCAAGTTATTTCATCTTTTCTCTTTTAAACTCATGTTTTCCGTTTTTCTTGAAGAGAAGGTCAGCTTGCCCTCTCGTCTTCTAACAAATGGATTTATCATTTAGTCTGGAATTCATCACATTTCATGGTTGATGATTAAATAGGAATACCTTCCAAGAGCAAATGGATTCCCGCCCTACCCACAATTAAGAGAATCATACAGCCTTTACCGAATCCATGCTTGTGTTCTGGGAGGAAAAAAAGATGAAAATGTGCAAATTATTGCACTGTTTCTCCTTCATTACGAATGCCAGTTGGGTTCTATTGGTGCAAACAGTGGTGGAATTCAAATAATTTAACAACTGGTTCTCTGCCCTAATGACCAGCTGGGTAGGTGTGGCTCAGTGGTCATGTGACTGGGGGGGGCAACTCAACATCACTCACGTTGATGGGCGCTTGGCCTTAGCTGTAACAATGCAATAAGGGTTAACTGGAGAGGCCGTTCCTATAAGCAGGGCAATCAATATTAGGCTAGAAACACCAGAATGTTTCCTTCCTGCCTTCCTTACAGGGTTAGCCCTGTAAAGTTGGGGGGGGGGGAACAAAATGAGATTTCTTCCAACAATCGGTTCTCCAAACTGTTCAGAAAGGTAACAACTGGTTCTCCTGAATAGGTGCAAACAGGCTGAATCCCACCATAGGGTGCAAACCTTTGTTTTAGACAACAGTGGTTATTAACTCTCACTGTGATAATCACACATTAATAGAGATAGATGACAAACACAATTTGTCTGCAATTTGTTCTGGAGAGGGCAAGGGAGGGCATCCTGCAGTCCCAAAGTCCTTCCTTTGCAAACCTTGGGGTCCTTCCAAACATTCATGGTGCAATTTTTCAAAAGAAGGGCGGAGGGAAGCCACGTAAGCAATAGTGTACGTTAAACATTAATGCCATTTTTTTAAAAAAAACAAGGACAAAAAGAAGCAAAAACTAAAAGCACTGTTGGCTCTTTGAGGTAGACCAGGCTAGGAAACAGACACCGCAAGGGCTTCTGGAACTCTATTTTATTCTTGCAGATGTATTAGCAGAATCTTGAAAGACTGATAGAGTTTCCTGTCTCCCTCCCTTTTATACCAAGGAGAGTAAAGGCGGGGTGATTCTTGAGTTTCTTTCTCAGTTTCTCTTCCTTTCCTGGGTCAAGCTAATGGTTGTATGTATATATACAGTGTGTGTGTGTGTTTGTGTAGTTAGATGATAGATAGATAGATAGATAGATAGATAGATAGATAGATAGATAGATAGATATAAGATAGATAGATAGAAGATAGATAGATAGAAGATAGATAGATAGATAGATAGATAGATAGATAGATAGATAGATAGATAGATAGATAGATAGATAGATAGAGCCAATAAAGGAGAATATTTGTAACTCAGGGTTGAAATGAGGGGTCCTTGGTGCTCTCTGAGCTTGATTGTTTTCTTGCAGATGTTTCATTATTCAAACTAGGTAACATCAACAGCACTGATGATGTTACCTAGTTTGGGTTATGAAATGTCTACAAGAAAACCAGCAAGCAAGCATGGAGAACACCAAGGACTCCAAGAGAGAGAGAGAGGGAGGGAAGGAGGGAGGGAGAAAGAGAGAGGGAGGGAGTGGGAGGGAGGAGATGGTAATAGCTGCTGCATACCTTCTTCAAGGCTATCTCCATATTCCTATACAAATATCAGGTGCAAAAGATCACATCCACACATGTGGCGGTCCAAATAAATTGATTTACTGCTACTTATGACTATACACAGGAATATTCTCAACTAATGGTTAACACCAGCTACGAATTAGATAAGGGTCCACAGAATTCAAGAGGGGTTGGGTTTAGTCTATTTGTGGCGATGCAGCAACTCTAAGCTGATGCCTCTTTTGACTCCTCCTCCAGGCTCTGCTCTCCTTCTTCTAGATCACCTACCTTTCTATTCCCTCCCTGTTGCCCCCAGGCTCTGCCCCAAAGCTTCTTAAGTTCTAATTAAAGTAGCCTGTCTATTCAGCGGTCTACAGAACAGCATGATAGAAATGGGAGATTTCTAACACCTTGGCTCAATCTGAGCCACCACCCAAGGCCTTCAGATCGTGTGGAAGCACATTCCTTCTCTTCTTGAGCTCTAGAACTTCTCTGAAGCCGCTGTTCTCTTCTTTCACCCACAGCTAGAGCTTTTCGGGAAGGGCCTCCAGCTCTTTTGTTGCCAAGGTTGCTCCATTTTCACTGAGCTATTAAAAATTCAGAATCTCATAAATCCTAGATAGATTCACGAGGCTCTTTATCGAAGGAGAGAGTTTTATTAAGACGATAATTCAGAGCTCAAAAGCAGATCGCTCTTTCTTTAGCCTGCCAAGTTTCAACAAGATGATAGGTCTGATTGTTGATACAGCAGGCAATGTTCAATTAAATAAAACCTGTGATGTCTTAAAGAGATTAACTTGTTTGGGACAATCTGCAAAGGTAACAGTTGGGTTCCCTGTCCTACCCTGTCACATTTTAGCCTAGGCTGGCATGTTATCTGTGTTCATAGTAGCACCATCAATACTCACTGTCTCCTCAGGGGCCTGGGTAGAAATTTTAGAAATTAGGTAGTGGAAGAGGGTACAGCTAAGAGGAATACCTAGATTGAACATCCAAGAAGCAGACACTGACAGAGATAAAGATTTAAGAGAGGAGTTTGGGAGGCAAGTAAAAAAAAAAGCATAGCAATTAAGATATTGAAGAGGGCAAGGGACGATGGATAGATGATTTTCTTTTTTCTTTTTGTTTTGATTTGCTTTTCCATTTCCCTCTCTCTTTTTTTAAAGCATAGCAATTGAAGCACTGAAGCGGGCAAGAGACAATGAATGATTTCTCTTTTTTGTTGTTGTTTTGAATTGCTTTTCCTTTTCTTTCTCTTTTCTTTCTTTCTTTTTCAAGCTGGGTGACATGATTAAAAGTTAGATAGCAAAGAAAGAAAAAAGTCTTTTAATGAAGGGTGATTAAAAGCTAGAATAAGTGACAGAAATAAGAGAAGGGTAAATATTAGTGTATACATTTTTATATAATAAAATGAAAGTAATAACAAGAGAAAACTTGGCATATAAATCCCAATAAATACCTAAAATACCTAAAACGTGGAATAACTGAACAATGATAGACTGCAACCTAACATAAATGTGTATTACTATAATACATACATAAGTTGATTGAATGTCGTAATTATGATTAACCTTATTAGTTTTATTTGTATCAGAATGTATGACACCCAGGTGCCACATTGGTCATGCATTGATTTGATAGATTTATTTTTAAAAAATGAAAAACCTGGGGGAAAATACTCACTGTCTCCTGATTTCTAACCTAGCATTGAATACAGACCAGGGTGTCCTGGCTATCATGAGCTCCCAGCCCCAGAAGGACTCAGGAGACCTTGACAATCCTTCAGAAGACACCATCTCCCCAGAGATGCTGCAGGAGATGCTATGGCTTTTCCGAAGAGAAGATCGTAAGTGGTTCCAAGGCTTTAACCACATAATTTGTTTGGATTAGGCTGAGTCCTCTTTGTTCAGGTTTTGGGTCTGAAGTAGTAGGGGACTTGTGGGGAGCATGATACTGGTCTTTAAAAAGGCATGTGTTCTGACCTAGGCTTCCCCAAAACACAAAGCCGACTCCTCATCCCAATAAAACCCCTTTTATTTAGATTAAAGTCAATTCCTCTCCAGCAAACAGTCTTTCATGAGATTTCACAACTACAGACCTTTATCAGGCTTGGAGAGCTGCCAGGCTGATATCTTCCAAATGCCACGCTGTAGCAGCAATTACTTGGCAAGAAGTCAGGAACAGACCTTCACCCTAAGGAATGGAACTAATTGTCTCCTGCAAACTCCCCTCCCCTTTTGCTCCTCTTTATTCCCTATGGGAAGGGCCATTCACTGTCCACTTGTGGCTTTACTTTCTTGTTCCTTAGCTGTTCCCTTCTCCTGGCAACTCTACACATGCACACACTGGGAACAGGCTCCAGCTGTTCTTCTGCCCCACTGATGAGGAGTATAAAGATTTATTGCATGCATAAGCTCTCTACAAGATTCTGACAACTCAAGGGAAATGAATGGGAGATAAGAAAGGCATTCTAGGTGGGCTGAACTTAGATATCTGGGGCATGTAGGGACTCATGACTTATGACGTGTTTCACCTCTCCTCTAAGGTTTCAGCCTGGTCATCTCCCACAGAATTACTGCAGTGATTGCACTCTTACTCATCCCTCTGCAGATCTGTTCTGAC
Source organism: Thamnophis sirtalis (assembly GCF_051295495.1). Lineage (NCBI taxonomy): Eukaryota > Metazoa > Chordata > Lepidosauria > Squamata > Natricidae > Thamnophis > Thamnophis sirtalis. The sequence goes on along the minus strand of NW_028261382.1, from coordinate 17,222,470 downwards.
CGAGGCTTCCAAAGAGCATGAAACCAACTCCTGGTCCCAACAAAAACCTCTTTTATTAATTTACTGTGAATTCTGCTCATTCACATCCAGCAAAGTCTTTCAAGGGAGGATTTACAGTCACAGACCTTCTCTGGTGTAGAATGCTGATAGGCCAATATCTGCAAAATCTGGCAAGGAGTCTTGGAGAATCACAAGCCAATTAAGCGAATTAATTGTGTCTCCTGAAACTCCTCTCCCCTTTTACTCCTTTTTTATTTCCTCTGGGAGGGGCCATTCATCGTCCACCTGTGGCCTTGCTCCCAAGTAGACCCCTGTTCTTTAGCTGTTCCCGTCATCTGGCAACTCTGCGCATGCGCACACTGGGAACAGGCTCCAGCTGTTCTTCTGCCTCACTGATGTCTGACTCTGAAGGCAGCTGATCACCGGCATACAGCTGTGGCCCCCTCTCTGCCTCTGACACAGAGCCCTCTTCAGAGCCTTTCCCAGACTCCAGGACTGGCTTGTGTTCCTTCCCAACCTCTTCACTGTCCAAATCTGCTGCCAGATCTGCTAGCAGAGTACAATAGCATGAAAATGAAGGAACTCTCCTAGAAAAGAATATCTGTAGCTCAGGGTTGACATGTGGAGCCCTTGGTGCCCTCTGAGCATGGTTCTTTTCTTGCAGAGTTTTCATTCACCATCTAGTAGGTCAATGGCCACCAACCTTTTGGGCATCAGGGAATGGTTCCATGGAGAGAGGTTTTCCCATGGACTGCAGGGAGTGTGGTTTTGCATCCCATGGATGGGCTTCGCTTGTTTGCGCGGACCAGTTGCTGGCATGCCCAGTCCACAGACCATGGGTTGGGGACCCCTAATCTAGGTAACCTCATCAGTGCTGGTTAGTGTGGGGTTTGCTCTCAGTTTGCATAGAAGAGCTTGCCCTGCTGGTGCTGTGGGTTTCTCAGAATAGTTCCTTGATTCTCCCTGGTACCATGAGGCATGATGGCGCAGTGATTAGAATGCAGTACTGCAGGCTGCTTATACTGACTGCTGGCTGCCAGCAATTCGGCAGTTCGAATCTCACCAGGCTCAAGGTTGACTCAGCCTTCTGTCCTTCTGAGGTGGGTCAAATGAGGACCCAGATGGTTGGGGGCAAGAGGCTGACTCTGTAAACCATTAAAGAGAGGGCTGTGAAGCACTGTAAAGCGGTATATAAGTCTAAGTACTATTGCTATTGCTACCAAGGAGAAATCCATACCTTCAACCAGGACAGGTCAGGTAAGAGACACCAGAAGAATTGTATTCTATTGTTGTAGGGCAGGGGTGCCAAACTCAAGGCCCATGGGATGTTTTCAACCTCCACGGACTCTTGCAGCACTCCGCCGGCTAAAAACGGGTGATGCGGAGGTCCTGCAAGCCCCCTGCGTGACTCACTTTTGGCTGGCAGAGTGCTGCTGGAGGCCAGAGAGGCAGAAAACTTGCTGTGCGGAAGCCTCGCATGGCCTCTACGTGGCCTATTTTTGGCCGGCAGAGTGCTGCTGGAGGCATCTGTCCCATCTCGCCCGCACTACCCCACCTGCTGGCCCATGGAGAACTACAGTGCTGATCCGGCCCTTGAAGAAATCCAGTTTGACACCGCAGTTGTAGAGTATAATAACACAACCTTGAAAGTCTAGTAGAGTTTTCCCTCTGCCCCCTCTTACATTAAGCGGAATCAGGGTGGTGTTCTTTTGAATCTTCTTCATGCGCCCCCTCCTTTCGCAGGGCTGAAATGTCATTGGGTGTCTCTTATCTGCTAACAATTAACAATTAACCAGGGAATAAAGAACATGTAAACAGTTGAACAGAGCTTGCCTCCAGAAGCTGTGGGTGCTCCATCCCTGGAGGTATTTAAGAAGTGATTAGACAGCTATTTGTCAGGAGTGGTGTAGAGTGTGGCAAGGGGTTGCACTAGAAGACCTTCAAGGCCCCTTCTAACCACATTATTCTGTTATTCCTTTACCGACTTTAACTCTGTCTTCTTCTATAAGGAGCAAGTCAAATAGTCAACATGGTGGCTGCAGATGTGTAACTGAAGCTTCACCCCAGAAGGTTGTCCTTGCAGCTGCCATCTTGACTTTTGTGACTCATTCCTTGCCTTCCACAGATGCCCTAAAAAGGTGAGACAAAACTGAAGATGAGAAGATTATATAAGTCTCCCTGAGCACCTGGAATAGAATAGAATAGAATAGAATAACAAAATTGGAAGAGACCTTGGAGGTCTTCTAGTCCATCCCCCTGCTTAGACAGGAAACCCTACACCCCTTCAGACAAATGGTTATCCAACATCTTCTTAAAGACTTCCAGTGTTGGAGCATTCACAACTTCTGGAGGCAAGTTGTTCCACTGGTTAATTGTTCTAACTGTCAGGAAATTTCTCCTTAGTTTCTTAGGACATTAACCCATCCAAATGAATTCCTTATCATTTTCTCTTTCAGCATCTGCATGGAATTACTCTATCCTGGGCCTTTCCATTGTCGTTCTGCTCATTGGTGTTGTGCTCCTGGGAGCAAATATTAGGGCCAACAGGTATGAAGAAGTCATATTTTGGAGTGATAATATTGGGCTTTGGCTTGGCATTCAGCGTACCTCTGAATACAGGACTCCGTGGTGGCCAGATGAGTCCAACTCTGAGTTTGCCCAGTGAATTAAACTGCATCCTAATCAAACCCTTTAGGATGGTGGAAAAACAGAGGCTCAAAAACCACCACAGTTAAACTTAGCAAAAATTTGCACATTGTGCAAATAAAGTTGCTAGTTCTCTTCATAATTTAGTTAGGTAAGTTAGGTAACTAACCTGGCCAACTGTGCTTATTTTCACTGCAGATGTCTGTGGAGATTTTCAATCATCATCCAGGTCATGGTTGTCTCCAAGGTGTTTTTTTTTCCAAAAGACATCTGGACTTTTTTTTTCTCCTTGAGGAAGACGTTTTGCTTCTCAGCCAAGAAGCTTCATTGGTTCTGGCAGGATGGTGGGGGTGATGGAAGGATTAGAACCTCTTCCTCAAGGGGAAAACAATAGTTGGAAGAAAACTCCAGTCCGGTTCCAAGCCAGGAGAAAGGCACTGGAAATAAAATGGAGGCTGGTTGGAAAGAAGGACTCTGTTTATCGATGAGAAGAACCAAGAACAGCATGTAGTTCTGGGGCAGCTGACAAAATGGGCTTGGGATAGTTGGCTTTTATACATTTTGGGGAGTTGTTTTGACCTAGGCTTCCCCAAAAAGCACGAAGCAGAGTCCTGGTCCTGACAAAAGCCCTTTTATTAAACAAATGTGAGTTCCTCTCATTCACATTCAGCAAAGGCCTGGCAAAAAGTCTTTCAAAGGAGTATTTATGACTACAGACCTTATCTATCTTGGAAAGCTGCCATGGAAATATTTTCCAAATGAGGTGCTGTGCAAGGAAAAACTTGGCAGTAGAACCTGTCCTTCTTAATCCCATCAACTGGAGTTGAAGGTGTTTTATTTGTGAATAGGCTGGCCCAATCTTTCTTAATGGGCACAAATTATCCATCTCTAAAGACTTTGGGCATCTGATGGAGGCTGTTGGAGTTGCTTTCTGCCTTTGTTAAGATTTTTTCCCCGATTTGTTCTTTAGGGAGATATAATATTCTGCCTCTTTTAATATTCCCCAAAATATTTCATTCTCGGGAGGGGGAGGCCGGATGGGCTTCCTACACAATCCAGTTTCCTTTTGATAAAAAAAAACACTTTTGAGATTTCACTGTAGACCTATTCTTCAAACTACATACATACTGTATTTTTCAGAGTATAAGACGCACCGGAGTATAAGATGCACCAAGGTTTTGAAGATGCAATTTTTTTAAAAAAGTAGGTAGGTAGATAGAGGGATAGAGAGGGAGAGAAAGAGAGAGAAATACAGTAGGTAGGGAGGGAGAGGGAGAGAGTAGTCAGGTAGGTAGGTAGATAAAGGGATATATATATAAGTTCAACTTCTTCTGAGCTGGTTTAGTGTAAGGGTTAAGCCACTAGACTAGAAACTGGGAGACTGTGAGTTCCAGTCCTGCCTTGGACACAAAGCTATCTTGGGCCAGTCACTTTCTCTTAACCCTAGAAAGGAAGCAATGGCAAGCCACTTCTGAAATCTTGCAGTGATTAGTTCCCAGGAATGAAAAACTAACTCCAAGGCACACATATACAAAGAGCCAAGCCCCAAAAATGCTTTTTCAAAAGGCAGCTGGACTTTGTTTTTGTACTTTTCCCTTGAAGATGTTTCGCTTCTCATCCAAGAAGCTTCCTCAGCTCTGAAGCTTATTGGATGAGAAGTGAAGCATCTTCAAGGGGGAAAAAAATTAAACAAAGCCCAGTTGCTTTTTGAAAAAGCACTTTTGGGACAACCATGGCCTGGATGACTGAGAATCTCCATAGACTAAGGTGACCAGATTTTCAGATTGGTAGAGAGGGACACCTTTGACCGGGGAGGGGGGGGGGGCTTGATTAAAATTTTATACGGAGCAACAAAAATTTTCATACAACATAAAAATAGTATTGTAATATTTTTTTTTATTTCAACATAACTACAATTTACAAATATAAATTGTAACTGTTGCCAAACATCAAAATTTTGATCACGTGACCATGAGGATGCTGTAACGGTCGCTAAGTGTGAAAATGGTCGCTAAGTGTGAAAATGGTCACTAAGTGTGAAAAATGGTCATTAGTCACTTTTTTCAATGCCATTGTAACTTTGGTCACCATACCACCTTTCTTGCCACAGTTCTTAAGTGAATAACTGCAGCTGGTATTTTGTATTTTGGATAGAATCTTTTTTTTAAATAGTCTAAGACAATTTTAAAAAAGAATCCACACAGAATAAATTGAAGTAAAACATTTCAAACTATTCCACACAGAATAAATTGAAGTAAAACTATTTTTAGAATTTTTAAAAATGGTTTCACTTCAATTTATTTTGGATAGAATCTTTTTTTAAATAGTCTAAGACAATTTTAAAAAAGAATCCACACAGAATAAATTGAAGTAAAACATTTCAAACTATTCCACACAGAATAAATTGAAGTAAAACTATTTTTAGAATTTTTAAAAATGGTTTCACTTCAATTTATTTTGGATAGAATCTTTTTTTAAATAGTCTAAGACAATTTAAAAAAAGAATCCACACAGAATAAAACTATTTTAAAAACTCCTATGCACAATAAATAAAATATTATTTTAAAATACATTAAAAAAATAAAATAAAATAAAAACCAGCTCACTTACCAGCAGGCACGCACTCCAAGTCAATCCAGAATGATGTAGATGTTAATACAAAGAACTGAGCAAAGTAAAATGGTGAAATAGTCCCAGGGAAATATTTTTCAAAGAAAAATCAGGAGCCACCATTTTTTCCCACACGAGCCGACCTCCAACCTCCGTGCCCCTCCCCTGCAGGAAATCCAGGAAGGAACAATCGCTACTACTCTAGCCTTAGTATTTCCTGCAGCTCTATGGTACTGGGTCATCTTTTCTTATAAAATGAGGTAAAAGGGGTGCGGGGGGGGTCCGTTTTCTTGCTTTAATGTTTTAATATCTTCAATGAAAGTACTGAGACATAGAGAGGGATTAGACACGGTGTCTTTTGTCTTGCCCCGGTTAGGATTTCTTAAGCAAATCCACTGGGCTTTCAACATGAAGCCAGAAAATCGGGACTTTTTATAAATGACACGGGACAAATTGTTAGAAATCGTGACTGTCCCGCCAAAATCGGGATGTCTGGTCACCTTACCATAGACACAAAGAGCAAGCCAATATTATATTTGTGGTGTGATTAGGCTTAGGTGAGCCCTGGTTAGTTAGTTAATTATTATTTATTTAATTAGTTAGTTTGTTGAACATGTGCAAGATAACAGGTCTAAGTATAAACATGGACATGAACACAGGAAATGGGTACGAATAAATGGGGACAGTAGGACAGGGACGTTAGGCATGCTGGTGCGCTTATGCAAGCCCCCTTGATGGACCTCTTAGGAATGGGGTGAGGTCCACGGTAGGCAGTTTAAGGTTGAAGCTGTGGGGTTTTGAGGATGTAACAACCGAGACAGGTAGAACATTCCAGGCATTGACTACTCTGTTGCTGAAGTCGTATTTTCTGCAATCAAGTTTGGAGCGGTTGACCTTGAGTTTGTATCCATTGTTTGCCTGTGTATTATTATGGCTAAAGTTGAAGTAGTCTTTGACAGGTAGGACATTGTAACAGGCAATTTTGTGTACTACGCTTAGGTCAGACCGAAGGTGGCACAATACCAGGTTGTCCAAGCCCAAAATTTCAAGCCTAGTGGCATAAGGGATTCTATTGTGAGCAGAGGAATGGAGGACTCTTCTTGTGAAAGACCTCTGGACTTGCTCCATTGTATTAATGTCCAATATACAGTGTGGATTCCAGGCAGACGAGCTGTATTCCAGAATTGGTCTGGGAAAAGTTTTGTATGCTCTAGTTTGCAGTACAATGTTACCAGAAAAGAAGCTTTGCATTAATTAAACTAATTTAAATTAATTAATTTAAGTCAAGTTAATTCCATCTCCGTTTCCAAACTTTCCCAAAGCAGGGCTCATGTCTTTGCATGCTTATTTTGAGCGAGTCTTAGGTTCCCCCTAACTGCCTGCTATCATCTCTGGAGGTGAATGCTCGGAAATGGATGGTTGAGGAGACATTGTTTTTTTCTCCATTCCACAGAAACCACAAGGTCCTTTTCCCCCACAAAGAAGGCTATGAAGACACCCCACTGGATGAAGAAGAAGCGAAGCAGGCGTTTGTGTTGCTAAACAAAGAGAATCCGGATCGAGCTGAAGACAATTTGCTTCCCAAAACACCAATCTTGGGAGACGTGATGGTACGCTGGAAGGATGGGAAAACATCACCCCTCTATGCTGATGCCAACGAAGCAGAAGCATAGCACCTAATAATATTCATATTTTGGCTTTTTTGAAACCCGGGAGGATTTCTGGACTATTGACATTTTTTGTACCGCGGGTCTCAAAGCCAAATTCATTAAGTGGAATAAAAAAGCCAGCAAAAAGCAAAACCCTACTGACTGGCTTTGAGTTGCAGAAGATCAATAATCCACCAAACAATTCATCTACCAGCTGTCTTCACACAATAGGTTGAACTAAGTTGGCCTAGTGCAGTGGTGGGATTCAAATAATTTAACAACCGGTTCTCTGCCCTAATGACCAGCTGGGTAGGCGTGGCTCGGTGGCCATGTGATTGGGTGTGGCCAACTCAACATCACTCATGTCGATGGGTGTCCTTAGCTGTTACAATGTAATAAGGGTTAACCGGAGAGGCAGATTCTGAAAGGAGAGCAATAAAGATGAGGCTAGAAATAACACCAGAATGTTTCCTTCCTGCCTTCCTTACAGGATTAGCCCTGTAAAGTGGGAAAAAAAACAAAATGAGATTTTGTCCAACAACCGGTTCTCCAAACTACTTAGGAAGCTAACAACCGGTTCTCCCGAAGAGGTGTGAACTGGCTGAATCCCACCAGTGGCCTAGTGGCTTCCTTCACACAACATGCTAAGCCTGGTCAGTTGGTTCCTGTTAGTGTTAACCTTAGAATATAGAATAACAGGGCTGGAAGGGACCTTGGCGGTCTTATAAGCCCTGCCTAGGCAGGAAACCCTATACCACTTGATCAAAACAAAACCTTGATTGGTTCTGTTTTGTGTCCTAGTGTAGAATGTCACCAGAGCGTTCCCAAACCTATGACAGCCCCCTCAAAACAGCCATAACTTCAGTGGCACAGTTGGGGTTGCCATCTTGACTTCACCATCTATGAGGAGACCCCCTGATGCCAACCTGACTCAATGAGTTGAGTTGTGGGTGAACCCAGGAAAAGGACCAATTGTGGATATTATATGAAGGTCGTTGCTTTGTTATGTTGCACCGACCTACCCAAAAAAAAAATCTGTCAGATTATCTGGAAAGGTGTTTAAGGTCTCCTGATTTTTATTTTTCACTGATCATTTGTGATCGCATGTTAAAAGAGGGTGGAATTTGATCATTTGATCATCTGGATCTATTTGGACCTTTTCTGTGGATGCCCTTGGTGGTGGTCTCACCTAGGCTCCCTGAGAAAGCATAAACCATAACCTTAGTCCCCAAAACCCTCTTTTATTTAGACGGCTGTGAATTATGGTCATTCACAGGCCGTAATCAGAGGTGAGTTCCTACCAGTTCGGACTGGTTCAGTCGAACTGGTAGTAACTTGGCAGCCTGGGTCGCAGTGACTCAGGCCTGTCATGCTCCCAAACCAGTTCTCTCAGTGGCTCCTTAGGCAGCGCCATCTTCTTTTTGGCTATGTGCAGAAGGATTTTTTTAGTACTGCGCATGCGGCACGTCCCTGAGCAAACCAGTAGTAGCAGCAGCCAGGACCCACCCCTGCCTGTAATGATTCACAAACAGTCTGTGAAGAGTCCGACAGATGTCTGCTCGAGTTGCCACAGTCTTTCAGGGTAATGTTGATAAGCGCCCACCTTTATCTCCCTTGAAACGCTGCCAGAGACCGAATTGCCAATTAGTTTTGCCAGGCCAAACGTAGCACAGAATCAAACAGAACTTCTCAGAGCTTGAACCGATTATATGAACTAATTGGCTCACATCCCTTTTATGTCTTATGGGAGGGGCCAATCATCTTCAAGCCTTACTCCCGAATTGCCCTTTTTTTCTTAATCATTCTTGCCTTCTGGCAGCTCTGCGCATGTGCACACTGGGAACAGGTTCACACTGTTCTTCTGCCTCACTGATGTCTGACTCTGAAGGCAGCTGATAACTGGCATATGGCTCTGGCCCCCTCTCTGCCTCCGACACAGAGCCCTCATCCGAGCCTTCCCAGCCTCCAGGACTGGCCCATGCTCCTCCCCAACCTCCTCACTGTCCGACTCTACTGCCAGTTCCGCAGGCCTCAACAGACACCCTTGGTGGTTCTATTGTGCCAATATTAGCTGCCTTCTAGGAGGTAATAATTTGAGACAGGTGGGAGCCTCCAAAATTTGAAACAAGGAGAAGGGATGGGGGAAGGCTAGGCTACGATGAGAGCTTTGGATGATATTCGAGCACCCCTGTGACCTCCAAAGAAACCAGGTTAACCTTTTTGCCATCCGTCCAAGCCAAAGTCCATTAAAAGGCTTTTAAAGGCGGCTACATCTTTAGATCTACCGTTATGTGATACAATGCTAATCTTTCTGATGAAAACCAGAGAGATTCCTTTGTCTTTTCTGCGATGCACTTCAGCCTAATCCAGATATTCTCCAGATGCCTCGACGTTCAACCCCTCCGAATTCTTTTTGGAACAATTATCCTGGCTGCTGTAGGCTGTTTCATATGCATCAAAAGCAAAAGGGAAGGAAAGAAACAGGGATGTTCCATGAGATTGTATCTGTCCCGTGACTGCATTTATATTGGTTGATTGTAATCTCCCTGACTCCTAAAGGTGCTTTTTTGAGAGGCAACTGGGCTTCCTGGTTTTTCTTTGAAGATGTTTTGCTTCTCATCCAAGAAGCTTCTTCAGCTCTTCAGAGAAGCTTCTTCTGCTATCATGTCTCCACTGGTTCTTCTCTTCACTAGAAAAATCATGGCCAGCTCAGTGGTGGCTTCCGGGTCTCATCGCAACTGGTATGCTGCGACGAGGCCGGGCATGTGCTTAGGTGCTGCACACGGATGCATACCCATCCCGACCCCGTGACTCTCCGGCTGCTCGGTGGAGCATCGCGCAGGCACCATAGGTTGCATGCACATGCACAAACAGCCTGGTTGGGTAAAACACAGCTCAGCAACACGGGCGGGCTGGCAAGCCGGCCTCCAAAGCATCATACCAGAATAGTGCTTGCGGCTGCCAGCAGGCACCAGTATGCCCGTACCAGGGCATACCGCCCGCAACCCACCACTGGCCCAGTTCCTGCAAGCGTTCATCGTATGTTTTAGCCTCTAGACCCTAATCCTCCTGGTTGCTCTTCTCTGCACTTTTTCTGAAGAAGCTTCTTGGATGAGAAGCGAAAGGTCTTGGAGAACTATGCAGTCAGATCGCCAAGAATAAAGTCAAACATAATTCTAGGCTTTTCCATTACAAGAGTCTGTTTCTCGGGCATATCAGAAGTGGGCTTTGGGGCGGTGAGTTAGGCTGTCTTCGATCCGGAGAGTCATCTAATCAGCCAGGCAGCCTTAGTCCCAGCGGTGCTTTTTCAAGAGGTAACTGGACCTTCTTTCCTTGAAGACGTTTCGCTTCTCATCCAAGAAGCTTTGTCAGCTCTGATTAGATGGTGGGGAATAGCAGGATTTATACTCCTTGCAGACAGCTGGTCGTTCAAATTGTTTCAGTAAGTCATTAAGGTCACCTGGAGATTTGACCAGCTGTCTGCAAAGAGTATAAATCCTTCCGTTCTCCATCATCCAGCCAGAGCTGAAGAAGCTGAGAAGCGAAACATCTTCAAGGAAAAACCAGAAAGTCCAGTTGCCTCTTGAAGAAAGCACCTTTGGGACAACCGTGACCGAAGATGACTGAAAATCCCCATAGATATTCCACTACTCCTAATTTTAGGGCTGAAGTAGATCAGACAAACAAGTTTTAGGGGTTTTCCCTCCCTTCTTCTCTAAGGAGCACTCAAGCTGTTATGTGAGCAACACAGCAACCTCCAAGGAAACCAGAGGAATATTTTTTACCACTAGTCCAAGCGAAAGTGCATTAAAAAGGCTTTTTCAAGATCTCCAGATCTGCTATCTGAAGGTGGCATAATGCCATTCTTTCCAATGAATATGGCATCCTTTTATCTTTCTGATCCTGATAGGATTGGGACATGAGCAGACATTTTAGCTTGGGTTTTTTTAATTAGGAGGGGGCCTGGCTGACATTTACCCCAAAAGTAAGGAGGCTTGGGGTACAGTAGGCAGGTTTGGGGTTCGGAGGATATGTTTTAGATTGGCAGGAAGGAACTGAGCCAGTGATGGGTTTCAAAAATTGTTGGAACCTACTCTGTGGGTGTGGCCTCCTTTGTGGGAGTGGCTTGCCACCCATGTGACCGGATATGAAATTATGAATTAGTACTTAGGTGGGTCCAAGTAGCTATTCAGAAACTCTGGCATTGAAGCATGCAAGTCTTAAAGCTGTCAAGTTACAAGATCCTTGCCAGTGGTGGGTTTCAAAAAAATTTGGAACCTCTTCTGTAGATGTGGCTTGCTTTCTGGGTCCACTGGTGAAACTTCTTCTAACCGGTTTGGTAGATTTGACAAACCGGTTCTACCGAATAGGTGTGAACTGGTAGGAACCCACCTCTGAACTGAGCCTGCTGTGCCCAAGACAGAATTTGAGCAAATTAGTGCTTATGGGTGCTACACTAGTGAACCCAATGCCTAGCCATGGTCTGTGATTCAATGCAGTCAGGTTTTTTGTGTTGATTAGGACAAATGATTAGGACTATATAGACTGGGTGAAACCAGCTTAACAGCAGGGACTGTGAAAGGGATCTTGGAGTCTTAGTGGACAACCAGCTAAATATGAGCCAGCAGTGTGTGGTGGCAGCCAAAAAAGCCCATGCAATCCTAAATTGCATTAACAGAGGGATTCAATCAAAATCAAGGAAGGTACTGATACCACTCTATAAAGCCTTAGTAAGACCACACTTATAATACTGTATACAGTTTTGGTCAGTACACTATGAAAAAGATGTGGAGATTCTAGAAAGAGTGCAGAGAAGAGCAACCAAGATGATTAAGGGACTGGAGACTAAAACATGCGAAGAACGGTTGCAGGAACTGGGCTTGGCTAGTCTAGTGAAGAGAAGGACCAGGGGAGACATGATAGCAGTCTTCCAATATTTGAGGGGCTGCCACAGAGAGGAGGGGAGTCAACCTATTTTCCAAAGCACCCGAAAGCCAGACAAGGAATAATGGATTGAAATCAAACAAGGGGTGATTCAACCTAGAAATAAGGAGACATTTTCTGACAGTGAGAACAATCAACCCACGGAACAGAAGTTGCCTTCAGAAGTTGTGGGAGCTTCATCACAGTGATTAGAGATTAGATTGCCATTTGTCAGAAATGGTGTAGAGTCTCCTGCTTGTGGGAGTGGGGTTTGGACTGGATGGCCTACAAGGTCCCTTCCAACTCTGTTAATCTGATTATCTAATTTGAGTTGATGAGGAGAAATTAGCACGAAGGACAAAGGACTGAACACGTTTCATTGTCTGCCCAGCAACGCTAGAGGGCGCTGTGTATTTGTACAATCTGCATTTTGTCAGTGCAAAAGGGATCATCATAAAACCCATGATTGGTTCTCACAGTCATATATTCCCTGGCACATCAATGCGCTTTGCTTAGGCTTGTGGGTCCATTTGTCCATTTTGTGCTTTTCTGCCTCTGTCCTGCCTTTGTTTTATTTTTTACAAACTGTTCCTCCAAACACAGGAGGGGAATAGAAGGGCCGCATGTTATTATTTCTTCCACCGGCTGAACAGTTCTGTGGCTTTTGTTTTTCCAACCATCTTTCTCTTATTGAGGGAAGAGAACTTAGGCCTTCAGAAAGGAATGTTGGTGAAATCGTGACGTGGAGTGTGGTTTTTCTTAACCACTTAGGGACATGGAAAACATGGGGTGGGTATGAATGTCCAAATTTTCAAATGTCCAGAATTCCAGAACAAGGCAGGACAAGAAGCAATGGATGGAAACTAATCAAGGAGAGAAGAAACCTAGAACTAAGGAGAAATTTCCTGACAGTGAGAACAATTAACCAGTGGAATGGCTTGCCTCCAGAAGTTGTAGGTGCTCCATTACTGGAGGCTTTGAAGAAGAGACTGGACAGCCACTTGTCTGGAATGGTATAGGTTCTCCTGCTTGAGCAGGGGGTTGGACTAGGACCCTCCCAATTCTGTTAGTCTATGTTCTATATGTCTTCCCCTTGTAGAGTCATTTCTTTGGCTGGTCGAAGCCTCTCTGGCTTCCCAAATCTCTATTCAGTCCTAAGAGCAAACTCTTTCCGTGGGATTCCTCCATCGATTGCTCAAGCAGCCCATGGTAGAGTCCTCCACGTGTTTATGACCAAGAAAAAGGGTTAGAACCACCTTCCCCACCTGGTGGCTTCATCCATAGTTTGTCCACACTGTCAGTTCATGGCCTTTCCCCAAAATGCTCCTTTGCATTCTTAGACGCTTGGACTGCAGGAAAGGCCAAGAGACGGATATGCAAAATGACTCAATCCTTGCTTGGGGATTCAACCCAACCCTCCAACAGCTGTGTTCTACTTTTGGAGTCTACCCTGCGGCATCCCTGCTTAGAATATCTTAAAGCCCTTCAGCAACGTCAACGCTGGGGCCTTCCTCTTGCTTTGAGCTCTTGAGGATTTGACCGTGACCAGCTTGGCCCGGGCAACTGAAGGGACCTCTTTGTAGTTGACAGTGGAGAGGGAGTTGAAGGTGGAGGCGATGGTGGCAGTTGGGACCAGGTGGGCCGAGGGCTTCTCCTCGATGATGAACAGGGGCCGGACTGCCAGGGGTCTGTCCGTCTCTCGCCTCACTTCCCGTACCGCCTCATGGAAAATGCGCTGCACGGACTCAAAATCCAGGCACGCCGAGACTTCATGGAAGGAGGATCCATACTTGGTGGCAAGAGACATCCCTTCGGCTTTGGTGACCTGTCTGGGAGAAGAAACCAAGAGAGAACATCCCACATGAAAAGAGGCAACACTGTATTGGGTTACAAATAAGAAAAGTATGAATTGGAAAAGATACTAAGGGGGAAGAAAATGGAGGAGGAACGTGGAAATATGCCTAACAGTATATATGTCAATTCCTAAAGTTGCCATAGTGAGAGAAGGGGGGGAGAGCGCATTCCACACATACTTTTGGCTAAAGTCGGATCTCAGATTACCGCAGTAGGCTTGGGAGGGGTGCACCTCATTGGGAAATGTGATTTATGACACAGGCTGAGGGGAGGGAAGGAACAGGGTTAAAGTTCAGCTACAACTCAAACGAAGCTCAGATCTGACTGCGAAAAGGCCTTGCCTAATGGTGCTCCTAATAAATGTCTAGTTTTGTATCAAAACTTGGCTCGATACTCATGAATCCATTAGGGCATTTTTAAGAAACCTGACAATATAATTACAATTATAACAAGACACTTAAAAAATATGGGCGTGTAATGATGTATAACTATGTAATAGTATTATGAGCATAGCTGGAAACCTGAATCCAGCTCACAAATGAAACTTATATATAGGTTTAGTTTTAAAAGGAGAAGGTATGCAAAATTGGCAATATAAAAAATCTTTTCTGGAATACAATTATGAATACCACCAATATTAAATGGAGCTTGCTCAGATGCTGACCATGCAAATTAGAGAGTGGAAGGGAGAAAAAGAGAGAGAAAGAGGGAGAGAGGAGAGAGAGTAGTAGAAGGGAGGAAAAGAGTAGGAGAGAAGGAAGGAGTGGAAAGAGGGGACAGGAGAGGGAGAGAGCAAGGGAAAGTAGAGAAGAGAGAGATGGCAGAGAGAAGAAAAGAGCTAGGGAGGAGGAGAGAAGGAGAGGAGCTAGGTCGAAGATGAAATAGACTGTGATATGGTGTATGGAAAGCAGAAGAGCAAACAATAGTTGTTGTGGCTTGATGGTAGGAGGAACTGATATAATATTGAATATTTAAAGAAAAAAATGTTTGTTAAGATGTAATGGTATACTTTGGATTATATGTACTGTATGTTAAGAAGAAGAAAATTTTAAAAGAAAAGAGACAACACAAGAACTGGCCCATGTCCATTAGTTGCCAGATGTTGAGTGCTCCATAAAGAGAGGCATTGCCTCCTGACATTGTGGGAACTCCATCACTGGATGTTTTTAAGAAGAGTCCAGATCTGTGATGGGGAACCTATGGCACACGTGCCAGAGGTGGCATGCAGAAGCCTCTCTGGGCATGCACACCACTTCCAGCTGCCCTTCCGGTTTCCAGCCCGCGCATGGGCATTGGCCAGCTGCTCTCTTCCGGCTTCTGGCACACGCTCCAGTTTCAGCACTCGGTGCCAACAGGGTTAACCATTACTGGTCTAGACAGTCACTTATGTGAAATGGTATAGGTTCTGCTTGAGCAGGGGGCTGGGCTAGAAGACCTCCAAGGTTCCTTCCAGCTCACTCATCCACTGCTTGGAAGTCGTCAGCCTTTTTTTACCACCATTGAAAAATGGCCACAAGTCACTCTTTCTTTCAGATGCAAAACACTGGAAAATTAAGTTATAGTTTAAGCCCGTGATGGCAAACCTATGGCACCTGTGCCACAGGTGACACACGGAGCCATATTTTCTGGCATGCAAGCCATCATCTGTGTGCCGGCCAGCTGTTTTTCGGCCTTCCGGAGGGCCGGAGGAGGCTGTTTTCGCCCTCTCCAGGCTTCAAGAAAGCCTTTGGAGCCTGGGTAGGGAAAAATCAGGCCAACGGCCAAGCGGAAGTTCGGAAACGAAATTCTGGTTGGCTTTTTGGGCCCATTTTTTGCCCTCCCCAGTCTCCAAAGGCTTTTCTGGTCGGCCCATTTGGAAAGAAACTTCTGGTTGGCCCATGGGCCCGTTTTTCACCCTCCCCAGGCTCTGGAGGCTTTCCTGAAGCCTTTGGAGGGTGAAAACAGCTTTTAAAAAGATCATATTCTTATGGATGCCAGTGCTGTGTGTGAGGTAATTTAAGGTGGTTCTGACAAGTGTCGTCAGCATCTTCATATCCGGTCACATGGGCGGCAAGCCACTCCCATCCGGTCACATGGGCAGCAAGCCACTCCCACAAAGGAGGCCACACCCACAGAGTAGGTTCAAACAATTTTTGAAACCCACCACTGCCTTGCGAGGTTTATATTCCCAAAGAAGCTTCTTGAATGGGAAGCGAAATGTCTTCAAAAGAAAAAAGCAAGAAAGTGCAGTTGCCTCCTGGGGGGAAAAAGCACCTTTGGGACAACCATGACCTGGAGGGCTGAGAATCTCTACAGACTTTTAGCTATACAATTTGGGATGAAGACTCTTCGAATGTTGTGGGAGGAGGAATGGATTTCCAGAGAGAAAAATGCAGACTACAGAAACCAGGAGCACCCCTCAGGTGACCCTCAGGACAAGAGAGACCGCCTGCTGCCAATTACCTCCACTAGACCGATTAGATCCCACAGATTAGGCCTCCTCCGAATTCCATCCACCGGCCAGTGCCGACTACTACCCGGAGAAGAGCCTTCTCTGTGGCTGCTCCGACCCTCTGGAACAAACTCCCCGTGGAGATTCGAACCCTCACCACCCTCCAGGCCTTCCGCAAAGCCCTTAAAACCTGGCTGTTCTGACAGGCCTGGGGCTAAAGAGCTGTTGCCCCCGTCTCGAATGGTATGACTGTTGTGTGTTTTAAATTATGCATTGTTATGTTTTGTTTTTTTTAATTTTTTGTCTGTATCCCCCTTCCCTGATTTGAGTTGTGAGCCGCCCTGACTCCCCTTCGGGGGAAAAGGGCAGCATATAAATATAATAAACAAACAAACAAAGAAAGAAAGAAAAAACCCCAAGTGGCCTCAATGACTCTCTAAAAGGATGCAAATGACCAGCTGTCTGCAAGGAATATCAATCCTTCCATTTCCCCACTATCCTGTCAGAGCTGAAGAAGCTTCTTGGATGAGAAGAGAAATGTCTTCGAAAGAAAAAAACAAGGAAGTCCAGTGGCCTCTTGAAAAAGCACCTTTGGGACTCCCCTGATCTGAATGACTGGGAATCTCTACAGACCTTTAGCTATACAGTTTGGGATGAAGATCCTTGGAATGGTGTGGGAGTAGGAATGCGGGGGGGGGGGGAGAATTGCATACTACAGGAACCAGGAGCACCACTCAGGTGACCCTGAGGACACAGATAAACCTCCAAGTGGCCTCAAGGACTCTCTAAAAGGATGCAAAGGACCAGCTGTCTGCAAGGAATATCAATCCTTCCATTTCCCCACCCTCCAGTCAGAGCTGAAGAAGCTTCTTGGATGAGAAGAGAAACGTCTTCGAAAGAAAAAAACCAAGGAAGTCCAGTGGCCTCTTGAAAAAGCACCTTTGGGACCCCCCTGACCTGAATGACTGGGAATCTCTACAGACCTTTAGCTATACAGTTTGGGATGAAGACCCTTGGAATGGTGTGGGAGTAGGAATGCGGGGGGGGGGGGGAGAATTGCATACTACAGGAACCAGGAGCACCACTCAGGTGACCCTGAGGACACAGATAAACCTCCAAGTGGCCTCAAGGACTCTCTAAAAGGATGCAAATGACCAGCTGTCTGCAAGGAATATCAATCCTTCCATTTCCCCACCCTCCAGGCAGAGCTGAAGAAGCTTCTTGGATGAGAGAGAAATGTCTTCGAAAGAAAAAAAAAACCAAGAAAATCCAGTTGCGTCCAGTAAAAGCAACTTTGGGGCAACCTTGACTTGGATGGCTGAGAATCTCTACAGGCTTTGCTATTGCTGACATTTGCTCTTCCCAAGCAAGCAAGCCAATACAGGACTTTTAAAGGAATACATTCCTCTACAGCAGTGTTTTTCAACCTTGGCAACTAGAAGATGTCCGGACTTCAACTCCCAGAATTCCCCAGCCAGCATTCGCTGGCTGGGGAATTCTGGGAGTTGAAGTCCGGACATCTTCAAGTTGCCAAGGTTGAAAAACACTGCTCTACAGCTCTGAGCCATGCATTGGTCAGCCAATTTGGGTCTGGTGAGCCCAAGGCACACCGGGATCGCCTTATAGCATGAGCCAAGGTGGCGCAGTGGCTAAATACAGCACTGCAGGCTACTGCTAGATCAGCAGGTCAGCGGTTCAAATCTCACCGGCTCAGGGTTGACTCAGCCTTCCATCCTTCCGAGGTGGGTAAAATGAGGACCCAGATTGTTGGGGGCAATATGCTGACTCTCTGTAAACCGCTTAGAGAGGCCTGGAAGGCCTATGAAGCGGTATATAAGTCTACTGCTATAGCAGCCTGTGCGTGTGTAGTTACTGGGGTTTAGAGGACACTCCAATCCGGCACGACTTTGAGAGGCTTATGTTCCAATCGAGCGGTAAGAAGATTAAAGCAATGAAACAGGATACGAAAATAAAGAGAGCTGCTATAAGCACGAACCATCACAGAAGATTCCAAAAGAGATTAGATTTACAAGGGTAGCAAGATCCTGGCTTGAATTCCCTATTTCTACCTATTTATTTATTTTTAGTTCATCTGACACACTGAAGTAATAGTCCGGTGTCAAGAAATAACTTAGTCCAATGAAGTAGAGTTGTTGTATTTATTACAGCCACCTCTCTATCCCTTTTTCCCCCCCATGCTGGCTGACAATTATGGGAATTGAAGTCCCCCATAGAGTCTGGAAGGAGCCAGATTGGGGACATCTGTGGTCAAAGACAGTTCCTAGGTGCAGAAATGGTTCCACCACAAAACCGCGGTTGACTAAAGCGCGCTCGACGAAACCGCATACCTGACGTCATCACAGTGCGACGAAAAAAGCACGCTGTGAGCGGTAAAGCTAAAATTAACACGTAAACCTAAACCTAACCCCCCCAAACCTAACCCTAACCCTAACCCTAACCCTAACCCTTAACCTAACCCTTAACCTAACGCTAAACCTAACGCTAACCCTTAACCTAACCCTAACCCTAATGCTTAACGTAACCCTAAACCTAACCCTAACCCTAAACCTAACCCTTACCTTTACATGAATCGGCTTGCTTTAAAAGCGCTTTTTAAAGCGCCCTTTTTTCTCCGTGGTCGTTGTTGTCGCGCTGCTGATGACATCAGCGACACGCTTTAATCGGGCGCGCTTTAGCGGACCGCGGTTTTGTCGTGCCACGGCAGAAATGATTCTTAAGAGATTAGGAGTGGGAGAGCTTCCAAGAGAGGAGAAGGGGTGTATCAATGGCAATGGAAGCTACCTAAACATGACAAAACCTCTGAATTCAATCAATTTATTCCTTTATTAGGAGCGCCAGCAGCCCCCTCACGGTAGGCTAACAAGTCCATCCATCCAGGAGATGAATAGTTGTCTGCCACATCTATTCATCTCTGCCCCCTGCCTTTTATCCCCAGAGCTAGGGTGGGGCTTCGCTAGCAGTGGTGGCTCTTCCATCCCAAGGATCAGCCCATAGATTTCCATTACTCTCCTCTCCTCTGCCTTCTGCACATCAGTGTGTCAGGCACTGAAGTAAGCTGTTCCTCATCAGCCACCTCCAGACCTGGGGGCTGTTGACTCTCCGTCTGAGGGCTAATGGCCAGCCCAGGCTCTGCCTCTGCCTCTCTCTGTCTCTCTCTGTCTATCTGTCTATCTGTCTGTCTCTCTCTCTGAGACCTCCATTCCCTCTCCCTCCTCAAAGCTCTCAGGTTGCCTTGATACTGATACTGACCTCCACTCTCCTCCTCATCTGATTTGGCTGCTGGAGGGGCAGGCAACCACCAGGCCACAACAGCGAGTTTGAGCAGGTCACATTGCTCTGACACTTAGGAATACAACTGGTATTGTTTTGATTTGGTTTTGTAGCTCAGTACAATACAGGACCCCAACCAGGTTTTACTGTGTAAGGTACGCGATCAAGGTTAAAATGGCAGCCTGCAACTGCCCACAGCATCAACATTATTTTACAACATATGTAAAAAGCATCAGGGCTTTTATAGATTAGTTGCAGCCAGAATATGGACTTTATTGATCCTGTGGATACACCTCTGATCACATCTACTTGCTCAGTCAACAATGCTATGTGAGCTGAGAAAGGGATTGAAGTGACCAAAACAAAATTGTTTCTTACCAAGAGGTTGACGAGCAATCCAGGAGGAGAACTCAAAACTGGAGCGGATGACTTTACTTCCTTTTCTCCCTTGTTTGTTTACTCCTCCTCCTCCTCTCCCCTTGAAATCTGTCTTCTATCCCTCTCTGACACAACCCCCCATACCCATTTGGGAAATAGTTTTAGAATCCAGCAATGCATGTCAACCTGGATTCTTGTGCTGAGAAGAAACTTAGAGACAGGAAAGGGTGACCAGCGATAAAGTGATGCTTCTGGGTGGTCAGACAAAGCTAGGAAGGTAAGGGATGTGTAGGAAAAGGGCAGACAGAGTTGGGGAGGTGGGGTTAAGCATGTTATAGGCTTAGAGTTGTTACATTCCCATAAATGGTTTAATTCCAACTCCTCTTGAATTCTGTTGACCATTATCGGGTGCCAATTTAATACGGACTTTAGTTGGCTAGATTCTTGTATTCAGGCTTGAGCGATTAAATTCCTGAATTGCAACTTAATATATGATCTCGAGTCCTTCCTTCTCATTAGGAAGGAAGGACTCCCTGGAGAAGAGCCTAATGCTGGGAACGATTGAGAGCCAAAGAAGAAGGGACGACAGAGAATGAAGTGTCTGGATGGAGTCACTGAAGCAGTCGGTGTGAGCTTAAATGGACTCCAGAGGATGGTAGAGGACAGGAAGGCCTAGAAGAATGTTGTCCATGGGGTCGCGATGGGTTGGACACCACTTTGCAACTAACAAGCACAATATGGTCTGGATCATTTGCACCTAACGTTGATCTAATGAACTCAAGTTCAGTACTAAATTGCCACCAGATTAAGGGTCAAAGGAATTCAAGAGGGATTGGAATTGGACTGTTTGTGGCAATGTAATGATTCAAAGCTGATGAGATGCTTAACTCCATCCCTCCGCAGTTCTGCCTTCTCTTCTCCTACAGGATGCTCCCTTTCCCCAATGATAGGAATCCATTCATCCCCTCCTTGGGCCGAGCTCTTAACCTTCTTACCTGTACTGTTCCATATCCAGCTTGTTCCCTATCAGGAGAACTGGAGATTCATGGAACGTGTTCTTCAAGTGGAGAGCAATGAGATCCAGGTACCGCTGACATCCTTCAAAGCTCTTCCGGTTGTCAATGCTGTAGACTACTAGAAAGGCATTGGCCCAGTTCAGATACCTCTCACAGCCCACTGGTATGTCCTGACAGAGAAGCATGTGGGAATTGGTTAGAAGGCCCAACATCTCTCTCATCCAACAGCAAACTACACATTCATCTGTTCTGACCGAGGCTTCCCAAGAGCCTTAAGTAAACTCCTTGTCCCGACAAAAACTCCTTTTATTAATTGACTGTGAATTCTGCTCATTCACATCTGGCAAAATCTTTCAAGAGAGGATTTATAGTCACAGACCTTATCTGGCTTGGAGAGCTGCCAGGCCGATATCTGCAAAACGTGGCAAGGAATCTCGGGGAGTCACAAACCAATGAAGCAAACTAATTGTCTCCTGCAAACTCCACTCTCCTTTCGCTCCTCTTTTGTTTCCTCTGGGAGGGGCCATTCATTGTCCACCTGTGGCCTTACTCCCAAGTCGACCCCTGTTCTTTAGCTGTTCCCTTCGCCTGGCAACTCTGCACATGCGCACACTGGGAACAGGCTCCAGCTGTTGGTCTGCCTCACTGATGCCTAACTCTGAAGGCAGCTAATAACTGTCAGATGGCCCTGGCCCCCTCTCTGCCTCCGACACAGAGCCCTCATCAAAGCCTTCCCCAGACTCCAGGACTGGCCCATGTTCCTCCCCAACCTCCTCACTGTCTGAATCTGCTGCCAGTTCCGCTGGCGGGACACAACATCATCTAGGCAGCAAACAAACATATCCATCTTGGCAGGAATGAAGGTAAAATGAAACCAGGGGGAGAAATGTAGCAAGGCTGAAGAAGGCCCTATCTCCAGGCATCTTTTGTTCCAAAGCCCCTTTGGATCCAAAGCAGTTGGACGCTGCCCTTGGAACTACATTAAGAAGCCATTGTGAGTTTTGATGAAAGGAGAGAAGACGGTTGCCTCAGGTCACACATAACTTTCCAACTTATCTCAAATCAGTGCATTTTGATCTTCTAATAAGAGGGGAGAATCTCATGTCTTCTCTCTGGCTTTTAACCTTTTAAGCTGCAATCCTGCTTTAATTTTCATTGAAAGAAGCTTTCTTTTCAATTTCAAACGAAACATTATTCCGTTGATTTCACTCTGTCCTTTTAAAACTATCCTGAGAAATATTCTAGAACATAGCAGAAGAAACATGAAACTAACAAACTCCAAAGAAGAATGCAGGGCTTATTTTAGGTAAGCTGATCTGGAGAGATGGGGGGAAAAAACAAATAATATAAAAATAAGACAATTAAGTCTTGTTCCTTGCATTGCCAAAGTCACATGAGAAAGAAGACACCATTCAGAGATGGACTTTTGGATCCCATCACTATTTGCAACTTTTGGCACTTGGTGCCTTTGGGACAAAACCTCATGGATCCTGGCCCCTTTCTACAAAACTGCATATATTTGACCTTATATACATCAAGTTTGCAAAACTCTCAGGCAATTTGCAAAGAAGGTGAGGTAGATACAGATCACTGAATCACAACTACTTGTAAGTTTTGTGCTGCCGGATGCTAAATAAATAAATAAGTGTTGTGCTCCATGAAATTTCGAGGATCTAAAGTTGCTCATAACCAAGAAACTCAAGGGGAACAGTTCCAGAGGTGGATTGCTGCTGGTTTGGCTGAACTGGTAGTTGTGGCAGAGGGAGGCTCTGCCCATCCGCCTGGACACTTCTGCGCATGGGCAGAAGCATTGCGCATGCGAGCGTGGGTGCGTACACGAGCGAACCGGTAGCAAAACGGTTACCAACCCACCACTGAACAGTTCCCATATTGTGCTGCTAAGTTGCAAAGGGTTTAACTGATTTTGGCTTAGCCTGTGGCATGAGCTCAGCCATTGTGGTTTAGGCCATCACCCATGGCTTAGCACATGTATGAGCCAGGCTATTCCTGCTGACTTTTATGATGACTCCAAATTCAAATTTTGGGAGAAGTGCAGGCCACACGAAGGAAAAAGGCATTGTAGGTAGGTCTCAATCTATGACCACAACTGAATGAGATTGTAATTCATTTTGGCCCCTTTTACGACTTTTCCTGCCACATTTGTTAAGGGAATCCCTGCAGTTGTTCAATTAGTAACATGGTTGTTACTGGCTTCCCCCTTGACTTGGCAAAGGGGATCACTTGACCCTGGGACATGGCAACCGTCGTAAACTTGGGTCCGTTGCCAAGCATCCGAATATAAGCCATGTGACCATGGGGATGCTTCAATGGTCCTAACTGTGAAAAGTCACCATAAGTCACATATTTTCAGTGCTGTTGTCACTTCGAATGGTCACTAAAGTGAACTGTTGTAAGTCGTCCCTGTAATATCGATCCAATATATTCCGACACCTGGGACTTCATGTTTGTTTGAAGTGTTTGTATTTCAGCAAGACCTCTATGACGTGGGGGGACGGGGACTGTAAATCATCTTTTATTTTGATGATGTAGACTTATTACTCATGAGCTTCCTGGTTAATTTTAATGAGTCTCAATCTGGTGTCTTCCAAATGTGCATAAAATCACTAAAGTGGGTGGGACTGTAGACCAAAATCGCTGGAGACAAGAGGGTGAACAAGACCACCTTAAATGAGATGAACAAGACCACCTTAAGAGCCGAGGTGGTGCAGTGGTTAGAGTGCAGTACTGCAGGTTACTTCTGCTGACTGCTGGCTGCCTGCAATTTAGCAATTCAAATCTCACCAGGCTCAAAGTTGACTCAGCCTTCCATCCCTCCGAGGTGGGTAAAATGAGGACCCAGATTGTTGGGGGCAAGAAGCTGACTCTGTAAACCACTTAGAGAAGGCTGTAAAGCACTGTGAATCGGTATATAAGTCTGCTATTGCTATCTTCCTCCCTCACTCACTCCCGTACCCTCCCCTCCCCTTCCTCCCTCCTTCCTCCCTCCCTCCCTTCTTTCCTTCTTTCCCTCTCTTCTCCTTCTTTCCTTCCTTACCTCCTTCCCAGTGGTTAGAAGGCAGTATTTAAAGCTAACTCTGCCAACTGCCAGGGGTTTGATCCTGACCAGCTGAAGGTTTACTCAACCATCCATCCTTCCGAGGTGGATAAAATGAGGACCCAAATTGTTGGGGGCAAGAGGCTGACTCTTTAAACCGCTTAGAGGGGGCTGCAAAAGCACTATGAAGTGGTATATGTCTAAGTGCTATTGCTAAGTGTTAAAGAAGGGAGAAAGAGGGAGGGAGGGAGGGAAGGAAGGAAGGAAGGAAGAGAGGGAGGGAGGGAGGGAGGGAGGGAGGGAGGAAGGAAGGAAGGAAGGAAGGAAGGAAGGAAGGAAGGAAGAAAAGATGGACTGTAGTGGCACAGTGGTTAGAATGCAGTATTGCAGGCTAACTCTGCCAACTGCCAGCAGTTTGATCCTGACCAGCTCAAGGTTGACTCAGCCTTCCATCCTCCTGAGGTGGGTAAAATGAGGACCCAGATTGTTGGGGCCAATAGGCTGACTCTGTAAACTGCTTAGAGAGGGCTGTAAAGCATTGTGAAGGGGTATATAAGTGCTCTTGCTCTTAAATTTTATTTTCCCAAAGCAGTAAGGATCTAACCAAAATGAAACACCAGAAGAATTGATTGGATTTGCCTAGAAACTATGCCCTACTGATAGGAGGGGCTCTTGATGATGAGTTTCTTCTCATTTATAGCTGATAAATGTTACCTACTCCTTCCATCTCTGGTAAGACAGTATTTGGAAACACCGAGATTTCATTGCAAGTTGTTCAACAGTATTTTGTTCTACTGCTATTGTCTGATCAGCTTCTTAAAAAGTTAAAATCATGACAAGGAGTACCAAAGTTTGTGAATCTGAGATGTTTCGTTACTCATTCAAGTAACTTAAAAAAAAAAAAATGCTTGAATGATGAAGTTACTTGGATGAGTAATGAAACATCTCCGATTAACAAATGTTGGTTTGCTTACCATGCTCTTAACCCTTTAAAAGATGCTTTGGGCCTGGATGGTTGAGCGTTCATTGACATACCTGATCGGCTGTATCCATCACTTTGAGCAAGATGGGCTGTTGGTCTATGATCTCTTCTGAAGCGTAAGTGTCTTCTGCAAAGCAAAGGTTTTGAACATTGGTAGATCATTTTGGGAGAAGCCAGTATTTGTGTACCCCTAAATTAAGCTGGGACCTTTAGAGGAGGTGCTGATTGTGTCTCATCTTCCTCATGTAGAGCATTGAGATTGCCACTGGACTCATCATCATCATGTAACGACCCCATAACCCCTTGCGGGCCAGAGTCTGGGCAACTGAATGGAGCTAGCAGATCGTTTGAATGGCCAGATGCCTTTCCTGTCACCAAGGTAGAATTTTGTTCAGCAGATATGTTCTCAGTGTGCCCAGAGAGAGAAATATCTGCCCCTACCTAGGATCGAACTCACAGCCTCCTGATTGCGAGGCAAGAACGCCACCTCTAGGCCATCACACCACTCCATAAATAATATAAATATAAATATAAATAATATAAATATAAATAATATAAATATAAATAATATAAATATAAATATAAATATAAATATAAATATAAATATAAATATAAATATAAATATAAATATAAATATAAATATAAATATAAATATAAATATAAATATAAATATAAATATAAATATAAATATAAATATAAATATAAATATAAATATAAATATAAATATAAATATAAATATAAATATAAATATAAATATAAATATAAATAATATAAATATAAATAATATAAATATAAAGAATATAAATATAAAGAATATAAAGAATACAAATACAAATACAAATATACACATACACACACACACACACACACATATATATACACACAGACACATATACACATATATACAGTACATATATACATAATATTATGTACACAATCATTATCTTCTTTTAACGACCCCTTATCCTTTGCAGGGTGGAGTCTGGGCAACTGAATAGAGCTAGGAGAGTGTTTGAATGGCCGGATGCCCTTCCTGTTCCCAATGCAGAGCTTTGTTTAGCAGATGTATTCTCATTGTGCCAGGCTCTCCTGTTTGTAAGGCAAGAGCTCCACCTCTAGGCCACCGCTCCACTCTGCTAGATTGGCACTGGACTGAAATGAACAAAATTCATACAGATTCAACAATTCTGAAGAAGCCGTCGAGATATCTCTCCAACTACCCAAGCAAATTCCTTGGAAATTTTTCTCGGCTCATGTCTGCGCAAAAAAGGCAGACAGCAACAGACATAATCCTGCAACCTATTTTTAAACATTAAAATAATAAAAAGGCAATGCTAAACTGACTGTCACATGCTTGTCCGTCATCCGGTCACTTTTGCTCTGATTGTTCAAGGGGGGGGGGAGGAATTAGATGGCTACTTCTCAGTGAATACCGCCTGCTTAGATATTGCCTGCCTACTTTATTTTGTATGCAGTAATTATTTGGATCACTAGAGCCTTTTCAATGAAAGCCACAGCTTTTGAAAAGAAATCTCAGTATGCAAAATGGATGAAAAACGTCCTTGCAAGGAAAAAAAAAAAAGGATCCAGAATTTATTCTTCTGTGCCTTCCCTGAAAGCCTCCTCTGTCGTTTTTCAAACTTCTGGATATGACTCAACACAGCTACCTGCCAAGAATTCCCAATACAATTATACGCCAGCTTTTCTGTCGCTGATTGATGAAGTTCCTAGCTTCGGTCTGACTCCTTGCTCAATAGCTCTCCGTGGATGCACCGATAAACAGAAAACAAACGGAAATAGATGCCATAGATCAAGACATAAGTCTAACTCACTGGCAGAGCCCTCCCGGATTTCAAATTGTGGTTTGTCTGGGGATGGAAAGACCACAGGGTGGGATGATGGTTGGTATTGTTCTAGAACAGTGTTTCTCAACCTTCACAACTTTAAGTCCTGTGAACTTGAGCTTGAGAGACCGCCTGCTGCCAATCACCTCCACTAGATTGACAAGAGCCAAGGTGGCGCAGTGGTTAAAAGCAGCACTGCAGGCTACTGCTAGATCAGCAGGTCAGCGGTTCAAATCTCACCGGCTCAGGGTTGACTCAGCCTTCCATCCTTCCGAGGTGGGTAAAATGAGGACCCAGATTGTTGGGGGCAATATGCTGACTCTCTGTAAACCGCTTAGAGAGGCCTGAAAGGCCTATGAAGCGGTATATAAGTCTACTGCTATTGCTATTGCTATTGCTAGATCCTACAGACTAGGCCTCCTCCGAATTCCATCCGCCGGCCAGTGCCGACTGGCGACTACCCGGAGGAGAGCCTTCTCTGTGGCTACTCCGACCCTCTGGAACGAACTCCCCGTGGAGATTCGAACCCTCACCACCCTCCAGGCCTTCCGCACAGCCCTTAAAACCTGGCTGTTCCGACAGGCCTGGGGCTAAAGAGCTGTTGCCCCCGTCTCGAATGGTATGACTGTTGTGTGTTTTTAAATTATGTATTGTTACGTTTTGTCTTTTTATTTTCTGTCTGTACCCCCTTCCCTGATTTGAATTGTGAGCCGCCCTGAGTCCCCTTCGGGGGGAAAGGGCGACATATAAATATAATCAAATCAAATCAAATCAAACTTCAACTCCCAGAATTCCCCAGCCAGCTATGCTGGCTGGGGGATTCTGGGAGTTGAGGTCCACAGGACTTAAAGTTGTCAAGGTTGAGAAACACTGTTCTAGAATCTCTTTGGGGACCGAGAAAATGGTCCATCTGAATATCAGGCCATCTGACTCAGTGTTGTTGGCACTAATAGCAGGAGGTTCTCAAGATTTCAGGGTCTTTTAAAGCCTCTTTTGAGAGGCCAGGGGCTAAACGTATAACCTACAGAAAACCAAAAATAATAACTGCATAAACCCCCATTGATTCAGTTTGTCCAATGTGCTGAAATCAGAGCGAAGAAATCATACGATAACTTAGTGCAAGATGTATGAACTCAGCTACTAATTTCTTTTCTTAAACCTAAACACGACTTTCCGAGCGACTCAGCTTATTTCACAACGTTCCAATAAAATTTGACCATAAATCTGAGATCCCATTAAGCAGGACTGGATTTTAAAACAACACTTAGGCTGAGTTCACACCCAGCCTTCCTCCAAAAAGCAAACTCGGGCATCTCACCCTTAGTGTCTCCTTTAAATTAAGCCTTCAGTTTCAGAATGTTTAGCAGAGAGAGATGGAAGTGATAAAACACATGGAAGTATAACCTAATGCAGGCATTTTTTTCCAGAGTTTTAGAATTCCAGGCACAGCATTGTGGTTCCAAGGGCTGGTTTAAGCAGAGAATAAAAATGCCACCACTGGAATACTCTGGTTTTCCATCCATTAAAAACCCTTAGTAAGACCACAGCTGGAAGATTGCGTCCAGCTTTGATCACCACATTACAAAAAAGATGTTGAGACTTTGGAAAATGTGGAGAGAAGAGCAACTACGGCCTGGAGACTAAAACATACAAAGAATGGTTGCAGGGTTTGAGTTTGGCTAGTCTGGACAAAAGACTGGAGGTGTCATGATAGTAGTATACCAGTATTTGAGGGGCTGCCACAAAAAAGCGTGGCACGACAAAACCGCGAAGCCCTTGTCCACGGAGCCATAAGCGCGTCGCTAAAGCCGCGACGTCATCACCGCGCATAATCACCGCCGCGACAACAGCGCGGCAACAGAAGGGCGCTTTAAAACAGCGCCACGGCAGAAAGCCGATTTCAATTAAGGTAAGAGTTAGGATTAGGTTTAGGGGTTTGTTTTAGGGTTTGTTTTAGGGTTTGTTTTAGGGTTAGGTTTAGGGTTAGGTTTAGGGTTAGGTTTAGGGTTAGGTTTAGGGTTAGGTTTAGGGTTAGGTTTAGGGTTAGGTTTAGGGTTAGGTTTAGGGTTAGGTTTAGGGTTAGGTTTAGGGTTAGGTTTAGGGTTAGGGTTAGGTTTAGGGTTAGGTTTAGGGTTAGGTTTAGGGTTAGGTTTAGGGTTAGGTTTAGGGTTAGGTTTAGGGTTAGGTTTAGGGTTAGGTTTAGGGTTAGGTTTAGGGTTAGGTTTAGGGTTAGGTTTAGGGTTAGGTTTAGGGTTAGGTTTAGCGTTAGGTTTAGGGTTAGGTTTAGGGTTAGGTTCAGGGTTAGGTTTAGGGTTAGGTTTAGGGTACTGAGTGCTTGGGAATGCGCGGATTTGCCCTCCGTGATTATGTCATCGTGGTAGGGTCGCATTTTTCCTTAGTGCTTCGAACGGCGCGAATTTCGCGCTTATGTCTCCACGGATAAGGGCTTCGCAGATTTGTGGTGGAACCCAAAAAAGAGAGGAGGGGGGTCAATTTATTTTCCAAAGCACCAGAAGGCAAGACAAGAAACAATGGATGGAAACTAATGAGGAAGAGAAGCAACCTGGAAGTAAGGAGAAACTTCCTAACAGTGAGGACAATGAACGAGGGGAACAGATGTTGCCTTCCGAAGTTGTAGCTATTTCATCACTGGAGGTTTTTAAGAAGAGACTGGACAGTCACCTGTGTAAAATGGTATAGGGTCTCTTGCTTGAGCAGGGGGGGTTGGACTAGAAGACCTCCAAGGTCCCTTCCAGCTCCATTCTGATTGATTGATATCAAGTTCCAGAAGTTGTAGATGCTCCATCGCTGGAGTTTTTAAAGAAGACACTAGACAGTCATTGTCCAAAATGTTATAGGGCCTCCTGCTTGAGCAGGGATTAGAAGCCTCCGAGGTTGCTTCCAGCTCTGCTATTCTGTGGTTAAATTCACACAAGTATGCTTTTAATCAATGGAGCAGGGTTGCCTCCAGAGGTTGTGGGTGAATCAATCACTGGAGGCTTTTAAGAAGAGACTAGACCAGTGTTTCCCAACCTTTCCCTGGCTGGGGAATTCTGGGAGTTGAAGTCCGGACATCTTCAAGTTGCCAAGGTTGGGAAACACTGGACTAGACAGCCACCTATCTGAAATGGTATTGAGTCTCCTGCTTGAGCAGGGGGCTGGACTAGAAGACCTCCAAGGTCCCTTCCAGCTCCATTCTGATTGATTGATATCAACTTCCAGAAGTTGTGGGTGTTCCATCACTGGAGGTTTTTAAGAAGAGACTGGCAGCCATCATCCAAAATGATACAGGGTCCTCTGCTTTAGCAGGGGGTTGGACTAGAAGTCCTCCATGGTCCCTTCCAGCTCTATTCTGATTGAGAAATCCAGGAAATCCAAATATAGGCTGCGGAGAAGGACAGCCAAGAAATCTTTTAAGGTCATTTTTGTCTTGGCTCCTTGCCATTTCAAGGGGGATTTGTAAGTTGACAAGAGATCTGTCTCACAGCTCGTTAACTTTCTGGAAGTTTTTTTTTTTTTAAGTCCAGAAGCCTCTCCTTGCCCTCCTAAGCAATCATTGTTTTCCATCTCTATTTTCCTTGGTATGTGCTCTAAATTTGGCAGCTTATTTTGAAACAGCCATGAAGCATATTTGCAAGCAGAACTTGGAAGAACTTAAAATACCCTGCAGCATGTTCAGAAAAAACAGAAAACTCCTGAAGGGGGCTGACATTTTCCAGGGACCCCAAAAAGGGGATCCATTTTTCTACTTGCTGGGTTGGGTGGTGGTTGCTGGTAGCCTCTCTGGATCTGAGCCATTTGTTGCAACCTAAAGCAGGATTGTCCTAGCCGACTGATAATCGACCTGAAAATCTCTCTTTGGTATCCCAACTTCCAGTTTCTGTTCATGGGGAATCCACAAACCTTTCAAGTGTGTGCTATCTGGATTAAACCTGGATTGTAAAGTGGGTTTCCCAACAGGTGGTGGGTGCTGGTGGACTTGATCTGGGATCACAAGCTAAGCTGATCCAAAGCTGGGAATCCTGACCGAGTTTAGATTGCAAAAAGGACAACATGGAAGCATGAAGGAGACACATTCAGACTTACCCAGATTGGGGTCGTATTCGCTTATAAACCTCTTGGTAAGAAACTTCACCGTTAGCGCTGCAAGAAAAGAGAGAGGGTTACTTCTTCTGCCCAAAATCTGTTTCTCCTTCAACTAATTTGAGATTCTTTCCTGAAAAAGCCCCTGAAGAATATCCAGAAGCTTTAGGGGGTGGGGGGCCAAAAGGGGACTGTGTGGGCAGTTATGATCATGGGATTGGATTAGAAGATCTCCAATTTAGGTCCCTTCCAATGCTGTCATTCTCTATTTCCTAGAACTGCAGACGTTAAACTCTGCTCTGCAAGCTGTACTGGTTGCCAGTTTCCTTCTGGGTTTAATTCAGGATGTTGATTCTTAACCAGAATGTCAAAGGTGCTTTTTCAAAAAGCAACTGAGCTGTTTTTCCTTGAGGAAGAAGAAAAAGAGTAACTATCCTTCCATCCCCGCCAACCATCACAATTGATGAAGCTTCTTGGATGAGAAGTGAAACTATCTCCTTCTCCTTCTCCTTCTCCTTCTCCTTCTCCTTCTCCTTCTCCTTCTCCTCCTTCTCCTTCTCCTCCTCCTCCTTCTTCTCCTTCTCCTTCTCCTCCTTCTCCTTCTTCTCCTCCTTCTCCTCCTCCTCCTCCTCCTCTTCTCTTCCTCCTCCCCCTTCCTCCTCCTGCCACTCCTCCTGCCCTCCTCTTCCTGTTGCCTTTTGGAAAAAGCACCTTACAGACAACTATGACCTGGATGGCTGAGAGTCTCCAAAGACACATTAACCAGTATGTTTTATCAGCCCAGACAATCAAATTAATTCAGCAAACCACGATTAAGTAAATAATTGGTAAGCAGATACAAAGTCTACTTAAGAGTAGATGATGAGGCAGTCTCTTCTCCTGGACTCACCCAGGTCTCCTCAATCTGGTTTTAGCAATAGCAATAGCAGTTAGACTTATATACCACTTCATAGGGCTTTCAGCCCTCTCCAAGTGGTTTACAGAGTCAGCATTTTGCCCCCAACAATCCGGGTCCTCATTTTACCCACCTCGGAAGGATGGAAGGCTGAGTCAACCTTGAGCTGGAGAGATTTGAACACCTGAACTGCAGAACTGCAGTCAGCTGAAGTAGCCTGCAGTGCTGCATTTAACCACTGCGCCACCTCGGCTCCTTTTCTCAGATGTGTTGCATTTCCTTTCCTTCCGTATGTCCAAAGTGCAACATAGTGCATAAGGATAGTCAAAGCTACAAAGAACCATCTTCAGAACAGCATGTGAGGAGGACTGAGATGCTGCCCCAGAAGGAACAGACTGTTCTCCTAACCTGATTTCCCAGCTCCTTGACAGCCCAGGATGGCCACATTGCACTCCTGCAGAAGGTTTGGGAGGTGGCGTTCGTTCGCCCAGGGGACAGCTCGAGGTTTGCCAAACATGGAAGACATTTTTCAACTCTGCGAATAAAACCTAACAATGAATAATTCTGCATTGAAGGGAATAGTAACAAGTTCATGTGAAGTGTTAGAATAGAATAGAATAGAATAGAATATAGAACAGAACAGAATAATAGAAGAGAACAGAATAGAATATAATAGAATAAAACAGAATAGAACAGAACACAATAGAATAATAGAATAGAACAGAGAATAGAATGAAACAAAAGAGAATAGAACAGAATAATAGAACAGAATAGAACAGAATAGAATAATAGAATAGAACAGAATACAATAGAATAATAGAATAGAACAGAACAGAATAGAATAATAGAACAGAATAGAATAGAATGAAACAGAAGAGAATAGAAGAGAACAGAACAGAACAAAACAGAATAGAATAGAAGAATAAAATAGAATAGAATAATAGAATAGAATAATAGAATAGAACAATAGAATAGAATAATAGAATAGAATGAAACAGAATAGAATAGAATTCTTTATTGGCCAAGTGTGATTGGACACACAAGGAATTTGTCTTTGGTGCATATGCTCTCAGTGTACATAAAAGAAAAGATACATTTGTCACAAATCATAAGGTACAACACTTAATGATAGTCATAGGGTACAATAGTACCACTTTAAATTGCTTTAGTAAGACCAGTCTAGGAGTATTGTGTTCAGGTTTGGTCACCATGATACAAATGTGGTTGAGACTCTAGAAAGAGTGCAGAGAAGGACAACAAAACTGATTAGGGACTGGAGGATAAAATATATAGTTGCAGGAACTCAGCAAGTCTAGTTTAACGAAGAGAAGGACTAGGGATGTCATGATAGCAGTCTTCCACTATCTGAGGCTGTCATAGAGAAGATGGGTCAACCTATTCTCCAAAGCACCAGAAGGTAAGACAAGAAACCATGGGCGGAAACTAATCAAGGAGAGAAGCAATCTGGAACTAACGAGGAATTTCTTGACAGTGAGAATAATTCATCAGTGGAAAGACTTGTCTTCAAAAGTTGTGGGTGCCCCATCACTGGAGGCTTTCAAGAAGAGATTAGACTTGGTACAGGGCCTCCAGCTTTACATAGGGTTGGACTAGAAGACCTCCAAGGCCCCTTCCAACTTCGTTTTTCTGATATTTTTTTTCTTTTGTTGTCAGTTCCAGTGCACAGATTAAAACGGTACATTGTCATTTCTCTCTAATTTAGGTTTCTGATTTTGGCAAAAATTCTTCCGGGTCTGGTTTTGGACGGAGTGGCACTGCCCCAGACAGACCTGGTGAGTAATCTGGGCTTCTTCCTGGATTCACTTATTTAAAAAATCTTTTAAGAGTTGAACAGAATTGGCTTAATATGATGCAGGAATTCAGCCACTAAGTAAATAATTGATGGAATTTAGTGTTAATTAACGTCACAGAAATTTGGGTTAGAATTTTCCCCTCCCTAGCGAGGAACGAGTCAGAATTTCTGAAGATAACCAATGACTCTAAGACAAAATTATAGGTTGTTTTTTTTAAAAAAAAAGCTTAAATGCAGCAATAAAAAGACTTAGCAACATAAATAAGAATAGAATGGAATAGCAGAATAGGAAGGGACCTTGGAGGACTTCTAGTCCAACCCTCTGCTCAAGTAGGAAACCTTTTACCATTTCAGGCAAATGGTTGCCTAATCTCTTCTTAAAAACTTCCAGTGTTGGAGCATTCACAACTTCCGGAGGCAAGCTGTTCCACTGGTTAATTGTTATCCCTGTCAGAAAATTTCTCCTTAGTTCTAGGTTGGATCTCTCCTTGTTAAGTTTCCATCCGTTGTTTCTTGCCTTGCCTTCTGGTGCTTTGGAGGATAGGTTGACTTCCTCTTTTTTCTGGCAGCCCCTCAAATATGGGAACAGTGCTATTGTGTTACCCCGATGACATGATACCTTCTAAAGCACCCAATATATTTCTCATAACATCCCACAATATTATGCTATGTCTTGCTTTCAGGTGCTTTGGAGAATAGCTTGACTCTCTCTTCTTTGTGGCAGCCTCTTAGATATTGGAGACTGCTATCATAGTCCTTCTTTTCGTTAAAATAGACATATCCAATCTGTTCTTTATATGTTTTAGCCTCCAGTCCCCTAATCATCTTTGTTGCTCTTCTCTGCACTCTTTCTAGAGTCTCCACATTTTTTTAAAATTGTGGCAACCAAAACTGGATGCAGAATCCCAAGTGTGGCTTACCAAGGCCTTATAAAGTGATATTATCCTTTCACGTGATCTTGATTCTATCCTTCTGTTAATGCAGCCTAGAACAAAGGTATTCACACAACACTGAAGAAAATTCCTCTAATTGTGCCTTAAATAAAGTAGTTGCACTGAGTCATAAATCTTGGTTTATAGACCACCCAATATAGTAAGCCAAACTCTGGAAATGACAGGATGACACGGGGCAAGCTGCCAGCTCAGTCAAAAGGAAGCAGTTATCTGGCTTTGGAAACACTGCCTCTCTCAAGCTACTTTCACTTTGCCCCCTCGAAGCTGAAGACACAGCTCTCTGCATGGAAACCGAGAAGGAGAGATATCTTAGAATTAGAATAATGGAGTTGGAAGGGACCTTGAAGGTCTTCTAGTCCAACCCCCTGCTTAGGCAGAAAACCCTATACTACTTCAGACAAATGGTTATCCAATCTCTTCTTAAAAACTTCCGGTGTTGGAACATTCACAACTTCTGGAGGCCACTTGTTCCACTGATTAATTGTTCTCACTGTCAGGAAATTTCTCCTTAGTTCTAAGTTGCTTCTCTTCTTGATTAGTTCCCACCCATTGCTTCTTGTCCTGCTTTCAAGTGCTTTGGATAATAGCTTGACTCCCTCTTCTTTGTGGCAGCCCCTGAGATATGGGAGCACTGCTATCATGTCTCCCCTAGTCCTTCTTTTCATCAAAAGTAGACATACCCAATTCCTGCAATCGTTCTTCACATGTTTTAGCCTCCAGTTCCCTAATCATCTTTGTTGCTCTTCTCTGCACTCTTCCTAGAGTCTCAATGTCTTTTTTACATTGTGGCGACCAAAACTCTTGGACTCAAAGAGCAACAAGTAAGTTTTTTTCAATAATGCCCCCCACCCAATTCCTGAGGAGTTAGTCTTCTGCCCTTTCAGTAAATAAATATTGTGGTTGGGAAATGATGATTTGGTAGTATTCTAGTCTTCCAAGAAGTAAGAGTCTTCTCCCATTGCTGGTAGGCCAAGCAAAATCTGTTGAAACATCAGTGATGATGGGGTACTTCTGATGGAAGTACTACTCTTGATTAAAATCATTTTTTAATGACCACTCAATGTTACAACAGCACTGAAAAAGAAGAGATTAGGCAGCCATTTGTCCAGAATGGTATAACATCTCCTGCTTGAATGGTAGGTTGGATTAGAAGACCTCCAAGGTCCCTTCCAACTCTGTTAATCCTGTTGTTGTCTCACCATCTTGGGAAGGTGAAAATAGAAGTGTCTGTAAAAAAAAATGGTACAAATAAACCTTCAGATTGGTGGCTAGGAAGGTATGATTGAACTTTATGTCCATCGTAGAAGTTCAATCAAACCATCACAATTGTTGTCTTTTTTTTTTTACATATCTTGTGGAAATATCTTTTACATACCTTATAAAAAGCTGTATGTAAAAATGTCTTTTACATATCTTTTTTTTCTATTTCTGGAAAAAAGTAACTTGAGGTGGTTCACCTTGCCCCAAAGGAGGAACATACAATATAGAGGGTTGGAAGGGTTGGAAAGCAGAGCTGGGTTCCAGATGGTGCTACTCCTGGTTCACTTGTGCATGCACTTGGCACACGCATGAGCGCTGGATGCGTGCCACACGCCCATGCACAGTTCAATAGAAATTGTTCCTGCACATGTGCAGAACTGAAAAACAAGATGGCCACAGTGACCAGGAAACCGGCTCGGGGGTGTGGCGGACCTCACAGAACCAACAGCGACCCAGGCCACCACACCACTAATGGTTCAGCTGAACCGGTGCGAACCGGTAGGAACCCACCACTGTTGGAAGAGATGTTGCAGGTCTTCTAGTCCAACCTCCAGTTCTAGCAGAAGACGCTATTCCATACTGTACAAATGGGTGCCCAGTCTCTTCTTGAAAATTTGCAGAGATGAGAACTCACAACTTCTGAAGACAAGCTGTTCCATTGATTAATTGGTCTAGGTAAAGGCAAAGGTTCCCCTTGCACATATGTGCTACCCATTCCCGAATCTAGGGCTGGTGCTCATCTCCATTTCAAAGCCAAAGAGCCAGCGCTGTCCGAAGACGTCTTCCTGATCATGTGGCCGGCATAACTCGATGCCAAAGGCGCACAGAACACTGTTACCTTCCCATCAAAAGTGGTTCCTATTTTTCTACTTGCATTTTTACTTGCTTTCGAACTGCTCGGTTGGCAGAAACTGGGACAAGTAATGGGAGCTCACTCTGTTACGCGACACTAGGGTTTCGAACCGCCAAACTGCCAAATGGTGCTTTTCCCAATCAAATCCAGCTGGTTGACAAAGATGGAGTGCCTCTGGGCAGAAGAGAACAGAATGAATCCGTCATTCTTGTGAATCAGAGCTTTTTCACCAGGTAGAAGGTGATCAGAACTCTACACATGCCCAGATACATGGTTTGCTTCATCATCTCTCGTTGGAATTCAACAGCCATCATTTTTTTATTATTTTAGAACATTGAGGCTTCTTGTTTTAATCCCTAGGATTTGTAACCTGTAACCTTGTTTGCTGTTTTCTAATTTTATGGTTTGATTGTATGGAATGCTATTGCTGTAAACAACTAGGATAAGGGGTGAGCTGCTTCTTTTAAAGACAGTGTAGGCATATTTAAAATAAAAACAAAACAAAATAGAGCTTTATGCCTTGCTGAGCTCTGGGGTCAAATTTACATTCCAGGGTTTGTTAATGCAGGTCTGGCTCTGTTTGGAGCTGAGCTATTGATGTGCATCTTTCCTGCTTTTAGCACATCTGCTTTTGATTCAGAGAGCCCTGAGTTGGGATAAACACAATTTTGTTCACAGGATAAAAGTCAGAAGGGCTTTTGAACTGTAAGCAAGATAGGCCAGCAGAGAAGAGAAGAGGGGGAAGGTCCCACCAAGTAGCAAGAGACAGCTGGGCTTTGTGTAACTCAAGTAATGTGCTACTGAAGATCAAAGGTAAAAGTCCTGCAGAGTTAAACAAAGGTTAGTTTGTACAGCATACTAGTCTAAAATCTTGACGGGTGACAATGGCTTAGGGCATGGATGTCCAACCTTGGCAGCTTTTAAGACCTGTAGACTTCAACCTCTGGGACTTGAAGTCCACAAATTTTAAAGTTGGCAAGGTTGGACACCTTGGGCTTCTTGTATAAGGCAGATCTGAGTAGGCTGATAGTTTGGTGAGTTGTGTTATCCTTATCAGTTGGGTTAATTTGACTGTAGTTGGGGAAGCCAAAATTTAAGGGGATCTTTGCAAACACAGCCACAAAATATTTATCCAGTTCATAGCTTCGTATTATTATTTAGTACTTTGACCTAAGCACAAAAGAGCATGTTTTCCACAAACAACATCCATCCAAGTCAACTGAGTTAAAAGGAAGTTGAGCTAGAAGAAGACCTGGTTTCATCACCCCCAAGGAGCTTCTGTGGGTGAAGAGCATCTAGAACCTGAATCTCCCTGCTCCTCGACCAGCACCTTCTCCAATGGACTGCATAGGCTTTGGGATTGACTGGCCCAAAGTCAACTCATGATTGAGAAGGGACTAGCATCTGTGTCTCCCCACTCCCAGTCAAGCATCTTTCCCACTAAACCACCTCTGTCTCATTCTCTCATTTAAGACCTGCCAGAAGCACACCCAGAAAGTCAAAGGTAGATTAGGAGCAGATTCTCCCAATCAGAAAAAAACTTGAAACAAAGCTTCTTTTTAGATCAAAATAAGCAGAAAAGGAACATGTAGTTGGATGTCTATTTTGGGTCTGCTGCAGTCAGTGGCCCAATGAAGAGAAGATGGACGAAATCCAGAGTGACTCTGGGATTAACATTCCTAGAATTGTTTCTTGTCTTGATTAAACTGATCCATGTGAACTTCTCAAACACTGAAAATGGATCTTCGGCAAGTCTCAGGACATGGGCATGGGCTCCTTTCCTCTTTTTAAAAATTGGTCAGGCTCACCCAAATTTACAAACCATCACAGCTGAGTTTGCACAGTACACAAAGTCAGATAAGGACTTTAGAATAACGTATGAATCCAGCATGGATTTCCCACAGACCTCTACATTGAAATTAAATGGAGATAACACAGAGGCCAGAAAAAACAAAAGGCCAGTGTCCCTAATATATCTCAATATTATAACATATTTTTCTTTGCTTCTTGGGTCCAAAGTAGAGTCTTATTCCTTCCCATCAAATAAAGATTGGCTGAATTCCTGCAACACGTTGAACCACAAACTAGCCATTCTCATTGAGGCTGGCATCTTGTGCAAATTTAATCTGTTGATAGTTTAGGGATGTCATGCACTTCCGTAAAATAGGATTTATTGAGCCAATGTAAACATGGGCAAGGTGGCTCAGTGGCTAAGAAGCTGAGCTTGTCGATCAGAAAGGTCGGCAATTTGGTGGTTCAAATTCCTAGCGCTGCGTAACGGAGTGAGCTCCCATTACTTGTCCCAGCTTCTGCCAACCTAGCAGTTCGAAAGCACGGAAAAATGCAAGTAGAAAAATAAGAACCACCTTTGGTGGGAAGAGAACAGCATTCCGTGCGCCTTTGGCGTTGAGTCATGCTGGCCACATGACCACAGAGATATCTTCAGACAGCGCTGGCTCTTCATCACCCCCTAGAGTCGGGAACAACTAGCACTTATGTGCGAGTGGAACCTTTACCTTATTATAACATATTTTTCTTTGCTTCTTGGGTCAAAAGCAGAGTCTTATTCCCTCCCATCAAATAAAGATTGGCTGAATTCTCACAACATGTTGAACCACAAACTAGCCATTCTCATTGAGGCTGGCATCTTATGCAAACTTAGTCTGTTGATGGTTTAGGGATGTCATGCACATCTGGAAAATAGGATTTATTGAGCCAATGTAAACAAGGGCAAGCCTGTTGGGCAAAAACCCAGCCTGTAAAGATTACTAGGATATGCCCCTATATTTTCTGGGCTGACCTCTCAGCTAGACTATATTTTTAGCCTTGTATATTAGAAGAATCCTTGTATATTAGAAGAATCCAGTTTATTGTTAGTTTGTAGCTGAATGTGCTGTGGAAAACCTAGGATGCAATATTAATGCTTAGTTAACCCTGGGGGAGGAGGGGGGTATCGCTCAAGACACAGCCAAAAAGAATCCCCCCACCACCACCATTTTTGGTTCCTTTGGTTGGGATGGTGCACAGCTACGAAGTTGGAGCTGATGCCCATGATGGCTCCAGTGAGCAGAACGAGTCAGAAGGAACTCCCAAGCAACCAGGGTTGGCTTTCCACATTTCAAAGTCAGAGGAGACATGCCTATTGCTGCCTTCAAAAGGGAAATATTTCCTCCTGAGCCTCCTTAGCTGTCACAAACCCACTCACCTTCAGGTTACAACAGGAGCCCCATCGAAGAACGCTGGAGAAATTCAGCCCAGGTTAGACATCCATCCCTCCAGGCTAAATCTGTGTCCAGCTGGCAGAAAAGCTCCCTCTAAAACTCTGGGGACCGGCTTGAGGGGAAGAAGCAAGCCTGAAGCCAGGTCTCTGCGGCTGACAACCAAGAGGCAACGCTCACTCTGGACAGCTGCTGGTCGCCTGGATCGGGCTTGAATGAATGAGGCTGAGAAAGGGAGAAGTCCCTTCCCTGGCAGTGTCTGCCAGCTGAGCTCCAGCCAAATTCCTTGTAAGGAAAGCGACTGCCGTGTTTTTGGCCTGGGATGGACACGTTTTCCCATCAAGAAGAGGGCAGGGCAGAAGCAAAGGCCTTTCCTTGCTGGAGAGGGTGAGGGGAACGTCAAAGATGCCCGGAGATTTGGGGGGGGGGGGAGAAAGCAGAAAAAGGAAATACACAATTTTGCTGCTTCAGAATAGAATAGAATAACAGAGTTGGAAGGGACCTTGGAGGTCTTCTAGTCCAACCCCTTGCCTAGGCAGGAAACCCTACACCACTTCAGACAAATGGCTGTCCAAACTCTTCTTACAAATGTCCGGTGTTGGGAGAAGTCACAACTTCTGGAGGGAAGTTTTTCCATTGGTTCATGGTTCTCACTTAGTTCTATGTTGCTTCTCTCCTTCCTTAGTTTCCACCCATTGTTCCTTCTCTTAGCCTCAGGTGCTTTGGAGAAGTCATGGACAAAGAAAGCGTAGTGCTCTCTAGCCCCCCGGTGCACCTCGACAGCGGCTAGAGATCCACCGTTTTTGAGAATCGAAGAGCCAGAACTTTGGTGAGGAATCCCAAGCCTTATTTTAGATCCGTTCTGCAATTTCAAAATCACTTCTGCAAGTGA
The DNA here is from genome assembly GCF_051295495.1 of Thamnophis sirtalis. NCBI lineage: Eukaryota > Metazoa > Chordata > Lepidosauria > Squamata > Natricidae > Thamnophis > Thamnophis sirtalis. The sequence goes on along the minus strand of NW_028261382.1, from coordinate 17,181,824 downwards.
TCAGGCAAGGTCCAACTTCCCGCAAGATCGTCTGTCTGTTCCCTGGAGTCTGGGGAACAGGAAGAAATGGCGTTGGGGTGGAAAGATGAGCATAGATGACACATTTCACTCTTCGAGTGGGGGAAAAAATGAGTTGCAAATCTGTCCTGGGTCTCCTTTAGCTGGGGATCTAAAAGCCACCAGTTTAAAAACTGGCCCACCATGGGCAAGAGATATGGGTTTCTCTCCGGGAAAGAGATGTTGGGCAAAGACAGCATAATCCTGCTCTTGGGATAAATATAGGCAGAAACATCTCTTTTAAGTTGCACCGCTGGCACCATATTTGGCATCTTCAGACAATCGCTAGTGACCTGGACTGACCCCGAACTTGGCACCTCTCTAGTTTCACCATCCACCCCAGCCTGGATCTTTGATTTGTGACACCAGGGATGGATGCAGGGTCCCGATGCTGCAGAAAATCAAGAGATGGGATTGCGAGATCAAGATAAGCTTTATTTTGGCCAAAAGGTCCAGACAGAGATAACAATTCCTAACATCTGGACAAAAACCTATAGAAAAGACAGTTTCTTATATATCTTTCTAAGAGCAACGTACACGGAAATGCTTAACTTCACTTCTTATTGGTTACCTTGAGGAAAGAGCCTTATAAGTAGGTAGAGTCACTTCTTCTATTGTCTTGGGTCATAGGTACAGAGTACGTGTCTCTAAGGGACCTTTAGCTGACCCTGGTCTTTTGAGAACTATTGAACTCTGCCGTTAGGCACTCGCTTCCTGTTCTTTTGCAAGCTGCAACTCTGCCTATGTGGCCTTTTAATACAGAAGGGGCCCCGAGAGGCTGTCCAGCCTGACCCAGTAGGTTTCACACTTAATGCCCAATTCTCACTTTACATCCTAACTTTACTGAAGTCTTGCATATAACACAGAACCCCTCCAAACCTTGACAATCAAAGGAAAAAAATGTGGTGTCTAAGAAATTCCCCTAAAGGACTTCAAATGACCTCAGTGCTGCACCAATGGAAGGTCTTGTCCAAAACATTTGACCATCATCTCATCAAGCTGATGTTTGTTTAATTGCATTGTATTGAATGAACCATAATGGACTGGATTCACTTTAGGACCCCTGATGGCAAAGCCATGGTGTGCATGCCAGAAATGGCACACAGAGCCCTCTCTGGCAGCACATGCGCCGTCACCCAAGGCCATATCTCTGTGGCGTTTCTTTTATGAGCTTCTATTTCCCTGCAAACGATGAAACAGAAGCTCACGAAAGAAGATCTGACCTCTTGCCCCACTGTTGGTGTTGGGATGCCTCGTCTTTTGCCAACCAACTGACCTTTGGGTCTCTGTCAGCGCATGCACATGTTCATGCATCTCGGCGCATGCACATGTTTACACATGTCTGCACATGCATGTTCACATGTACACGTTCTCACGCACACCTTTTGGTTTGGGCGCGCATGTGGGGTTTGTGCGCTCGGTGTCTAAAAGGTTTGCCATCACTGCCTTAGACACTGAAACATAAATCACGGTGGCTGTTAGGAATATAATCTAACGGTTGGGTTGGCAATATATAAATCATATAGCAATGCTGTACCTGTTTATTTATATCATACTATAATTGTGATTGGTTGCCAGAGGGAGCCAGAATGACTGTTAGCTCTGTTTGTTAGATGCTGGGCTGATCTGATCTGAGTGTTTTGGAAGCTGGCTGTTAGAAAGTGCCATGAGCTATTGTAAGTTTTGCAACTGCTAGCAAATTTTGACTACTGAACTGATTGTATAATTATGGACTATGTTATTTGGATTATCCCATAACTGAAAGACATTGATGAGTGACTGTCTTATCCATGTATGACTTGGACTGTTTGATGGACTCTGATACTCTATTTCCACGAAAGTAAACACCTATTTAAACTGCAGTGTCTCTGTATGCTGGTTTGTGTGTTCTCCAATACAACTCTCACAACGCTTCGCTGAACGCACTCGCTCTCCCAACAGGGAGCTTACATAACAGTGGCGAAACCCCTATAGTGGATTAATTAACCTGTTAATCCACACCCTAGCAAATGACATGATTGCTCAGAAATTGCATGAAACCATCCACTGATTCTCAGTCATTCAGGTCATGGTTGATCCAGGGGTGCTTTTTTCAAGAGGCCACTGGACTTTGCTAGGTGTTTTGGTTTTTTTTTGCTTGAAGAGGTTTCACTTCTCAACCAAGAAGCTTCTTCAGTTCTGACTTCAGTTCAGTCAGAACTGAAGAAGCTCCTTGGATGAAGAGAGAAATGTCTTCAAGGGGAAAACCAAAGAACGTCCAGTTGCCTCTTGGGGGAAAAAGAAGGACCCAAGAGACATCCACCATGCCATTTGCTTGCTCTTTGCTTGGCTGTTTGTATGAACCCAGCCAGGTTGTAGGATCCTTTGCGATGATCCCTCGGTGGAACCCATGGCACAGACACGGAGCTTTTCCAGAGGAAGTGCAGATGTTCAAAGGTGAATCTAATCCCGTGTGCTTCAGACCAACTTGTCTATTTTTTTCCCCTTCTGCCCTTGGCCTGTTTAAAAATGACAGGCAGTCCTGTTGATCAACTAGAGGAGTCTTTCTGTTGGGAATGATTAAAACCCTGATTCCTAAGACTTTCGAGATGTGTTAACTGCCACAATTCCCAGGCTATGGAGAGTAGACTTATGACCAGACTTTGAGTAAGTTTACTAACTGTAATTGCCATTTATTACGGCAGGATTTATGGCGTGTTTTTCCATTAATGACGCTGGTTCTCTAATGGCATTTGCTGTATTCACGATGGGCAGGGAGAGGAGAAATGTGGCAGGTAAGGGTTGTACGTGTGAAACTCCAAACTTTCTCCTAAATAAAAAAAAAATACGTTGAAGATTCTTGCATTGCTTTTCAGCCTGGCAGCTTTCTGCACGCAGACGTGAAACATTAGAAGTTCAAGTCAGGTTGGCAGCAAGTTTTTTCTGTGCATAATAATACTGGATTCTGGGTTGTGCTCCCCCCACACAATACACATCTACAGATGAAAGGGCCCTCAAAAATTCCGCTCATGGTCGTTCCAAGAGGCACAGGAGCCAAAAAAAGAAACACTGCAGCCAAATTTGTGGGATAGACATTTTTGAAAAGTTAAAAAGTGGAGGGAGGGAGGGAGAGAGAGGGGGAAAAAAAGGAGGGAGGAAGAGAGAGGGAGAAAGAAAGGAGGGAAGAAGAGAGAGGGAGAAAGAAAGGAGGGAGGGAGGCGGGAAGGAAGAGAGGGAGAGAGGAGGGAGAGAGAGGGAGAAAGGAGGGAGGGAGGCAGGAAGGGAGGGAGGAGGGAGGGAGGAAGAAAGAGGAAGAAAGGGAGAGAGGAGGAGGAGGGAGGGAGGAAGAGAGAGGGAGGAGGAGGAGGGAGGGAGATGAAAGAGGGAGAAAGAAAGGAGGGACGGTGGGAGGGAGGGAGGGAGGAAGTTAGAGGGACCGAGGAGGAGGGTGGGAGGAAGAAGAGAGAGGGAGAAAGAAAGGAGAGAGGGAGGGAGGCTGGAAGAAAGGGAGGGAAGGAGGAGGAGGGAGGGAGGATGAGAGAGGGATGAAGACCCAACTTCATGTGTTCAGCCGTATCCCGAGCATTATTCACTTGCCTTTTTAAAGGGACAGCTTTTGACCTGGGTAGTGGCTTCTTCGGATAATCTGACTAGGGATCTATGCATATTACCTACTGTGTGCACAAATACACTTATGCAAACACACACACACACACACACATACTCCTGTAATAAAGGAGCAAGTAAAGGAGCAAGGAAATTCGATGGGTTTTAGAGTAAACAAGTTGCGCAGAAGCTGATCCAAATGGGAAATGAGACGAGAGACAATTACAGGCCTTCAACTGCGCTGCCCTTTATTTTTTGTAAACTGGCAAACGTCCATCCTTCTAAACAGGAGGCCAAACCTCAGGGGGGAGATTGACATGAGTCTGTGATCAGGTTGCACCCATAAAACTTCCTCGTATGAAAGAGATGAAGCAGGAACACCTTATCTTTTCCATGCAATGAGAGTTTGGAGAAAGACGGGGGGGGGGGGGGGGAGGGACAATGGTGTGTGTGTGTGTGTTTGTGTGTGAACAGAGCACAGTTGGTTCATTTGCACCCTCGGCATAATCTGGAGAGAGCGAATGGGCAAGAAGTTTGCAAGTTCTGTTTCCTTGATTTTCTTTCTCCCTTAAGCCAAGTTTCTTCACTCGAGAAATGGATTGCGGAAGAAGCTGAGAGACAGCTGCTTCACCTAGGTCAGCCCTGGCCTTTAGGTGTTTTCTTGGTGCTGTAGGAAGTTAGCACCCACCCCTCTCCTAGAAAAATGCAATATTTTAGAAAATATCAAAAGGGCAGAATATGGGCCATGCCCACCTCACCCCAGCCGGCCCCTGCCAGGAGTCTCCATGTGGTCCATTCATCATGCCAGGTAACTGGAGAGCCCGCACGGAGGCTCAGGGAGGGGAAGGGGAAAATGGACCTATCAAAGGTTCCGGTAGTCCGGAAACGGTCTGTTTCTGGTCAGGGGGAAGCAGTTTTCGCCCTCCTGGAGTCTCAAGGAAAGCCTCTGGAGCAGTGTTTCTCAACCTTGGCAACTTGAAGATGTCCGAATGCTGGCTGGGGAATTCTGGAAGTTGAAGTCCGGACATCTTCAAGTTGCCAAGGATGAGAAACACTGCTCTGGAGTCTGTGAAGGGTGAAAAATGCCCCCCCTCCACCTTGGTGCAGGAGGCCAACTAGGACACACCCACCATGGCCACACCCACACAGCAACGGGGCAGTGAACCTGTTGTTGCGATTTTTGAAGCCCACCCAGTGGTGGGTTTCAAAAAATTTTGGAACCTCTTCTGTAGGTGTGGCCTGCTTTCCGGGTCCACTGGTGGAACCTCTTCTAACTGGTTCAGTAGATTTGACGAACCGGTTCTACTGAATAGGTGCGGACTGGTAGGAACCCACCTCTGAGCCCACCCCTGAGAGGTAGTGCAAGATTGGAAGATGTGGAGAGACAATTGCCAAGAGTTGGACACGACTGAATGGATCTCATCCTCAACACAACAACAGAACCTTGCGAGTCTGAGTGTGCTTCCTCCTCCCTCCCTTTATCACTGTGTGGACTGTGAAGTGCCCGAGATGAGTTTTCTCAAATGTATATTATTTTCTTGGCCCAGGCTTCACTCCAGCATTGTTTATCTGGCCTCTGCCTTGGTAGCAGCTCTTCCTCCTGACCCTGTAGAAGACAAAGACATTCCCTGGTCTTCCTCAGGGGCCTCTACAGGATATTGGGGAGAAAGGTCAGGATGGGCCAGGATGGTGCAACCAAGTTGTGTATGAAATACATAAAAAAAAGAGCTTTGACTGAACTATTGTGGCTGTTGTCTTGACTTTTTTTTCCAGCCCTACCCTGGTTTTGCTCAACTGCTAAAATAACTATTTTAAAAAAAATCAGTTCTGGAGAATAAGCCTCCATGCGACTGATTGCAATCTCCTGAATTTTGGTGCTCCTGAATTTTCCGTTATCGGCAGGAAGCCAGATTCACTTAGCCCTTGATGTAATCCTAAATTCCTCTGTTTCTCTACTGTGGCAACTTTAAGATGGATGGACTTCGACTCCTCTTAATGGCTGACTGGGGAATTCTGGGAGTTGAAGTCCATCGGTCTTAGTTGCCAAGCTGGGAAACACTGCTCTATACAATTCTTGAAGCCCCCCACTCCAACGGCAAAAGCCTACAAGAGAAGGTCTCATGTCATGTGGTTCTGCAACCCAACAAGACAGACACAGACTCCAGAGGACAATTAGAACTGCAGAAAAAACAATTACTGCCAACCTGCCTTCCATTGAGGACCGGTATGCTGCAGGAGTCAAAAAGAGGGCTGGGAAAATATCTACAGACCCCTCACATCCTGGACATAAATTGTTTCAACTCCTACCCTCAAAACGAGGCTATAGAGCATTGCACACCAAGAAAACTAGACACAGGGACAGTTTTTTCACAAACACCATCACTCTGCTAAACAAAAAATTCCCTCACCACTGTCAAACTATTTATTAAGTCTGCATTACTATTACATTAATCTTCTCATTGTTCCTATCACCCATCTTCTCCCACTTATGACTGTATGACTGTAATTTCATTGCTTGTATCCTTACGATTTATATTGATTGTTTCCTAGCATGATTTGATGGCTTATTTGTACCCTATGACTATCATTGTTGTATCTTATGATTCGTGACAAATGTATTTTTTTAATTTATGTATACTGAGAGCATATGTACCAAAAACAATTTTTGTGTGTGTCCAATCACTCTTGGCCAATAAAGAATTCTATTCTATTCTATTCTATTCTATTCTATTCTATTCTATTCTATTCTATTCTATTCTATTCTATTCTATTCTATTCTATTCTATTCTACTCTATTCTACTCTATTCTACTCTATTCTATTTATTTTATTCTATTCTATGTATTCTATTTATCCTATCCTATTCTGAAATTCCTTCCCCTCAAGGCAGCACCACTGATCTTCAAAAGCTGTATCAAATTTGCAATTATTGATCGGAAAAAGGGGAGATAATTAAATAGGTGGCTGGGTATGAAAAGAAATTTAGGTTTAACCTTAGCTAGGTCATAAACCAACTGAAATCAAATGTAGGAGTTATCCTGTCCCCCACTGCCTGCATTTTCAGACTGTGACCTCTGGCCTTCTATCCACAAGACAAGGGCCCTTGTAACCCAGAAAAAAACGGGGCACCCCCCCCCCCCCAATTCTAGAGGCAACGAGAGCCATTGCGCTCAGTGCTGCAATCACCTTGTGTTGAAAGGTGACCTCTGAAGATCTGCGTGATCCAAAGAGGGTATTGTTTCGTTTTTGTTTTAGCTGCTCTCCTTTGCAAGGAACCGAAGAAATGCGACTGCTATCAGCTTGCAAATTGCATTGGAAGGATGTGATCCTGCTCATGTTGCTGGCTCCTCTGGTCACATGGAGACCAGTTATCTTTAGAAGGGAAGCATTTATATATAGAGCGGGCAAGCATACCTTAGCTCTTCGATTCAACACAGGAGGTTGGAAGTTGACAGGGACCGCTGCTTTGTCCCTGGCAACACGCTTGCGGATGGACTAGGGAGAAAGCGATCCTGTCAGAGAAGACGGGGCCATGCAGTCACAGCTGGTGGATCGCGTCCGGATCCAGGTGGAAGACACCTTTTTCTCGGTGGAGAAGGCCCTTCTGGTGGAACACAGCGAATATTTCCGTGCTCTCTTCCAGTCCGGCATGAAGGAGAGCACTCAAAAGGAGATCCAGATCAGGAATCTGAGTGCCGCTGGATTTTGCGTCCTGTTAAAAGTCCTGGAAGGGGAGCATCCTCTGCTGAGCTGTGAGGAAAACCTCAAGGCGGTGGAATGCGCCTCCTTCTTGCAGGCGACGGCCCTGGCCAAGTACCTGATTGCATCCATCAATTCTGATAACTGCATCATCCTGTTCCAAGCTGCGGCGATGTTTGGCCTTCTGGATCTTTTCCGCAGTGCTGCCCTCTACATCAGAGACAGTTATTCCAATCTGGAGGAATATCTGGACTGCCTTTCTCCAGATCTTTTGGATTATGTCGAGTCTCTTCTCCCGAGTCGCTTTGTGGCTGTGGGAGCTCACACCCCCACCTTTGAGTTCCTGGAGGATGTCTCGCGCTCCGTTTGCTACCTGGATGAGGAAACTAACACCTGGAGGACCCTTTCTTACTTGCCACTCACCGCCAGTACTTTTCTAGCTGGCATGACGACCCTGGATAACAAAATTTACATTGTGGGAGGGGTCTACGGGTACAATAAGCAGATTGTGGACCAAAGCTTTTGCTATGATCCAGTAACCAACGTCTGGAGTGAATTTTCTAGCCCTCAGCAACTCCGGTATGATATCACCTTGACAGCGCTGGAAGATACTCTTTACGCTATTGGTGGTGAGTTTGAGAAGATCCCGCTGAAATCAGTAGAAAAATTCAACCTGTCCACCAACAAGTGGGACTTCCTGTCGGATTTGCCTCAGCCAGCTGCGGCTGTACCCTGCGCCCAAGCCATGGGACGGATTTTTGTTTGTTTGTGGAAGCCTCTCGACACCACAATCATCTACGAGTACCTGCCCCAGAAGGATGAATGGCTTCCCATCTCAACCCTGACTCGGCCCCAGAGTTACGGCCACTGTATGGTGTCTCACAGGGACAATCTCTACATCATGCGCAACGGACCTTTTGACGACTTCCTGAGATGTATGATAGACCGCTTCAATCTCACCACGATGCAATGGACCTCTTTACCTGGCCAGTACATGAACAGCAAAGGAGCACTCTTCACCGCCGTCGTCAAGGGGGACACGATTTATACGGTTAACAAGATGTTGACCTTACTGTACACCGTAGAGGACAGCACGTGGAAGTTCAAAAAGGAGAAAGCTGGCTTCCCAAGAAGCGGATCTCTGCAAACCTTTCTTCTCAGGTTTCCGAGAACAGACCACAGTATCGCAACGTAAATGTGGCAACTCTGTGGATTATTGGGTGGTGGCCATCTGACCTCACATCTGAGCTTTCCTGCAGAGTCCGCTTTTCCAGACTTCCTGTGATCTCAGCGTTATAAGATCATGATGGTTCGTTCAAAGTGAAGAAAGTCTCAAGACCTCCAACCATTGCATGAACCACAGTCTTATCTTCTTGGTACTGTAGATGGCTTTGAGGCTTTATGAATGGTGAGCAAGGAACATTGCATCTACCCATTTGTGGCAACAAGATTGTTCTGATAGGCCAGGCCTCGATAGAGGTAGTCGATAGCATTGGCCTATAAGCAGAAAAGGCCAATAATCCATCAGAAGTCCAGGGATGCTCAGAGGAGAAATATGAAGAGAGGGGGGGAGGGAGGGAGGGAGGGAGGGGATCTAATACGTTTGGGATAATGTCTCCTGAAATTTTAGCCAGGTTTGTTTAGTCCCATCACTTGATAAACAGAAGATGCTAACACTGGCTGAGTTCAGGCAACACATTTAAGTTGCTTGTTAAATTCATCCATTTTCTAGATATGCATAATGAATCAGAAATTAAACAAATAGGCTGGTTTCTCTCTCTAAATCCTAAATCCTAAAAAATGAAGCTAAAATTAACCATTTAATATGTGTGGAGGTGCAGTTGCTTTTTCCTGGCCTGATTGTCTCTCCTATCTGAATTGTAAGCATTTTTTGGGGGGGGGGGCTTAAGGCCAAGATGGAGAACCTATTGCATGCGTGCCCAAAGTGGGCATGTTGCCTGGCATGTGCAGTGTTTCCCATTCCTCTTCTGGGTTTTTGGCACGCATGCACATGCAATGATCAGCTGGCCTTTGTGTGTCTGACAGTGCCAGAAACAGAAGAGCTGGTCTTCCGTTTTCTGGTGTGAGCATGCATGCTGGCCAACTGATCGGCACATGCGCATGCGCAGCAGTAACTGGAAGACTTGCTGGCTGGCGCACACATGCCCCCCTGGGCAGCTCCTCTTCCTGGTCGCGGCCCAGACACACGGGCGTGAAGTACTCCCTTTTCAGCATTCAGTACCACATGCACGTGCTCCCTTTTCGGCAGTCGGTGCCAAAAAGGTACGCCATCACTGGCTTAAGGCAATAGCCAGGTTCATTGCTACAGTACGGTAGGGTATGGAGAACGCTCTGAATGGATAACTACTGGTCTGCATTTAACACGTAGTGTAAAACCCAGTGGAGATGTTGCATGGAAAATGCCTCATGGTGCAATTCCCTCTCCCTGAATGTTTCTGGGGCTTCAAGAAGGAACCGTTCCAGATGCTGCCAATAATGCTAGGGGGCTGGTCCTGAGACTTTTGCCTGCCCAAAATACGTTCTACCCCTGAAGGACACTGAGAGTGAGGCCTCCACCTTGCTAAATAGGTTTTACAGAGAAGAGCCCTTTCCTCCTGGACAGAGTAAGAGAGCTTCTTGTTCTCCAAATGGAAGGATGACAGCAGAGGTGGGTGTCACATACTGTAACAACCAGGGCAGGTGGGCAGGCCCAACCATTGTTCGGAACTACTGGTTTGCCCGAACCGATCTGAACCGGTAGCAGCTCACCTCTGGATGACAGTCCTTAAGTAGGGGAGAAAGTGCTTTCTGCGGACCACAAATCAGCGGTGGGATTCGCTTATCTTCCCTACTGGTTCGCAAATGTGAGTGCATGCACATCTGCACATGTGCACCTCCTTCTGCGCATGCACAGTGCTTGCGCATTATATCGGGGTGGGTAGGCAGAGCCTCCCACAGCCGCCACCCCCAGTTCACCTGAACCGGAGAGAAACCTACCTCTCCCACATATCTATCTGTCTCAGTAGAGGAAACAGTTGCTTTTTTCAGTCCCGGGCAGAAAACTTTCCCGACTACCTGTGGGATTGAACCTGTGACCTTCAGCATCTGCTGAGAAGCGAGATGGATTAGCTGCCCCAGGTTCTCCCCACTGAATCGCACCAATATTAACATATCCTGCTGTTAGAGCTCAGGCATTTCAACCGGAGCACAGGAAATGCAAAAGGTTTAATTTTTTTGTTAGAAAAAAAATTAAGTGTACCAGGAAGAAACCGGCTAAACTTTTAAGGAAAGCTAAGCTGGTTTTATTCCATTTGAATGCAGAGTTGGACTTCAGTTCAATGCGAAGTATTTAAGCCTCATGGCTTCAGTGGAAAACACTTGCCCTTCCATGGTACTGAGGATCCCTTGCCAAGTTTGTTCCTTCGGCTAGCAACCTCTGTTTCCTGTGGTGATATAAACAAGTTCTGTGTATGTGTTTATAGAATTTATATTCTCAGCAATTAAAGCTGAGACAGGCTATAAATAGACCCTTGGTAGAGGACTAATGGCTTCAAAATAAGGGCGGATTGAGCCAATTTGGAGATGAATTTTTTTTAACAGGGTTTATTTTTTTGCACTAAACGGTTTTGTTCAATCCAGATGGCCTTGTTTAAAAGAACGCAGCTCTTAATTCTAATCAGCTTCTAATGCAAAGGCAAAACTGGAATCGTAGGTTAATTGGAGATAAGAGGGATCTAAATCATGGGACGAAATGCTTCCATGGGGATCCTTTAAGCCAGACTTTGCAATAGAAATGGGTGTCTAGCATATCAAAGAGAAGGATTAGGGGAGACACGATAGCTGCCTTCCAGTACTTGAGCAGCTGTCGCCAAGAAGAGAGGATGGACTTATTCTCCAAAACACCAGAAGGCAGGACAAGAAGTTATGGGTGGAAACTTGCTAAAGAGAGGTCCAGCCTAGAAGTAAGGAGAAAGTTTCTTGGCAGTGAGAACAATGGAGTATGTTCCAACCTAGGCTTCCTGAGACAGTAAAAATCACACGCTTAGTCCCCAAAACCCCTCTTTTTATTTCAATGGCTGTGAATTATGTTCATTCACACCCCTTAATGAGTCACAAATAGTTTGTAAAGAGTCTGACAGAGGTCTGCCACAGTCTTTCGGGATAAGGCTGATAAGCACCCACCTTTATCTCCCTTGAAATGCTGCCAAAGACCTAATTGCCAATTAGCTTTGCAAAGCGAAACTGAGCACAGAGTCAAAACCAAGTTTCAGAGTTGAAACTGACCAGAACGAACAAAGTTGCTTCCTGCAAAGGCTTACATGCCTTTGCTTCTCCTTTATGTTTTATGGGAGGGGCCAATCATCTCTAAGCCTTACTCCCAAATCATCCCTTTTGTCTTAACTGTTCTTGCCTTCTGGTAGCTCTACGCATGCGCACACTGGAAACAGGCTCCCCTATTCCTCTGTCTCGCTGATGTCCGAATCTGGAGGCTCCGGAGGCAGCACATAACTCCCAAATGGCCATTGACCCCTCTCTGCCTCTGACGCAGAGCCCTCGTCCGAGCCTTCCCCAGACTCCAGGACTGGCTCATGTTCCTCCCCAACCTCCACACTGTCAGAGTCTGCGACCAGCTCCACAGGCTGCCGGTGGACCACAACAGAATAACTTGCCTCCCTGAGCTTTCAAGAATAGACTGGGAAACCATTTGACCAGGATGGTGTAAGGTTTCCTGCCTTGAGAAAGGAGTTGGACTAGAAGACCTCTGAGGTCACTTCCTAGCCCTATGATTCTAAATACCAAAATTAAGGTTTCCACCACAAAACCGCGTTCGACTAAAGCGTGCTTGACGAAACCGCGTAGCTGATGTCATCACAGCGCGATGAAAAAAGCACGCTGTAAACGCTAAAGCTAAAATTAACCCCTAAACCTAAACCTAACCCCCCTAAACCTAATCCTAAACCTAACCCTAACCCTAAACCTAACCCTAACCCTAAACCTAACCCTTAACCTAACGCTAAACCTAATCCTAACCCTTAACCTAACCCTAAACCTAACCCTTAACCTAACCCTAAACCTAACCCTAACCCTTAACCTAACCCTAACCCTAACCCTAACCCTAGCCCTTACCTTAACTTGAATCGGCTTGCTTTCAAAGCGCTATTTAAAGCACCCTTTTTTCTCCGCGGTCGCTGTTGTCGCCCTGCTGATGACATCAGCGACGCGGTTTAATCAGGCGCGCTTTAGTGGAGCGCGGTTTTGTCGTGCCACGAAATTAAGTGCCCAGTGTGAGCACTGCCCAAGAAACTGAAAAATATCACCATGTTGTTAAATGATCAGGATCCAGAGTGTCCTTATCGTTGCGCTAGGTGGCATATAAATTTAATGAATACATACAATCAATCAAAGCATCCCATTTCACCTATATTGGTGGAATAATCAATATCACAGGGAGATGGTTGCACTTGTACGAATCACCTCTGGTGCTTTATCACTGGAGGATTTTAAGGACTCTGGATAGTGATTTGTCTGAAAATTGTATAGGATCTTCTGCTGGAGCAGGGGGTTGGTCTAGAAGACCTCCAAGGTCCCTTCCGGCTCTATTCTAATTGTTCCTTCCAGGAAAGATTACTACTGCACTTATCTGAATTTATTCCTTACTTTTTTTGTTGTTCTCGTTTTAAAATGTTATTAAAATGCTTGATAATAATAACAATAAACAAAGCCTTCAGGCACCATAGGAACCAACTCGAATCAAGTCATGTGTGCTGGCTTGTACATCACCATGTTTATCCAGGAGTGGTTGAATAACAAGGAGCTTTAAAAAGAAAAGATGAGAACAAATCACAAAGGTGAGCTTTCCGAAGGCTGATTAAAGAGATTCATAAGATAAAGGTTTGAGAGAGTACAATATTTACAGACTCATTTGGGGAAGGGAGGGGAGGGGGGGATGCTGGGCCGCTGTCATTGGCTTTGGGCCATGAGCTCCTCCAGGGCCCTGTCTCGGTGGTTTTCACACAGAAGGAGGACTTCTTTGATGTCAGCTTGTTGGAAGCCCATGTCGTTGAATTGGGCTAAGAGGCAGAGGAATTCTGAGGCCTGCAGTGGGAAGGAAGCACAGGAACCATGAGACTATTGTGGGCACACAGAGTGCCTTTCCACGAGTACTCTGAAACCCCCATAAGTAAAAAACTCGGCTTTATAAAATCATGAGGACTAGAGCCTTCAGGATTCTCAACAAGTCATTCATGCTAGCTTGTAAAGGTAAAGGTGTGTACTAGTTCCCAATTCTAGGGGGTGGTGCTCATCTCCAATTCAAAGCCGAAGAGCCAGCGCTGTCCGAAGACATCTCCGTGGTCATGTGCCCAGCATGACTAAATGCCGAAAGAGCATGGAACGCTGTTACCTTCCCACCAAAGGTGGTTCCTATTTTTCTACTCGCATTTTTTACGTGCTTTCGAACTGCTAGGTTGGCAGAAGCTGGGACAAGTAATGGGAGCTCACTCCGTTACGTGGCACTAGAGATTCAAACCGCCGAACTGGCAACCTTTCTGATCGACAAGCTCAGCATCTTAGCCACTGAGCCAGCACATCCCTTAATTGTTCTAACTATGAGGGAATTTCTCCTAATTACCAGGTAGAATCTACCTCTGACAAGCTTCAACCCATTTCTTCTTGTCCTGCCTTCAGGTGCTTTGGAGAATGCATCAACCCTACGTTCCCTATAATAGCACTTTATTTATTGGAAGATGGCTTTCATGTCACCCCTGAGCCTTCTCTTCAATAAGCTAAATATACCTAGTCCCCTTATCCATCCATCTTATGGTTTAGCCTCCAGACTCCTAATCATCTTTGTTGCTCTTCTCTGCACTTTTCCTAGGGTCTCAACATCCTTTTTGTATCAAGGTGACCAGCACTGGACACAGTATTCCAAGCATGGCTATCACTTATAGACTGACTCATCTCCACACTAGAGGAAAAAACAAGCTGGGACAAGTAACGGGAGCTCACTCCGTTACAGGGCGCTAGGGATTCGAACTGCCGACCTTTCTGATTGACAAGCTCAACGCCTTAGCCAATGAGTCAATGGTTCAATAATAAGGAGCTTTTTGGTAGTTGCCCTGTGGTACCTTCCGCACTTTGAAAAGTGTGGGCAACCGGGAGTCTGCAGAATGATGAAAAGAAGAAAGATAACAAAAACGGCCCTACCGGTAGATCTCCTCTCCAAGATTTTCTAAAATACTACCTTTAGATGCCTATGGAGATACTCAACTATCCAGGTCAGGATTGTCTCAAAGAAGCTTCTTTAGATCAGAAGAGCCAAAAGCCAAGTTGACTTTTTTTGGGGGGGGGGGGGGGTTGTTCTGTTAAATAAAAGCTTCTTTGGTTCTTCTGAGCCGAAGAAGCTTCTTGGATGAGAAGCAAAACATTTTCAAAGTTAAAAAAAAAAGACAAGAAAATCCAGTCGCCTTTGGGACTTAACTTTAGGTCTTCATAGAGTCTGACATTGAAAGCAACTCTCAAGCCTTTTGAAAACTAGCTAGAAAAACTGCTCTTTTGCCTTCCAACGTTGTGGCAAAAGGCCATTTCTTCTAAAAAAAAATTGATGTTGAAATTCTTCCCAAATGTAGTCAGGCTGATTTTCTTGTATGTTCTAAGTTGATTGTGTTTTGTTTTTCTTTTCTTGCTCTCCATATTAGTTTGTGTTAGTTTTTATGCTCTCTATCAACTGCTAATACCATTCGCACACACTAAAAAAAAACCCCACGCAGGTGGAGACAGCCATATTTTTTTTTCATTCATTTGACTGATAGCACATTGTAAGCAAAGGAATTTGGTCAACTTTTCAACCGAAGTTGGCCTCTCACCTTTTTCTCTGAGTTCTGGAACATTTCCATGGCTTCTATAACCTGGGCCTCATCGTAACCCTGTTTCAGAAGTCTGTCGCAGGCACTGAGATAACTGAGAAACTGTATGGGGAAAGCAGAAGAAATGAAAGTGCTGTTAATTCACCCAGAACGATTTTAGCAAAAAGGCATCGATCCACTTCCTAAACCATAGTTTAGGACCCAACCAACACATCCCCCCCCCCTTAACTTTGTAGAACCAATAATATGATCTGGAACCCGGGGATCAGTGGTGGGTTTCAAAAATTTTTCGAACTGACTATGTAGGTGTGGCCTCCTTTGTGGGAGTGGCTTGCTGGTCATGTGACCTGGTGGGAGTGGCTTGCCGGCCATGTGTTCTCTCTCTCTCTCCTTCCTTTTGTCTCTCTGTCCCTTTTTCCTTTTTTTCTTTCATCTCTCTCTCACTTTTTCTTTCTTTGTTTCTTTCTTTGTTTCTTTGTTTCTTTGTTTCTTTGTTTCTTTCTTTCTTTCTTTCTTTCTTTCTTTCTTCCTTCCTTCCTTCCTTTCTCTTTCTCTTTCTCTCTCTGTGTGAGTCTGTGTGTGTGCACGTGTGTGTGTGTGTCAGTGGTGGGTTTCAAAAAATTTGGGAACTTCTTCTGTAGGTGTGGCCTGCTTTCTGGGTCCACTGGTGGAACCTCTTCTAACCGGTTCGGTAGATTTGACGAACCAGTTCTACCGAACTGGTACGAACTGGTAGGAACCCACCTCTGCTGGGGATCAGCACTTGCAAAGGGCAGAGTGATCCATGCAAGCAGAACTAGTAATGGCAGCCTTCCTGTACAATAGCAAACAGAGCTGGAGGGGGAGATGAAGCTAAATGAGTCATCAGCCTAGAGTCCTTAAAGATAAAGAGAAAAGTTTCCCTTGCACATGCGTGCTAGTCGTTCCCGACTCTAGGGGGCGGTGCTCATTTCCATTTCAAAGCTGAAGAGCTAGGGCTCTCCCAAGATGTCCCCATTTTTCATGTGGCCAGCATGAGTAAAGGGCGAAGGCACACGTAACGCTGTTACCTTCCCACCAAAGGTAGTTCTTATTTTTTCTACTTGCATTTTTACGTGATTTTGAACTGCTACGTTGGCAGAAGCTGGGACAAGTAACGGGAGCTCACTCCATTACACGGCGCTAGGGACTCGAACTGCCGAACTGCCAACCTTTTCAGCATCTTAGCCACTGAGCCACCGCAGCCACTTACATATAGAGTCCTTACATTCCTAGAAATTATCTAAGTCCAACTCCTCTTGAATTCTGTTGACCCTTATCTTCTGAACTGCAACTTAACTATGCTCCTGATTCCTTGTGATTGACACTTCCCAACCCAAGTGATTATATTGGTTGCATGACGAGAATAATCATAGACTAACATATCTGGAGAAATACCGAGCTGACTAGTTGACCAAGCTTGAGAAGAAGGTAAAAGTTGACCATGATTGCAGTCATAGGAAGGAAGATTCCAGTTGAATGAGGAACAAACTTCCTGAGTAAAAAAGCAGTTGAAGCATTGAAGCATTGACCTGGAGAAATGATACGGTCTCCTTTTCTGCAGGCATATCTTTTAAGATTTGGATTCTTCCAATACACAGAATTTTCCTCCTTTGTTTCAATTACAATTTTCATAAAAACTCTTCTTTTTCCAGAAATCTGCCTCATGTCCAGCATCACTTCCCTTGGGATATTTTTTTATGAATACGAAATGAGAAAAGGGAGAACTAGATGTGCCATGCTGAGCTCGTCTTGAGAAAATGTGGGATAACTGCTTTCTCTGCAAAATAAATTCTCTTCTGCTGGTGCACATGAAATGCTTTGATTTTTTTTAATAAAAGGGAATTGTCTTTTTAGACTAACTCTAAAAAAGCGAGACTGCGTTCAAAGCCACCACTGTGGAGTAAGAAGAGTCCATCATGTGGCAATCAAGAATTTGGGGAGCACAGATGCAGAAACACCATTCAACCACTCTTTTCTAATGTCACTAACAATCACTTTCACATTTTAAAAATATTTCTGACTAGCTGATAACCTGGGTATTTTTTTATCCTAACCCTCCTTCCATGAATGTCGTCGCAATTTCTAATGTTGCATTTTCCCCCTTACCAGAGGGGGTCCCCTTGTGGAGTACCATGAAGCTGTTACCATGGCAACTCCACAGCGCTGTACAGTAGAAGCCATTTTAAGGCAGTACAGTAGAAACCATTTGAAGGCTCAACAATCTGTATCTTAACAGAACACCCCCTCCAGAGGGGTGCTAGGGCTGTCTTATCCCCATAGTATTTGTTTCCAGAGAGTAAGTAATATGTGTGCCAAATTTGGTTGAAATTGCTTGAGGCATTCCAGAGTTATGCTGGAGCATACATACACACAACCATTTATATATATTTAGATTAGTTCCTATGCAACAGTCTATATGTACTTTGGGATCATTGGTGCTCCATAAGCTTGGTGTCTTCCCTTGCAGATATTTTATTACCAAACTAGATAATATTGTCAGTACTAGAAGGGATTCAAATTTTCGGTCTATTCTAGCAGTGATATTACATAGTTTGGTAATTAAATGTCTGCAAAAAAAGCAGTCAAATTCAGATAGCACCAAAGACCCTACAATTCATCCCTGTGCTACTAATATCCTCTTCTATTGTATATAGAATGTATATAATGGATATAAAATACTTCTTTCCTGGAACATATTTTTTGGCCTTGAAGTCAGTGTGGACTGCTGCTATGGTTTTGTTGGCAATAATTTTGGGGGTGAGTTGCCCTTGGCTTCTTCCTAGGATTAAGAGAATAATTTAAAACAAGATTTAGAGCAAGACTTCATGCCTACGATTGCAACTGCCAACTAATAAATTTCTTTCTAGACTTCAAGATGTCATCAGTCTCTTTTGTCTTGTTTTAGCAGTAAAAAACCCCATGAAGTGCATTATATCTTTGAAATATTATATATCTTGAATGCAGGATATCTGAACCAGCAGAATCAGGATACACACAATTCATGGCTGGCAATGGAGAAACAATTTGTAAGCCTTGAATTTCTGAAGCAAAACTCCAGGATTTCACCATCGGGGTCGTGTACAGTAAACCTTTGGCCTTTGTGTAAAATTTTAACCGGGGGGGGGGGGGGGGGGGGAAAGGCTAAAGCAACCATAGGAAGAAGCTTGCAGAAGCTTTTAAAGTGGTGCAGTGGTATCACAAAAGCTGCAAGCTTTTCATACATCACAGGCTGTGCTCATCTGTCAAATTAATCTTCAGTTGTTGAATAAGCCATGTTTGGCAAGGTTCACCCACATAGACTAAGGTCTAAAATATGTCTACTGAAGTGTAAGGCATCTCAAGACCGGAACATTTGCTGATATAAATCTAATCACTGCTTCCTGTAATGCACAGGCAAACTCTTTACAGATTTTGTTCAGTTTTTCAGTGTAAAGATTTTGGACAAAGCTAAGGCTGCTTGTCTATGGAGAGTCTCAGTCCTTCAGGTCCTGGTTGTCCCAAAGGTGCTTTCTTCAAGAGGCAACTGGACCTTCTGGTTTTTTCTTGAAGATGTTTCGCTTCTCAGCTTCTTCAGCTCTGACTGAATGATGGGGAACAGATAGATTTATATTCCTTGCAGACAGCTGGTCAAATCTCCAGGTGACCTTAACCACTCTCTGAAACAATTTGAATGACCAGCTGTCTGCAAGGAGTATAAATCCTGCTATTTCCCACCATCTAATCAGAGCTGAAGAAGCTTCTTGGATGAGAAGCGAAACGTCTTCAAGGAAAGAAGGTCCAGTTACCTCTTGAAAAAGCACCGCTGGGACTAAGGCTGCCTGGCTGATTAGATGACTCTCCAGATCAAAGACAGCCTAACTCACCACCCCAAAGCCCCCTTCTGATATGCCTGAGAAACGGACTCTTGTAATGGAAAAGCCTAAAATTATTTTTGACTTTATTCTTGGAGATCTGACTGCATAGTTCTCCAGAGCATTTGAAATACCACAGCAGCCGTTCATCCCTTGGGAATCCGTGATTGGCCAGCAAAAGCCTCTGTCCTATTTTTAAAAAAACCAATTTTGGTGGAAACAGTACGTTCTTCCAGGTCTGACATGGGTACAGCTAGTGAAGGGACTCAGCAATAGGCCCCGAGACTCAACTCCACCCTCAGTCCCAAAATTGGTGGATAAGTCTGCAAGGAGGAAACGCACAAGTGTCTCATTTTGGGAATTGGGGATTAAAAATGGGCCTTAAACTCGAATGACTCTAGAGGGGGACAAACCTGGAGTTCAAATGGAAGCTAATACAAATAAAGAGTTTCCAGTTATGGACCATGGAAAATAAGTGATGTTGATATTGGAGAGGAATAATTATTTGAAGGCTGAAGAGAAATTTTAATACAGCCAAAGCGTACAACTGTTCAGTGAGCTTGGCTTTTCTCCGCTTAATTGCAATTTTGCTTTCATATTCGTTTTTCAATAAGAGGGATGGGTATCCTTTTGAGGGGCATGCAAAGGGTGATAAGGGTCAAAATGATTTGACATTGAACCATTTTCATTTTGTTGCATGGCAGCAGAAGGAAAAATGAAACAGTCAGTTCTACAGGCTTCCAGTTCTGGAAGCATGAAACTTCCAGAAATTTTACACTGGGTGAAATTTCTGGAAGTTGCTAATACAAATAATAAGCATAAATGTAAATCACGTAATCAAAACAATGACTTGGTGAAGGCAATATTTGGGGAAGCCGACCTTTGGATGCAGGCTTATTTGTAAGTTAGTATTTGCTTGTAAGTAAGCATTTATTTGTAAGGTGGCTCAGTGGATAAGATGCTGAGCTTGTCAATCAGAAAGGTTGGCAGTTCAGTGGTTCGAATCCCTAGCGCCACATAACAAAGTGAGCTCCCGTTACTTGTCCCAGCTTTGGTCAAACTAGCAGCTTAAAAGCAGGTAAAAAATGCAAGTAGAAAAATAGAAACCACCTTTGGTGGAAAGGGAACAGCGTTCCATGCGTTTTCGGCATTTAGTCATGCTGGCCACATGACCATGGAGACATCTTAGGACAGCGCTGGCTCTTTGGCTTTGAAACGGAGATGAGCACTGCTCCCTACAGTCAGGAACGACTAGCACATATGTGCAAGAGAAACCTTTACTTTTACCTTACTGAAGTATTTATTTGCAAATAAAAGCTGCTCCCTTGAATGAAAGATCATTGACAGTCTTCACTAAGGAGAAGAGCTAGCCCAATTTTCTAGAACTTGTTGGAAGCATCTTCCCCAGCTTTGAAGTGAGGCGGGGGGGGATTTGGCCCCATCTTATTTGGAGAGGGGAAATCCTCAAAACCCCAAATCCTCTGCAGATCTTCGTCGTTCTTTCTATTTTTGACAGAGAACTGGAAATGTTGTATGACCTTGGAGAGGATGTATCTTGCCTGGCACCAAGAAAGATGCCTCCTGTTTGGTAAGAGAACCAGTCCTAGCCAGTGGTGAAATTCAAGGTTTTTTACTAACGGTTCTCTGGCCGTGGCTTGGTGGGTGTGGCAGGGGAAGGATACTGTAAAATCCCCTTTCCCTTCCCACTCTGGGGCCAGCCAAAGGTGATATTTGCTGGTTCTCCAAACGACTCAAAATTTCTGCTACCAGTTCTCCAGAACCGGTCAGAACCTGCTGGATTTCACCCCGGTCCTAGCTCTGTCTGACCTGTCCCAAGCTTTGTCTCCCAGTCTTCTGCAGGGCAAGGATCGCTCGGCGGATCGGATAACCCAAGGCGACCATTGGCTCAATCAGTTCGCGTTCCTCTTGGCTCAGCACCGAGAGAAGATCGGAGGTGGAGTCCAGCAATGGAGCTCTGTGCAGAGTTAGGGGTTGCTGGGTCCCTGGTGGGGGTGGAAGGCAGGCGTACGGGCTGAGAGACTGGAAAATAAAATAAAAACAGAGCGTTTAACATCAGTGAACTTGGAGAAATTGTTATTAGCCATCTGTTCTTTCCTGAGATTTGGAATATGAGGACCCTTCCTCTGGAATATGTGCAGCCATTGTGGGTAAGCCAAGAAAGCGCTTTCAAGCCTCTTCTTGTCATGTTAAAATTAATTTAGCCCAGCCATAAAGCGAGCCAGGAAAATTCCCACAGTTAGGAACGATCTCTCTCCCCCCCCGCCCCCACAGCTATTAACATCCTGTTTTCATTTCTGTTTTTCTGAAGCTGATTCAGAACCATCCTGATTTGGACTAAAGATTATTATGTTTCCACGGAGATGACAAAGGCTGGTAAAACAATAATGAAGACAGGGAAGCTGCTGGGTCTTGAGAAATAAAACATGGACACTTTTTAAACTTAAAAACGATATCTTCATATCATTCAGAGACATGGTTGATGTAGTTTTGGGAAACTTTTCCCTTGGTGCAGTTTTCACACGGTGGTGAAGTCCTTCCTTGACTGTTTTTTCTAGTCATCATTCAAACTTTCTCTTTGGCTGTCTCTGGCTATGACAGTCAGGGTATATTATTTCCAGCAGTTCCCAGCAATATCTATATTTATATATATCAGAATTACTATTGCTGGGAACTGCTGGGAATAATATACCCTGACTATCATATATGTCAGGAATATAATCTAACGGTTGGGTTGGCAATATATAAATCATATAGCAATGCTGTACCTGTTTCTTTAAATCAGTGGTAGTCAACCTGGTCCCTACTGCCCACCAGTGCGCGTTCCAGCTTTCATGGTGGGCAGTAGGGGTTTTGTCCGATACTGAAGCACTTTCCTTTTTTTAAATTAAATGACTTTAAAAAAAAAATTCATAGCATTATTTAAAAACATTTACATTAGGTTTTCATAAAATCACCATTACTGTGGAGCCGGTGGGCGGTTAGAAAATTTTACTACTAACAGAGATATAAAAGTGGGCGGTAGCTATAAAAAGGTTGACTACCCCTGCTTTAAATCATACTGTAAAATGTGATTGGTTGCTGTTTTCCTCAATCGGCCATAAGAGGGAGCCAGAACGACTGTTAGTTCTCTGTTTGTTAAATGCTGGGTTGGTCTGACCTGAGTGTTTTAGAAGCTGGCTGTTAGAAGGTGCCGTGAGCTATTGTACGTTTTTCAACTGCTAGCAAACTTTGAGTACCAGACTGTTTGTATGATTATGGACTATGTTATTTGGATTATCCCTTAACTGAAAGACGTTGATGACTGATTGTCTTATCCATGTATGACTTGGACTGTTTGATGAACTCTGATACTTCTATTTCCACGAAAGTAAAAGCCTATTTAAACTGCAGTGTCTCTGTATGCTGGTTTGTGTGTTCTCCAACACAACTCTCACAACGCTTCTCTGAACGCACTCGCTCTCCCAACGGGGAGCTTACTTAACAATATATGTACTTCTCGAGGCAAGCTGTTAACAGAACAGCTCATTGTCAGAAAATTTCTCCTTACTTTAATGCAGTGGTGAGATTCAGCCAGTTCACACCTATTCGGGAGAACCGGTTGTTGGGAGGAAATCATTGCATTTTAACTATTTTAATTCCTCAAGATGCTCTGGCCCCCTGCCTGATTTGTAACTCTGGGTTGCAGGTCTTTCTAATCTAATGATTGGTGTTTAGGGCAGCTTTTTGCAAGCAAAGAGGCTTTTTGTATTTTTGTACAGGTACTCCTTGACTTACAACAGTTCACAGTGACCATTCAAAGTTACAATGGCACTGAACAAACTGACTTATGACTGTTTTTCACACTTACGGCCGTTGAGGTACCCCCACGGTCACGAGAGGCCAGGCGATGAGAAGCGCACCTCAACGTGAGTGATGTCGACTTGGCCACGCCCACCCAGTCACGTGACCACCCAGCCATGCCTACCCAGCTGGCCATTAGGGCCGAGAACCAGTTGTTAAATTATTTGAATCCCACCACTGCTTCTAGGTTGGGTCCCTCTTTAAAAAGCTCCCACCCACTAATTATTGCTTAATTGATTCCACCCATTAATCTAATTTCATCCAAGCTCTTTTTAGGAACCCTTCTCACATTCTCCTAAACCCCACCAAACTGACTTGGCCTGAGCCCAAAGAACAAATTCGGTCTCCATCGAATTGCATATGGCAAGGGTTATAAAACATGTGGGTAATATACTGTATTTTTGGGAGTATAAGTTGCACATTTCCCCCCCCCCCAAAAGAGGATGAAAATCTGGGTGCGTCTTATACACTGAATATAGCACTTTGGGCCTCCCAAAACTCCGCCCCCACGCATCCTGTTTTTTGCAAAAATGGACATGCAGAGGATTTGGGAGACCAGCAAAGTGCTCCTGGGAGCTGGAGAGGGCCAGAAACAGGCTGTTCCCCCCCCCCCAATTTGCCCCCCCCACCCCCAAGAGCACTTTACAAGCCTCCCAAAACCTATGCATGCCCTGTATTTTTTTTGCAAAAGGTGTTTTTTGCTTATTTGTGCCCCCCTCCCCTTTTCCCAGGAACACTTTGTAGGCCTCTCAAACTCTCTGCATGCCCCGTTTTTCCCCAAAAGGAGGCATGCAGAAGGATTGGGAGGACTGCAGAGTGCAAATTTACCTCTTCAAAATCTTGTTGCCTCTTATAGTCCGGTGCGTCTTATAGTCCGAAAAATATGGTAATAGAAAACTAATTTTGTATGGATACTTCTAAAAATATTTAAGAGGTGTTGCTGGAATTGTGATTGAGACATTGGAACATTAACTTATATGGCTGAATTTGTCTGATTATTGTTACATTTTGAGCTTAGATCCATAGGATCGATCTAAATACGAATTTAGATCGATCTTGGTTGGTTAAAGAATGGTGATGTTTTGCTTGTCTGTATCCCCAGCATTTGGAATCTATCAAGACATTGAGAAGTGTAGCTCTTTTATGCATGGGAGACAGCCAAAAATAATTATTATGCAACATCGGAAGGACAAATATGTACCTGAATTGCAACATGTTGACATGTGCGTTTGAGTTAGAGTACTTTGGTTTTCCTAGTTGCAATGGATGGTTGTGAAAGTTGGACTATAAGGAAGGCTGAGCGCCAAAGAATGGAGGCCTTTGAACTCTGGTGCTGGAGAAGACTCCTGCAAGTCCCTTGGACTGCAAGGCCATCCAACCGGTCAGTCCTAGAGGGCATCAACCCTGACTGCTGTTTAGAAGGTCAGATCCTGAAGAGGAAACTCAAATACTTTGGCCACTGAATGAGAAGAAAAAACTCACTGGAGAAGAGCCTAATGCTGGGAATGATGGAGGGCAAAAGAAGAAAGAGACGGAAGAGAATGAGTTGGCTGGATGGAGTCACCAAAGCAGCAGGCGTGAGCTTAAAAGGACTCCAGAGGATGGTAGAGGACAGGAAGGCCTGGAGGAACGTTGTCCATGGGGTTGCAATGGGTTGGACATGAATTTGCAACTAACAACAATAACTTTGATTTTGATGTGAAAAGGGGCAAGAAAGAGGAATAAGCAATTCAACCAATATCTAATAGTAATTTCATGAGATAAATTTCCAAGCTTTTCCTTCTTTCTGTCTATATGATCAGAGACACACATAGCCAAATGGATTTTCTTGATAACATATTTCAAATTTCTAACACACACTAGGGATAAAACCATAGGTGGGTTGCTCCTGGTTTGGCCTGGATTGGGTGATCCGGTAGTAGCTGTGGCGGGAGACTTCTGCATGCGCAGAAGTGCCAAGCATGCCCATAAGCGCACCCAAACTGGTAGTAAAAAAAATTGGCAAACCACCACTGGATAAAACAGTGGAAGAATTTCACAGAGGGTGACATTTGCAAAACAGTGTCCATCAAAGGAAGGCAAGCCAAGGATATTTCGCACAAATCAAACCTTAAAATGCAAACACTCTACAAGTGTTTAAATTCTCTCCCTCCGTTTCTCTCAAATTCATTGCATATATATTATTTACATTATAGGACTGAAACATTAATTCGTTTATGTTTATTTATAGGTTGTGTTATACTGGGCTTCAGCGGTTGCACCTCAAAGTGTACAGGACTCTTCTGTAAATCTTATGCAGCCTCACGTTCAAAGTAACAACAAGCAAGGCAGCCAAACACTCATCAAATAAAACCACATGAAACAAAACCTCGACAAAATGCAAAACAAAAACTTCTAAACGATGGGGCTTACAGAGAATTAAAACATTCCATTCCGCTCATTCTCCATGCTAAACTGATAAGAGTCCAAAAGAATTTCATCATATAGTTGGGCACACACACACGGGATGTTTATATTACCTTAAGTAACCCTAGTTTAACTCTTGCCTCCTTCTAACCATCCCACAGAGAAATAAAGCTATTTTCCTTGGGGATATTAAAGGTCATAATAATATGAGCAGAAACTTAGGAAACTAATTATGTCTAGTCCAACAAATGTCAGCCTGGCAATCATCTTTTGCATTGGGCCTTCAGGCCTGCCACACTTAATACTGTGGGAAAATGGGAGGGGGGATTATATGGAGTATGGGAGATACATAGTCATAAAAACATTCCTTTCTCAGAGAGTCAAGGACATCTTGCCTGCACATGGAGTGGTGTGACTGGGAGGCATCTCCAGTTGGGATGGTGCCTGATTGGACCACGTGATGGACATGTGGGTGCTGGGCAGGGACTTGGACTTTCGTTTGGGTGGGGAAAATCTGGAAGCTTTCAGATTCGGGTTTTCCCAGATGTGCCAATATGACATCTCTCATAAAATGGAACTTTGAGGAAACGCAAGCCTCGGAGTCTTTTTTCGTTGGGGGTGTTACTTGGAACCCTGACAACAAAGAGAAGGATGAGAGGTGATATCATAGTGAGCTTCCAATAGTTGAGAGTCTATCACAGAGAAGAGGGGGGATTGACTTATTCTCCAGAGCATCTGAGGGCAGGAGAAGGAGTATTGGGGTGGAGGGTGGCGATCATTGAAGAGAGATCCAACCTAGAACTAAGGAGAAATTTCCTGATAGTGAGAACAATTAATCAGTGGAAGTTGTGGGTGCTTTATCACTGGAGGCTTTCAAGAAGAGACTGGATAGCCATTTGTCTGGAATGGTATAGGTTAAGTCCGCCAAAGTTTCTTCCAATCATATTATTCTATGTTTCAACATAATGTTTAGCGTATACAGAGAGTTTTCAGTTGGGTGAAAGTCTCAAATGTTATACAGATGTTAAGGTGGATGGAGATAAAATGAAGACCATCTTAAGGCTATGAAGACCATTCCTATTTGATGTGATTCAGAGGTGGTATTCAGCAGGTTCTGACAGGTTCTGGTGAACCGGTAACAGAAATTTTGAGTGGTACGGAGAACCGGCAAATACTGCCTCTGACTGGCTCCACCCCATCTGTTTGCTGCCTCCTGAGTCCCAGCTGATTGGCTGGGTTTTCTTTTGTTGCCCTGAACAGGAGAACAGAGCTGAAAAGTAGGTTAGAGGGGTGGGGAGAGAATGAGGATTTTGCAGTATCCTTGCTCTGCCAAGCCCATCAAGCCATGCCCACCAAGCCATGCCCATCAAGAAACGACACGCCCACGGAACCGGTAGTAAAAAAAAATTGAATCCCACCACTGATATGTTGCATGAATTGTTTCCAGGCATAACTTAAGAATACATCTTGGATCTGGGTTGGAGGAACCGAGGGGGTAAGGACAAGTCAACAAGGAAAAGAAAGCAGTTGCTGAATCAGCTGTTGCTGAAAAAGTCATCAAAATGGCAAAGCCTCTTTGAAGCTTTGGAACTGATCTTGTTTGTGGAGTTTTGGAAATTGAGAAGGCTAAAGGGATAAAGATGACTCATCAGCAGCTTGTCCTGTGATATCAACTCCTCATTAATGGCTTAAAAGACAGGACGGAAAAGATGGAGAAACAATATTCCTCCCCTGGGGAAGATCCTTCTTGAATGATATTAATAGGGACTAGATAGGATACATTGCAAATTCTTGTCTTTTCCCATTATGTGATAATCAACCCACAATATGTGGCGATGAAGCATACAAAATGGAGCAGTCTGAATTTTATATTGAAGTGATTCCCTAGAGCCAGGTGTCCACAATCACCTGTGGTTCTCTCTTGGGATCTGATTTTAATGCATTTTCATTTATTTTAAATACAAAAAATAAAATAAAATAAATCACGTACCTGGAATGCTGGAGGGCAAGAGACCGCTCTCCAGCAACATTTGTACAGGCAGTCCTTGACTTTACGACCACCATTGAGCCCAAAATTTATGTTGCTAAGTGAGAAATTTGTGACGTGAGTTTTGTCCCATGTTCTGCCACAGTTGTTAACTGAATCCCTGCAGTTGTGAAGTTAGTCACACAGTTGTTCAGTGAATCTGGCTTCCCCACTGACTTTGCTTGTCGGAAGGTCGCAAAAGGGGATCATGTGACCCTGGGAACACTGCAGCTGTCATAAATGTGAGTCAGATGCCAAGCATCCGAATGTAAGTCATGTAATCCATGGGGGTAGGAGGCACCTTGGAGGTCTTCTAGTCCAACCCACTGCCCATGGTAGGAGACTCTATACCAGGGATGGCTAACCTTTTTCTAAAGGTGTGCCAAAACTGTGTGCATGTGTGCTATCGCGCATGCGCATGTGCCCACCCACTTGCGCAATCAACCCCCACACGCGCATGAATGAGCGACCCCCATGTGTGGAGGGAATTTTCACCCTCCCCAGGCTCGGGAGGCTTTCCTGAAGCCTGGGGAGGGCAAAAACAGCCCCCGGATCCTACAGGGGCCAGGGAAGGCCATTTTCGCCCTCCCTAGGCTTCAGGAAAGGCCCCGAAGCATGTGGAAGGTAAAAAACAGGCCCAACAGGCCAACCGGAAGTTCGGAAACGAACTTCCAGTTGACCCATTGAGCCTGTTTTTCATCCTCTCTGGGCTCCAGAGATTTTCTTGAAGTCTGGGAAGGGCAAAAACAGCCTCCACCGGCCCTCTGGAAGGCCAAATATCAGCCGGCCGGTGTGCGCACACACGGTGGAGCTGAGGGCTGCCAATGGCTGCCGTGTCAGCAAATATGGCTCCGCATGCCACAGGTTCACCATGAAAGCCTTATACCATTCTGGACAAGTGACTACCCAGTCTCTTCTTAAAAACCTCCTGTGATGGAGCACCCACCCCTTCTGGGGAAAAGGAACCGCTGGGATTTGAACCCCGATCTCCTAGACCAAGGGCAACAATGTAACCGCAAAGTTATCCAGCCACTCACCCCTTTTAAACAAATGCCATAAAAATGGTAGATGGTGCTTTATTAGGAATGTGCCATCAGCTCAAAAAAAACAAGGCAGTGTTACACCTGGGCTATTTTAAGAGCTCGAAGAAATGGTAGAGAGCAACTTCACTGGTTCGTTTTTGCTAAATGGGTATTTTGTGACCAGGCAAACACAGTGTAAGGTTGAAATGCTCTAGCTGCCCACTGGCCTACAAAGGCTGCCCCTCTCTGCTTTTACGCTACCACCCAAGTCAGTCCAATTCAACCCCTTTTTCATACAATACTCAGTTTCCATATCAGGCTAAGGCAGTAAACTAGAGATCTCCAGACACTTAATCCTTACTCAGCTCTTGGCTAGACTTTTCAGAAAGCGTCCATAGATCATTAAAAAAAAATATTATATCGCAGAGAAGAACAAAGCCATAACCCAGGGGCTGACAGCCCATATCAGTGCAAAGAGAGCAGAATTTTCATATGTCTATCCTGCAGCTTTTAAGTTTCTTCCCCCTGTGCTGCCAAGTTCATGGGTTATTTTGGTGTCTCCCTTGGGCGTTTGTTAAGCGACTTAGTGGCTAAGATGCTGAGCTTGTCGATCAGAAAGATCAGCAGTTTGGAATCTCTAGTGATGTATAAGCTCCCGTTACTTGTCCCAGGTTCTGCCAACCTAGCAGTTCGAAAGCACGTAAAATGTGAATAGAAAAATAGGAACCACCTTTGGTGGGAAGGAGTTCCATGCGCCTTTGCTGTTTAGTCATGCCGGCCACATGACCACGGAGACGTCTTCAGACAGCGCTGGTTCTTCGACTTTGAAACAGAGATGAGCACCGCCCCCTAGAGTCGAGAACAACTAGCCCAGATGTGCGAGGGAAGCTGGCATGACTAAACACCGTAGGCGCACGGAACGCTGTTCTCTTCCCACCAAAGGTGGTCCCTATTTTTCTACTTGCATTTTTTACGTGCTTTCGAACTGCTAGGTTGGCAGAAGCAAGCTCAGCGTCTTAGCCACTGAGCCACCGCATCCCTTGCTAGGTATACGTAATATAAAATTAAAAACCTGACCCCAAAAAAGAAGTTGTAGGCGCTCCATTGTAGGAGGTTTTTAAAAAGAGACTGGACAGTCACTTGTCTGAAATGGTATAGGGCAGTGTTTCTCAACCTTGGCAACTTGAAGATGTCTGAACTTCAACTTCCAGAATTCCCTGGCTGGGGAATTCTGGGAGTTGAAGTCCAGACATCTTCAAGTTGCCAAGGTTGAGAAACACTGGTATAGGGTAATGGTATTTCCTGCTTGAACAGGGGGCTGGACTAGAAGACCTCCAAAGTTCTGATGTTTGGCTTCCAGATCCTGTGATTTTATAACCATGAGTCAGAAAAAAGGGAGAAACAAAAAAGAAAGAAAGAAAAGATTGTTACTTACTGCCACTGTAGGTTTATGGTGTTGGATGGGTCGGACAAGCTCTGCCGAATGAATCTGACTTGGCTTACAACAGGAAGTAGGTGGTGGAGAGGGGATTAAAGTTTGTGTTAAGCCAGGAGGGGAACCGACATCGAATCTGAAGTTCCTGTTGCTTCTGGAGTGGTGATGGAGGGAGAAAGCCTTAGAAACCAAGGTGGAGTCCGTGGTGGTTCGGTTTGAGGGATGCATGACGGCCAACAGCTTCTTCTTGGCGCCTTGCAACTCATTCTTCACATTGTTGAAAAAATACGTGGATTGCCTCTGCTTGCCCAAAAGGGACCTTGGGCAACTGCTTTCTGACGCAGCAGTTAGATGCCCTGGAGAAGTCTTCGGCCTGCTTTGGGGAAGGTCAAAAAGCTGTGGTAGAGCACTAGGCATTGGCGCTAAAGGCTCTTCACTGTCATGTTCTTCAGAGGTGGCTGAGGAAGACTCCTTGTCTTCTGAACCTTCCTGCTCCTGAGGACACTGGTCTAAGTCCTCCCTTGTCGTCTTCTCTCGGCTACCAGGGCATCGGAGGCTCTCAGACCTGGTGCCCAGATTCATACAGCTTTGGAGACGTGACATTTCTTTGGTTTTGCAACTTGTTGCCTTGTGGCTATTGGCCACGTTTTCCTTGGAGTCCACCAACAGAAGCCAACAAGGAGGGGCTGTGGGATACGTACTAGTGGTCCTGTTAAACCAGGGAATCTCTTGCCTTGAGGCTGAGTCGATCCAGTAAAGGACCTTTTTCTCTAGTGAAAAATCAGGCTGTTGAAAGGCAAGATGATGAAACATTAGCATCTTCCCAGCCAAGCTAAACACGTAGAGAAGATGAGACAGAATATGTGATGTCATTCCAATATCCAATGTTACAACATCTGGAGCTTCTCTTTCCTTGAGCCAGATCCCAAACTATCTTTGCCCATCAAACCCCTTGGTTTCATCTTGAAAATATGATTTTGATATAAACAAAACCAAAACAAAACCCCCAACCTTAAAGGAACCATTTTAACTGAGACCAAATTGTACCTTAAATTCTACTATCAATAGTAATTGTCTTGGGATGCTTACAAGTACAGGGAGTCCTCCACATACGACCACAAGTGAGCCCAAAATTTCCATCGCTTAGTGAGACGTTTGTTAAGTGACTTTTGCCCCCAATTTATGATCTTTCTTGCCACAGTTGTTAAGTGAATCACTGCAGTTGATAAGTTAGTAACACGGTTGTTAAGTGAATCAGGCTTCCCCGCTGACTTTGCTTGCCAGGAGGTTACAAAAAGGGATCACATGATCCTGGGATACTGCAGCTGTCATAAATATCAGACTCAGTTGCCAAGCACCTGAAGTTTGATCATGTGACCATAGGGATCCTACAAGGATCGTACGTGTGAAAACCGGTCCTAACTTACACACTATTGTAAATCTGAATGGTCAGTGCAATGAAGTGCTGTTCATTTACCTTTAGTTGAGCAATATCTTTAGATGAGGTTGGTTTTAATTCATCCAATATCTTAAATTCTCTTGGCAGATTAGAATGTTGCCAAAAATATTAAAACTTTCTAAAAATATTACTGTGTTTTCCCAAAAATAAGACAGGGTCTTATTTTCCTTTGGCCACCAAAATAAGCGCTTGGCCTTATTTTCGGGAAGGTCTTATTATTTTTGAGGTACAGGAGGCAGTGAGCGTGGTCATCTCATGGCTGCTGCTGTGCTGCAATATTTTCGGGAGAGAGCTTATTTTAGCACATGTGCTCAAAAGCACGATTGAGCTTATTATCCCAGGAGATCTTATTTTCCGGGAAACAGGGTTAAAATTAACAAAAACAACAGTAAAACAATGTAACTAGTAAATAGTGCACCAAACAAAAATTATAAATCCATCACTTCAATGTAGAGATATCCAAAATCAATCTGAAAATTATTCTATCTGTATGCATATTTCTTGAGTAGGCAGGGATCCGAGGAAATAATGAATGTTGAACTGCAGGTATGATTCCATCAGAGGTGGGTTCCTACCAGTTCGCACCTATTCGGTAGAACCGGTTCGTCAAATCTACCGAACCGGTTAGAAGAGTTTCCACCAGTGGACCCGGAAAGCAAGTCACACCTACAGAAGAGGTTCCAAAAATTTTTGAAACCCACCACTGCCATACACACACACACACACACACACACACACACACACACACACACAGAGAGAGAGAGAGAGAGAGAGAGAGAGAGAGAGAGAAAGAGAAAGAAAGAAAGAAAAAAGAAAGAAAGAAAAAAGAGAAAGAAAGAAAAAAGAAAGAAAAAGAGTGAGAGAGAGATGAAATAAAAAAGAAAAAAGGGACAGAGAGACAAAAGGAAGGAAAGAGAGAGAGAGAGAGAGAGAGAGAAAGAAAACACATGGCCAGCAAGCCACTCCCACCAGGTCACATGGCCGGCAAGCCACTCCCACAAAGGAGGCCAAACCCACAGAGTAGGTTTCAAATATTTTTGGAACTGGATTCCATCTAAGACAAACTTAAGCCAATGATTGTAAACAGATCATAACCAAATTTAAAGTGGACTAAATTAAATTCTGCTAGCGAAAAGCCAATACTGTAGATATGAAAAACCAAAACACTAACACAGGATCATACTGACACTTCATTTTTATGATAATAAATAAACCTGATTCATTTAGAAACCTGAGTCAGCTTTCCCCCATCATTGTAAAGCTCCCAGAATTTGAATATTAATGCAGCTATATCATTTTTTCCCTTCCAACTTTACTCAACCTTCTTTCAAAAAAGGTGACTTTTTCTTCGGGAAAGCTTTGTATAGTAAATTAGATTAATAAGTGTTCCAGCTGTTATCACTGAATTTTAACCACATTGGTTTCTTCTTTGTATTGTTTAGTCAAATTACCCAAAACACCAGTTCTTTCCCTATTTTGTGCATATACAGATTTGAGTGTTTTAAATAGGAAGCCTCAGAAATCTAAGCAGATGCGTACACAAAGTGGCATAAGAAGTTCTGAAAATTTACGCTGCTGTATAATAGCAAAAAAGGATGTTTAGATGATTTCTGAAGAAGTTCTTATTCCAAAAATGCAATGATGCTCCCTGCTGGTGGGAATGCTCTGAATACCCAACACAATAAGAAAAAGAAAAATATTGAAATGTCCAAGCCCAAACTTCTAAGTTACTGAAGATTGTCTCTATATAGGAGCCTTGGGGTGGCAGTGGTTAGGATGCAATATTGCAGGCTAACTCTGCCAACTGCCAGCAGTTTGATTCTGATCGGCTCAAGGTTGACCCATCCTTCCAAGGTCAGTAAAATGAGGAGCCAGATTCTTGGGGGCAAGATGCTGACTCTGTAAACTACTTAGAGAGGGCTGTAAAGCACTAGTGCAGTGTTTCTCCACCTTGACAACTTGAAGTCCTATGGACTTCAACTCCCAGAATCCCCCAGCCAGCATAGCTGGCTGGGGAATTCTGAGAGTTGAAGTCCACAGGACTTCAGTTGTCAAGGTTGAGAAACACTGCACTAGGAAGTGGTATGTAAATCTATGTGCTAAGTGCTATTGCTAAAGGTAGCCCTCAACTTACAACAATTTAGTGACTGTTCAAACTTAGAACTGGACTGAAAAAAGTGACTTATGACTACTTTCACATTTACAATCCATGGTATTGTGATCAAAATTTGGTTGCTTGGCAACTGGCTCATATTTATGATAGTGTCTGTCCTGGGGTTAGGTGATCCTCTTTTGCAATCTTCTGACAAGCAAAGTCAATGGAGGATAGCAATAGCAATAGCAGTAGACTTATATACCGCTTCATAGGCCTTTCAGGCCTCTCTAAGCGGTTTACAGAGAGTCAGCATATTGCCCCCAACAATCTGGGTCCTCATTTTACCCACCTCGGAAGGATGGAAGGCTGAGTCAACCCTGAGCCGGTGAGATTTGAACCGCTGAACTGCTGATCTAGCAGTAGCCTGCAGTGCTGCATTTAACCACTGCGCCACCTTGGCTCAGCCAGCTTCATTTCACAATCATGTTATTATGCTAACAACTGCTTTTATTCACTTAATAAATACGGCAAGAAATGTCAGAAAATGAGGCAAACAACTGTCACTTAACAACTGTCTTCTTAGCAACAGGTATTTGGGGCTCAGTTATGGTCATAAGTCAAGGTTTACCTGTACTGTGTCAGAAATCTTTTGAGAATAACTGTAGGCTAGGATGTGTGGATGGACGGACAGACAAATAGCATTTTATTTTGAAACTGCTATAGGGATTGTTATAGAAATATACTTCAAAATTATCAGGAGACAGTTAATTATTTGCAGATGGATTTGCATGTGTAATAGAGAAAAACCAAAAAAAACGTACTGCATTGATAATGATCTAGCAATTGCATTTTTAGGATTAGCTGAAATACAATATTTCTGCTGTGAATAACACTTGGTTTGCAGAGATTTGTATCCAATTCCCCTCTGGCAATTCAGTTCTGTTTTCTTGATTTTAAGGCAAGCCAATACCAACTAGCTTTTTCAAACCCACAAACTAGGATTCAAGCTTGTTTTGCAAATTACAGAGAGAATCCAGACACTCACTGAGATGACCACTTTTAGCTAGTACAGCAAAAAAAAAATTGTTTGTAAAAATGGTGAATATTTGCAGCTCGGGTGTAGGATGAGGGTAAAGGTTCCTTCTTTGAGCTTATAGGTGGCCCATCAATGTAGTAATTAAAAGGTATTACAGCAATTCATCCATTTACCATTGTGCACGTTAAGACCTCTGCAGACTCGGGCAGTTCAATTTCCATCTGGCCGGCAAAGTTGGTGTCTCCCACAGGATCGTCCACAAAGCTTATGGTCACTCTGAAAGGTACACCTTCCAAGTAGCTCATTACGTCCCCAACTATGTTATTCTAATAAAAAGAAACCAAAAGACTTAAGACCCCGTTTAATTGCTACTGGCTATTTCAAAGGACTTATTGCCAGATGTCTAATGCAGAGATTAAATCACTTGGTGCTAACATGGAAGCCAGCTTTAATGTGCTGCACGTATATTTTTGTTAACTCGTTCCACAAGCGGCACTGTTGCGTTTCCAGAACATTAGCCATGTGTTGCTCTAACACAAAAGACTTATTAAGCCAAGTGTCATGGGAAGGTGAGGGACTGAACAAACTAAGCAGGAAGTGATGAATCACGTTCTTATTTTGCCCTGTCTTAAGAGTCAGCTAAGGGAGGACAGCCACCATCAATCTACTTGCTTTGGCCAGGAGTTTAACTGTTTAACTATAAATTTCAATTTAGTAGTGATTATATATATAATTACTGCTTCCCATCAGAAATATGGGACTGAAATTACAAGTACGACTGCATTACAGATCATATATTACTTATGTTTCTACATTCTCGATTTTGTTTGTGCAAAAGTTGGAAAAAGAAGATGTGTACAAGCTCCTTCCCATCTGCAACTTATCTGTATTTGTTAACAAGTCAAAATTAGACATTCCTAAATTCTAGGCTCCTGGCATGGTATACTATTTCACAGTAGAGAAGCTAGTGTGCCACACTCTGCAGTCACTTCTGCGACACAAGAAGAAACTAAGACAAAGAAACCTGTTCTTCTTAAGTCCAGAGAACTCCATATGTTGATCTAACTCAGGTATACATAGCACATAAAATCTGTTTTGAGTTTATCAACTGTTATCTTAAGGAACCTTTAGGCATTAAAATCAGTTAAGATAATTAATGACTTCAGATGGAAGTTATAGAAGATTCGAGGCAAGGAAACAAAATTGTCGATTTCCAGAAATCTGTTTCCATGTATCTATTAAATATTGTAATTGTTTTACAATTTACAACTTTCCTTTGTAAAACATTTAACAGGTAGCATTTTCACCTCTTATCTATAAAGCAACATAGAATAGAATTCATCATATTTCCTCCCAATTCAGCACCACAGTTCCCGTAACACCTAACAAGACCGATGTGAAAGGCATCAAGTTAAGAAAAAACTGCCCCAGTCATTTTAACAGCTGAATATGAATAGATTTAAAAGTGTCAGTTAAAATGATGAAGGCAATACAATCCTTTTATTGTGCCAGTTTGAATTAAGGATAGAAGATAAAAATCTGAATTAGCAATTCCTAGATGGAAAAAGATAATAGATTTCATGAACTCTCTAGTACTTGATCCCAGAATAGATCACAACTAGAATATTAGACATGTAATATTTATCTCTGGTTGCAATTTAAAATGCCAACTTTAAGTGCTATTAATTTTAAAAAATATTATTTTAAAAAAAAAATAAAGACTATACAAGCAAAAGGAGCAAAATATTAGAGAGAAATGTATTAAATGGAAAAAGGAATTACTAAGAGTGTGAATTTAGTACTCAGTACATGAACTATTGATTAAAAAAACAAGTACATTCAATTATTTTGTAAGGATTGGAATCCCCGAGCTAAAAAAAGAAATGTTAGATTTATATTTCTGTCTGCATACAAGAAACCCACCTATGAACTCCTACCTATTTCTACAGTTTAACATTCAACTCTCCAGATTACACACATTTATTTCTTAGGTAAAGGAAAACTCACCTTAGCAAGGAATTAGAAAGGCATTTGCCATTGGAAGACAAAGGCGACTTGCTGGAAATCACCTCCACTGTTGCAGAGGGGCCCTGGCCAAGCCTAATGATTAGAGCTGCTTGAGTAAGCGCTTGTCGTCAGGTTTTCCAATGGGGTAAGCAGCCTAATCAGCTCTAGAATCCATATATAGGTCACTGTGCCCAGTGAAAACATATAATCAGGACTGTCTCAATTGAAAATGTCTGGAAACAAGAAGATGCTTTTTGGGTATTTGTGTGTGTGTGTGTGATTCAATAATAATATGAAGTAAAATATGCAACAATTTTGTTTCCCACAGTGGCCACTGCTGCATCTTGTGGCTTTTTGCTTAAGGAGGTTCTGTGCCATGAAAGAAGCAAAATAAATGCCAGATACAAGCATTGAAATGCTGAGAATTTATTAAGTACAAACAAAAGGCAACCTTCTTTTATTAAACAGGGCTATCAGTCTCTCTGACAATTTACAGTTTCCCATTACAGCATCCTCCAGACTTTGTCTCCAACTTTACAAAACAATAAAGCAAGCTTTGCAGATGATTTGACAATTACCTTAAAACAAAAGTTTATTTATTGCACACATGTACCAGATAAAAGCTATAGTTTGCACTAGCAATTTGGGTACAACTTTCTCCTTTATGCTATTAAAAGCCATGCCTGGGGTTTCAATTTTTCTTAGGTCTGAGAAAAGATGATTTAACAGGGTTTGTGGGCGTATTATTTATACAAATAAAATGTGTTAAAATAGTAATATTTTTTTCTTAAAGAAATGCAGGAAGAAGTACGAGATAAAGAACACTCAGTCTTTCCAGTGTAAATAATGCTAAACTAAAACTGGTATTAAATACTTAGAACTTTGTTTCAGAAGTAAACAGATCTGAAGGAGCAAGTGGACGTAAAATAACCTAGTATCAAAATGGTATTCACCGAGCAGTAGAGAAAAGTAACAAGGTCTGGTATGAATACATTTCTTTTGGTCAACAATAGTAATTTCTAGGTTGTTGTTTTTTTTGCAATTTATGAATATCAGAATTTATACAGAAATGAACATTTTTTTCTTAAGAACTTTTTATAGGAAATCTGTAGAAGCACATACAGAGTTCCTAAGCAGTTAGTAATTCACAGGTAACAAAATCTCTATCCGCTTCCTCTTTACATTTTTTCACTTCAAGGAATGAATTGTGTTGCTGCAGTGTTTACCATTTATTTAAACTAGAAATGTGCCCTTCAGCTAGGGTTGTAAACTAGGCTAGCAAAGGGGTCATTTATTAAAACACAGAAAGGGGAGCAGGAGAGCACAGAAGTTCAAGATTCCTTTTTTGAATGCCAAACTATGCTTTGATGTTATAATGAAAATATGAAGAGGCAAAACCCTTTTAGATTATATCCCTATCCTATTATCCCACTTTAAGAGAAAAACAAAACGAAGCAAATGCTTCCCTAAGCATGTGAATCACATATGTGTGTATAAATGAAAGTCACTTTTTATGGCAACATGTAAAAAGCTAGTTAATTCACTCCATACAACTCCAATTTAATGCCATAATTTTTAAAAGCAGTCACTCGAACTTCAAAGGAAACTACTATCAGCCACATCTGTCAATTCACTTAACTCCTGCCACATAAGGCCAAGATAACCACAGAGGTGTTTTGGAAAATACCTTGAGTTTAAACATCTGGATACCATTCCAAAGAAATCATCTTTAATGTTGCCTCGGACAATAACTTCTGACTTCCCACAGTTTAGTTTACATTAAGAACACATAGAATAATGTTTAGCTGGTGCATTAATTGCATGGTCTCTGAAATGTATAAGCTCTATAGATAAGCTAAGCTTTACATCTGGCCTCTATTAGCCAATGTAACCTAGCAGATCCATTATTTTTCTATTGCTGGGATTACACTTTTGATTTTGTAGCACTTACATCCCTTTTAAGGTAAACTCAGATAAATTTCCGAGGAGTCATTTTAAAATATAAATCTATCCCACAAATTCCAATACATGCACAGCAGTGATTCATTGACACTTCTTTCATGATCAAAATCATTTGATACCAAAGTATAATTAGATGCTAGAGAGGATTTACAAGCACTACAATAAGTATCAATGCTTATCCTTTTAACAGCACCTTTAAGGACAAGGCTTGCCTTCTCAATCAATATTCTCTGGCAACCTTTAGCCACCTATAACACATTTAAACTCAAAGAACTCTTCTAATGTGAGTTGTCAATCACACATCGTTATGGCAGCCTTCCCAAACTGGCAAATCATGCCTTCTTATCTTCAACGGTGATTCAAACTCATCACCTGACAGCAGTGGCCCAGGTGTCACTGGAGGGAGGACTTGGAAGGACCCATCCTGGTGGAATGAAATCTCCTTCAGGATGATCTGTAGGCACCAAGTATTGATCCCATTCATGCCTTTAAGGGAAAAAGTTAGACAACACATTGAGCACTGTATCTATTCCTTGCCTGAATTATTTCACCCAAAGGATGCATTCAGACAACTGCAGCTGAATACGGAGTTCACAAATAGGTGCAAAATATTATAGTAATGTGGTTGCAGGCAATATGAATGAACTGTGGCTACTCCAGAGACCATCAAAAAAGATGTTCTATTTATATTTCATCTTTCTTTCAAGAGCATGCAATGGCATAGATTAGATCCACTCCAATTTTATCTTCACAATTAGCTTGTGAGGTAGATTAAGATATTGGATGCATTCACATAACAGGTTTGAATTAACTTGTTTTGTGGATTTGCACAATAAATCAAATGGCTGGCGTTTGTATAACAAATAAGTCATAAAGTACTAGCCAAATACAGCACGTTGTGCAAATGCAGCCATTAGGTTTATAAATGATTTAGTTCTATATACGGTATAAATGCAAGACTGTTTTTTGAGTGACCTGCCTGAACTTGAGTGGTGGGCTGAATCAAAATCTCAAGATTATAATCTACGATAGATATCCATACTGGTTCTACTCTGGCCAGAGAGATTCCATCATGCTGGAGACGGAATTTATATCTTTTGTTAGAGCAATGCGTATATATTACAAAAACAAATGATCTTTCCTATTTCAAAGAGAAATAAAGCAGACAAGGAAATTAGGTGGGAAGAAAGATACATAAAAATGGTCTTTTCTCGCCATTAATTTCAGTTTTGGGTCTCGTTAAAACCTCAACAGGTTTTATTAAACAGGACTATAAATCATTCTGGCAATTTATTGTTTCACATTACAGCATCCCGAACAGACAACTTTAATGCTTTACAGGACAATAAAATATTTACTTTACACAACTACTGACAGTTATACAACCTGAGTGGTGCATACTCAACAGTTGCAACTAAATATTAACATCTATAACAAATGGATTAAAAAGGAATTCATATGGAAGCCAGAATTCAAGACAGCTGAGAATTCCCAGGTTTTTATGTAAAATAATGTACACCAACACCTCAATTTGTTTTATTTACTAAACAATGGCTCTTACCTGATCTGGAGGAGAGCTGGCAAGGAATATTCAGCTTGCAAATAGTATTGTGTGAATGGCTCCAAGACGTGGCTAAATGGAAATTCTTCTAAAAATATAAATAAGTAAGAAAATCTTTACAGTCACCGAAATAAAAGCCTCCATTAATTGTAAGAATAGATCTCCTAGGTCAGCGATGGCGAACCTTATTTGGCTCGTGTGCCATAAGCGGGGGGAGCGCAGGGGGGGGGCATGCGTGGGTGTGCCACACCCATAATGCAATGTGTGACACTCCCCAGCGCGCATGTGCGCATGACAGGAGCTCCCCACCCCCATTTTTTGCATGCTTTTTCCCCCCTCCCCAGGCTCCAGAGGCTTTATAGGAGCCTGGGGAGGACGAAAACAGCCCCCCCCCTCCCTGAGGCCCCCCGGAGGCTTCAGGAGCTTCCCCGAAGCGCAAAAAAATGGCCCTACAGGCAAACCGGAAGTCACTTCTGGGTTGCTTGTAGGGCCGATTTTAGCCTTCCAGAGCGTTCAGGACAGAGGTAGTTTCAAAATTTTTTAGAACCTCTTCTGTAGGTGTGGCCTGCTTTGTGGGAGTGGCTTGCTGGCCATGTGACTGGGTGGGCGTGCCCAACTTGTAAAAAGTGGTGAAACTCACTTAACAATGCTCTTGCTTAGCAACAAAAATGTTGGCTCAGAAATTCTGGCATTTGAAGCACGAAAGTCTTAAAGCTGTCAAGTTACAAGACCCTTGCATCCCTAACCCTTTAGGAAAAAAAAAAAAACCCACGGGTGTTCAAACTTGACAGCTTTAAGACTTGTGGACTTCAACTCCCAGAATTCCTCCTCTCACTCTTCATCTTGATGATGTGGGGGGAAGGAGCTGGAACCGGCTCTAAACAGCACTGTGGAACCTCTTCTATAGAAGAGATTAGAACTGGCAGGAATCTACCCCTGGTTCAGAAGCCCTCAGGAGACTTTCCTGAAGGCCCCTGAAGGCTTAAACCGACCCTACGAACAAACCGGAAGTCCATTCCTGAACTTCCGGTTTGCCCGTAGGGCCAGTTTTTTGCACTCCGGAGGCTTCAGGGAAACTCCTGAAGCCTCCGGAGGGGGGGGGGGGGAGAGAAAGGAGCTGCTGTTTTCGCCCTCCCCAGGCTCCTATAAAGCCTCTGGAGCCTGGGGAGGGCAAAAAATGGCTTAAAAAAAGGCTGAACTCAGCTTGCCAGCGCGTACATGCATGCTGGCCACCTGACAGGGCAACGCCTCATGTGCCCTGACAAATGGCACCATGTGCCACCTGTGGCATGCGTGCCATAGGTTCATCATCCCGGTCCTAGGTTGTTTTTTTAAAGATGAAACTTAGTTTTAAATCCAATAGGTCAATTCTTATGTTGACATAGAAAAACTACATAAATAAACATTTTGGAGAATAGCTACTTTTTTTTTTTTTAAAAAAAACTTTGCCACTGAAATAAAAATAAACACTTTTAATGTAACTATTCTCTCTACAAAATCGCTACATAAATGAAGCAGAACATTCCTGGATTTCAAGGATAAATCCCCTTCTCCCAAACAATGAGCATCAGCATTCTGAACATTACCTGGATCCCCAAACAGTTTGGAGTCCATGTTGCGCTTCTGCTGCAGGAGTTTTTCCCTTTCCTTCTTCAGCTTCTTCTCCATGTCTCGTTTTCTTTCTTCTTCCTGCTCTCCTTCCAGCATGACTCGGAGAGCTCGTTCTTCAGCTTCGTAGAGTTCTGTGCGTTTTTTAATCGATGCTTTTAAACTCTCAACTTCGCTTTCAAAGGCTTCATCTGCAGCTGGCGGCGGACAAACACCTGCACCGAATAC
This sequence comes from Thamnophis sirtalis, assembly GCF_051295495.1. Taxonomy (NCBI): domain Eukaryota; kingdom Metazoa; phylum Chordata; class Lepidosauria; order Squamata; family Natricidae; genus Thamnophis; species Thamnophis sirtalis. The sequence goes on along the minus strand of NW_028261382.1, from coordinate 17,140,041 downwards.
ACACAAGGATTTATTGCTACTTTCTTTTTCTTCTTTTTGTTTCAGAAGAATCCCACAGCTCCTTTAGTTAGTAGTTCTTAACTTCCCAAGCTAAAATCCATCAAATGTTCGGTCAAAGAATATATGCCTCAACATGAAAGGGGAAAAAAAAAACTCAAATTCTTTCTCAGAAGGACATTTATATAGTTTATAAGAGCTGTGGTGGCACAGAAGTTAGAAAACTCTCCTGACTGCCAGCAGTTCGATCCTGATCAGCTCAAGGTTGACTCAGCCTTCCCTCCTTCCGAGGTAAAATGTGGACTCAATTGTTGGGGGCAATTTGCAGACTCTGTAAACTGCTTAGAGAGGACTGTAAAGTGGGATATAAGTCTAAATGCTATTGCGGGTCCTTTTTCTCAAAAGAGCCGAGGTGGCGCAGTGGTTAGGGTGCAGTACTGCAGGCCACTTCAGCTGATTGTTATCTGCAGTTCAGCGGTTCTAATCTCACCGGCTCAAGGTTGACTCAGCCTTCCATCCTTCCGAGGTGGGTGAAATGAGGACCCAGACTGTGGGGGCGATATGCTGACTCTGTAAACCGCTTAGAGAGGGCTGAAAGCCCTATGAAGCGGTATATAAGTCTAACTGCTATTGCTATTGCTATTCTCATTTACATTAGGTTTTATTTCAATAATATAGTTTCCCATCTAGATTTCTGGATTTGATTTAAATCAATGCCTTGGGGTGGGGGAAAGAATATGATCTCTGGGATTTTTTCTCCTCCTCTACTCCATTCCTCAATTATTTGCAGCTATCTTTGAATTACGACTACTTGTTTAACAGTGGTTTGCAGTTACAACGACAATGAAAAATTTAGTTTATAACCCATCCTCAAAGTTGCAACTGTAACACCACCCCAGTGGTGATGTGCTTACAATTTAATTGTAAACGTCACCTGGCAACCAGGTGACATTTACAATGATTGCAGCATCTTGCAGTCACATGAATGCAATGTGGAACATACTCAACAAGCATAGTCAATGTGGGAAACCAGATTCATTTAATAACTGCAGTAAAAAAATGGTAATAAAATTAAGTCTGGTCACATGACGACTGGCTTATTGACTATACTGATTAGCAACCAAAGTTCCCGTCCTAATTGTGGCTGTTAAGTCAAGGACTACTTGCATGTCTCTTATCGTCTATGCTACAAGATTGGATTGGTTCACTATGCAAGTCTTCTAAGTTTATAGTGAACATTAATATCTAAAGCAGATTTTAACAAGAAAATCAGAAAAAGCAGTGTGAGATCCACTGGCAGAAATGTTAGGACTTTTGCACCAAGTTTCCCAACCATACAGAGTACTGTACACCAAAAGGAGTAAACACAAAGTAAAACACGCAGAATCAGAATTAGGAATGATTTTAAAAATCCAGAATGTACCTTTCCTTCCTGCTGCTTCTTTTCTTAGTTTCCTAAGCTTTTCTAAGCCACGCAGAATTTCTGCCATCCGCTTTGTGTCTGCTTGCTTTTTTCTCACTTCTGATAACACACTATCGGCAGCAGCTTTAAGTTCTTTTTCCTAAATTAAAAGAGTATCAGTTAGAAAACAGAACAAGAAGGCCCACAACCACCTTCCAAACAGTAGGTAGAAGTGGGTTTGTTAGGTGCAAGGAAAGAGAGATCTTTGTCGAAAACTTTTTTGCTCAGCAACACCGTGTGAAAGGCACCCCTTGGGAAGTTCAAGATAATATACGGGCAAAAAAATGAACAAATGGCATCTCTGAGACATTCTGCCTTTATCCCCAAAGTACAGTCCAATAATACAGAAATAATCCCCCCGCAGTTTTTTAGTTTCTTTCTGCTATCAGTCATGCTTACAAGATAACTTGTAAAATAAGTAAATACATGCAGTCCTTGACTTACAACCACAATTGAGCCCAAAATTTCTTTGCTAAGAAAGATAGTTGTCAAATGAGGTTTACCTCATTTTACGACCTTTCTTGTCTGAGTTGCTAAGTGAATCACTATAGTTATTAAGTTAGTAACAAGGCTGATAACTGAATCTGGCTTCCCTGTTGATTTTGCTCAGCAAAAGGTTGCAAAAGGCAATCATATGACCTCAGGACACTACGACCGTCATAAATACATGCCACTTGCCAAAACTCTGAATTCTGATTGTGTGATCATGGGGATGCTGCAACCATCCTAAGTATGTCCCAAAGGTGCTTTTTCAAGAGGCAACTGGACTTTCTTGTTTTTCTTTGAAGATGTTTCACTTCTCATCCAAGAAGCCTCTTTAGCCCTGTTCTAAGTATGAAAAACGGTCATGTCACTCTTCTCAGTGCTGCCGTAACTTCGAATGGTAATTAAATGAATAAATCAAGGACTACCTGTACACAGCAAACCTTTTTTTTACTCCTATTGCCATGGCAAAACTATAGAGGTTTGTATTAGCAATGTCATCATAAGTTGAATTGTAAAATTATAAATATTTCCTGGTGAGTGTATATGTGAGTGGGTGTCTGTATGTCTTGTTCCTCATTGTCAGTGAAATCCATTACCCCGTAAACTGGCATTGAGGAAGAATAGGGCTAAGAATAGAATAGACCAGTTATGGCTAACCTTTTTTGGCTCGGGTGCCGAAAGCACGAACGTGCGATATGGCCTCCCTTCCGCCCTGCCCGCGAATGTGCACATGACCCCCCCCGTTGCCCCTCACATGCGTGCATGACACACACACACCCTTCTGAAGCCTGGGGAGAGTGAAAACGGCTTCCCCCGGCAGCTGGAAACAGCCTGTTTCTGAACTTCTGCTAGGCCCATTTCCCCCCCTCCTCAGGCTTCGGAGGCTTTACTGAAGAATGGGGAGGGTGAAAACTGTCTCCCCTGGCTCTCCGCAGGCACTTCAAAGGCTGAAAATCAGCTGGCCGGTGTGTGCCTGCACGCTGCAGCTAACCTAGGGCAACAGCTTGTGTGCCCTCAGAGATGGCTCCGCATGCCACCTCTGGCACGTGTGCCATAGGTTCACCATCAAGGGAATAGACTATTCTTTATTGGTCAAAATATGACTAGATGCACAAGGAATTTGTCCCCAGTGCATACGCTCTCAGTCTAGCTACAAACAACAAAGTGGTAACTCATAGCTCATAAATCCTACTTACAATAATAAACCTTAAAATACCTAAATCATAAGATGCCAACAAGAGAAATAGTAGAATAGATGAGAAGGATAATAACAATAACAGTCCTTACTACATAGTATAATATCTTTAGGCATAAGACAGGGTTGTGGGAGTTCAGCAAAGTGATGGTGGCAGAATATGCTGCCTCTACAGGCAGTCCTCGACTTATGACCACAATTGAGCCCGGAATTTCTGAGGCTAAGAGAAGCAATTGTAAAGGGAGTTTTGTCCCATTTTACAACTTGCTTTGCCACATTTGTTAAGTGAATCACCGCAGTTGTTAAATTAGTCATACAATTGTTCAGTGAATCTGATTTCCCCACTGACCTTGCTTGTCAGAAGGTCGCAAAAGGGAATCATGCGACCCCAGGATGCTGCAACAGTCATAAATGTGAGTCAGCTGTCAATCGTCTGAATGTCAATCAGGTGACCATGGAGATGCTGCAACTGTCGTAAGTGTGACAAATGGCCACAAGTGACTTTACCCAGCACCGTTGTAACCTCGAATGGACACTAAGTGAATTGCTGTATGTCGAGGACTGCATGACTCGGTGGCTCAGTGACTAAGGCACTGAGCTTGTCCATCAGAAAGGTCGGCATTCAACGGTTCGAATCCCTGGTATAGGTCTCCTGCGTGAGCAGGGGTTTGGACTAGATGACCTCCAAGGTCCCTTCCAACTCTGTTAATTAAACCTGTATTTTCTCTGCATTTCCACACCGGGAACATCCACCCAGCAAAAGGAGCAGAGCAGTAACAATAACAGAGTTTTGAAGGGACCTTGGAGGTCATCTAGTCCAATCCTCCCTGCTCACGCAGGAGGCCTGTACTAGGGATTCGGACCATCAGAAAGCCTCTGCTTCCCAAAGCCCGGCCAGCCGCTTCTCTTCTCTCAATGACCCGAGGAGCCCTCCCACCCCCATGGACCCCAAGACCCACCCGGTGCCGGTCCTCCTCCTCCTGGGCTCGCCGGGCCCTCCAGAGATCGATGCGGGCCTTGCGCTCCGCGCGTTGGGCTTCCTCCTCCTGCCGGGCGTCGCGGGCCTCTTGCCTCCGCTGCTGCCGCCGCTTCCTCTTCTGACGACCCCGCTCCAGCCGGCCCCGCAGCCGCTCCAAAGCGCCGGGATCGCGTAGCGGCCCCACCAGAGCGCGGAGCTCCTCCAAGCCGGCCTCGGCTTCGGCCGTCTCGCCCGGAGTTGCTTTATCGCCCCGCCGCCGCCAGGCAGCGCAGAGCCCGGCCACGCGCGCCACCGCCCGTAGCGCCTCGCCCGCCGCCTGCGCTGCCTCGTCCGCCGTCAGGCCCCGTTCCCGACGGGGAGGCGCGGCGATCGGCCGTCGGCGCCTGATGAAGCGGCTGAGCCAGGCTTCGTCGCCGTCGCAGGCCTCGTCGCCCGGCACGTCTGAGGCCTCGGGGGTAGGCCGCGGCGGGGTCACCGGTCTCCATGACAACGGCGGCCTCTCCGGCAGGGTCGGCGGCCACTGAGGTGGAGGATGAAGCGGCGGCGGCGGTGGCAGGAAAGGCGGGAGGCCTCCGCCTGGGAACGGTGGATAGAGGCCCCGCGGGAAAGGCTGAGGCGGCGGTCCCCGGAAAGGCCCCGGGGGAGGCAACGCGGGCGGAGGAAAGCCGGCGGGCTGCGGCGGCCCCGCGAAACGCGAGGCGAAGTGAGGAGGCGGCGGCTGAGACATCATCAGAATAGGCCGCGCGGCCTCGTCTACACAACGGCCTCTATTCCTGCGCTTTGGGAAGAGCGGCGCCCCCTGCAGGCTCGGGGGAGCGTCGGCAGGAGGAGCTTCTCTGTCCCCGGAGCGACTGTTGCGCCAGAACGGAGCAAGCTTCTCGGATGGAAGAAGTGATAAGTCTTCAAGGCAAAAGGAAGTCAGCACCTTTGCATTTTTTTGGAGGGGGTCGTAAATGGGGCAAAGAAAGACCCTTGATGGAAGCCTCCAGGCTCCAGAGTCTGTACAGGTAGTCCTTGACTTACGACCACAGATGAGCCCAATGTTTCTGTTGTTAAGTGAGACATTTGTTGAGTAAGTTTTCCCCACCCCATTTTATGGCCTTTCTTGCCGCAGTTTGTTAAGTGAATCACTGCAGTTGATAAGTTAGTAACACGGTTGTTAAGTGAATCTGGCTTTCCCATTGACTTGGCTTTTCAGGTCATAAAAGCTAATTACATGACCTTGGGACACAGTAATGGTCATAAATATGAATAGCAATAGCAATAGCAGTTAGACTTATATACCGCTTCATAGGGCTTTCAGCCCTCTCTAAGCGGTTTACAGAGTCAGCATATTGCCCCCAACAACAATCCGGGTCCTCATTTTACCCACCTCGGAAGGATGGAAGGCTGAGTCAACCTTGAGCCGGTGAGATTAGAACCGCTGAACTGCAGATAACAGTCAGCTGAAGTGGCCTGCAGTGCTGCACCCCTAACCACTGCGCCACCTCGGCTCTTATCACCTGCCAAGCATCTGAATTTGGATCACTTGGCCATGGGGATGCTACAAAGGTGGTAACTTGAAAAACAGTCATAAATCACTTTTTTAAACTTTGAACAGTCACCAAATGAACTGTTGTAAGTCGAGGATCTGGCCACAAGGAGATATAAACCTCTTGGGTTATGATCTGCCTGGGTTCAAATGCCTGAGTTGGGATCTGGGTGATTTTTGAAAAGCTAGCTCATCATTTTCCCGTTGATTCCTCAGGCAGAATATTTAAGATGGGGAAAAGAAGAGGGTGATTGGTGATAGATAGTGGAATTATTTCTTTGCTGCTGGCACCCTTAGCAAAGGGGGGGGGCAAGGGGGCCCAGCTTTTGATTCCTCCGGGATTGGGCGGCCTATAAATAAAATTAAACTTGAAACTTGATAGAGCTGAACTCTACATAAGCCTTCCCAAGTTAGTATAGTATTTTATTGTCATTGTACATCATATGTACAATGAAATTGGTTTTATCCTCACTGGTGCAATCCATGACAAAAAAATACAAACAACATATAGTATAAAGAATAATCCCTATGCAAGGAATTAGGAAAAGAAAAAAAAAGAAAGAAAAACATACCGGTACATTTCTGCCTGTGCGTGGAATGATTGTGGTTGTGTTTAAGACTGACAGCCTAAGGATAGAAACCATCTTTAAACCTGTTGGTTCGGCTGGCTATACTTGGATGTCTTCTGCTTGATGTGAGAAGTGTGAAGAGACACTGACTAGGGTGTGAATCATCTCTGAGTATCTTCCTTATTCTGCTAAAGCAGTGAGACCTGGCAATGTCATCCAGTGCTGTTAGAAGGCAACCAATGGTTTCTTGTGCTGAAATGATCATTCTCTGTAGTGCCTTCCTGTCCACAGCTGTTAAACCAGCATACCATACTATAACACAGTATCTGAGGACACTTTCTATTGTGGACCGATAGAAAGAGGTCATCAGCCATTGTTCCACATGATTTTTTTTGCAGGGCTCTAAGGAAAGAAGTCTCTGTTGGGCCTTTGCAAAGTTGCAATCTTTGGAGAGGTGAAGGACTGGGGTGCAGAGTTAACACAACAGGGTATATGATAACTTTTCTTTTTGCAGGAATTGATTGCACTTGTTAAAACCTCTGCTGCCTTTCTTTGAAACAGGCATGATTGGATTTAGTGCAAATTTCGGTCGTGGCCAGAAGGAATGCTGGAATTACTGGATCTATCATAACAACTATGTATATACAATGAACATTCAAATAAATGCCTGCTCCAGGAAACAGACTTTCAGGACAGTGGGATTCTCCCACTTTAAAAAGCAGACAAGGTAAAGCACCACTGCAAGCATCTGCCAGTCTGCTATACTGTATCTTCAATTTTCCAAGTACAGTATCTTTCGAATAATTATCATCCTGCACAATGGCAGCACCAATGGGCATTCCTGCACTGTGTTATCTGAAATCTAAAGACATATTCCCCTATTGGAAGCCTTCAGGACATCTAAAAAAACAGACACTGATCTTTTACAAATTGCCTTTGTAACATAATGGTGCATCGGATCAGGCAGAAGTGGTCAGAAATCTATGGAAAAGTAATAGACTTAGGAAGCTGGCAGGCTGCGAACCAGCAGTATTTTGTCTTTTGAATGAAAAGGCCTGGAGACAAAAACATATGAAGAATGGTTGCAGGAATTGGGTATGGCCAGTCTGGAGAAAAGAAGGACTGTGGTGATATGGTAGCAGCATTGAAGTATTTCAGGGGCTGCCACAAAGAAGATGGGGGTCAACTTATTTTCCAAAGCACCAGAAGGCAAGACAAGAAACAATGGATGGAAACTAATCAAGGGGAAAAGCAATTTGGAATTAAGGAGAAACTTCCTGACAGTGAAACAGTTAACCAGTGGAACAGCTTGCCTTCAGAAGTTGTAGGGACTTCATCACTGGAGGTTTTTAAGACAAGACTGGACGGGCACCCATCTGAAATAGTATAGGGTCTCCTGCTTGAGCAGGGACTTGGACTAAAAGACCTCCAAGGGCACTTCCAGTTCCATTCTGATTGATTTATACTGTCACACTAAAAAGTGAGGAGCTGTGCACAACGAATCTGCAGAGCACCGAAGATCAATTCTTCTAAACTCATACCCACCCGATGACTGATATCCACACATGGGTTGAGGAATTTGAAGTTGAGGTATCCCTCATCCACCATCAGTCATTACCGGTTGTGATGGAGATTCCCATCTGTTTTAACCAACTGGTTGAAATAATTATATGCTTAAGCAGAGGTTATAATTTGGTAACAGATTTACATCTCACACAGAGAGGAAAGACATCAAATTTGCAGGTAGAGACTTTAATTTTCAGAAATGAATCAAGAACATTAGCGATCCTTTTTCCGTGTTTTTACAGATACTGAAGGATCGAGTTAACTGAAAAACAAAAGAGATTTAAAAGTAACAGGATGCCGTATCAGCATTTGAGCTTATAATTTAAATAAGAATTTTGTGCAAACAGTGCCTACTGATAATATTGAAAAATATACAATTTTGTTATGTTCTGGTGTCCTTTTGTGGTATAAGGTAATCTGGGGAAAATATCTGGCACCAAAAAACTGATGCTTGATGGTTTCAGTAGGTTCAATTAATCTACAATATTAAAAAAAAATTGGCGTAACATTTTCAATGTTGTATTGGACTGTTTCTAAATCATTATTCTCATAAAGGGTGCAGCCCCTCCTTTAATTCACCTGTTCTTATAACACATCTATTTTTCCCCTAAGTGACATATATTTTTAAATATTAAAAACCTTTGGTATTACACATAATTATTTAATGCATTGCATTATGTTTTTAGGGAAACAGACTGCAATAATCTAAAATATGGCCTTTGTACAGTCTGTTTAGAGCAACCTGGATGCATGACAATAAATTTGTGGGTGAAAATACAGCCTTTTAAGCTTCAATATCCCATTTTTAATGGTGGTCTCCAAAATAAACATAACAAGAAACTCCAGCTCCCACTGCATTTAAAGGAGAGCTATTAACCCATACTGAATGATCCTCAAACCAAGATAACCAAAATCGTGTATTCATATATAAAATAACTTCCCCATTTTCCAGTTTCATTGCAAAAAATATCTAAATATTGCTGGTATCAGCACTGCATTTTAACTTAAGACTGAGCAAAATTAAGCAGGACTTGGGAAATTTGCCTTTGCCCAATGACCATTCAAATCTCTCTTTTTTTTTAATGATGGTGACAAACCACAAGATCAGTGTTTGTTTGTTTGTAGCAACTATAGTTGTTTGCGAACGTGTTGTTTAACCTCAGAGGGGAATTGCTGGATTATTCTTAGTTTTAGGAAAGACTGCAGGTTTCCTAAGATATTTCGTGTATATGTGAAGGTCCTGAACTCAACAGGATTCTAATTGGGAGTGGGGTTAGGGAGCACTTAGGGAGGAGTGGGGGTAAAGGGGAAAATGTGTTTGCATTACCATCCCTCTTCAGCCAGTTTAAAAAGCACATTTTTGTGGGTTTTTTTTAATTGAACAAAACTTAATATACAGTTCACTTTCTCAACATTATATCATTTTTAGTCCACGTGTCCACTGAACAGACCCAATGTGATGTTATAGAAACTCATGATCTGGTTTCCCATTAGAGAGAGGCCAAAGTTTTCAACCATGGGTCCTATAGTCAGGAGGAATCCAATGTTAGCAACAGCCTGCAGGGCCATGTATGGTCTCAAACAAAGACAGACACATTGGGTGCTTTTGCTGAGGAACATTCTGACTGTTTAATGGTTTGCGGCATCTGCTTGGCGGGCCCAACTTTCTTCTTCTACTCCCGAGTCATATTCTTCCTCCGAGGAATCTTTCGTTGGAGTCCTATAATTGAAATGGGAGCAATGTCAAATGTCTGAAATAATCAAAGTGGAGATCTTGTCAGGAAACAGAAAGAAAGAAAGCTGATTTGTGATTCATACTGAACTGAACGTTTAACAACAATCTCCATAGTTCATTGAAATTGCCCTTAGCAACGACAGACTTAATTGCAGAATAACCGCTTACCTAGAAAATTGTCTGAAAGGCTCTTGAGAAAGAAAAAGTCAGGAGCCAACCCAATCTAACTCTAATCAATTTTACCTGACGTATCCTGGTTCTTTTTTTCCTTCCACAACTTCTTTGTCCACTTCCACACATACTATGTCAGAGTTGGGTACTTCAAACATTGGTTCCAGCAGTAACTTTTCCTAAAGTTGCGGGGATGAAGAGAACAGTTCAGGTATTTTTCTCCTCCCCTCTAAATCACAGTACACAATTTCTGTTTTAACAACAATCTAACAATAGGCAGTTGTTTGGCCCATTTCTGGATCTGAATGAAAGTGCCAAAGTTTGTCACTCAAACTGTGCTGTGCACTTGCCAAGGAGACATACCCAAATGCTATTCCCTGATTTCATGATTATGAATGAAACCATTTCCTCCCAATCCTGCTGTTAGGCCTGGAAGCCATCTTTTGCATTGGGCCTTCAGGCCTATCACATTTAATGCTGTGGGAAACTGGGAGGGGGTTTATATGGAGTATGGGATATGTATGTATGTATGTATGTATGTATGTATGTATGTATGTATGTATGTATTTGTTTGTTTTCTGAGGTTTTCGCGGGTGTTGGTATGTAGGTCTCTAGTTATTCGGGTTTTCTCCCGCGTAAAATTGGAGATGTCTTGGCGACGTTTCAACGAAGTCTCATTCGTCATCTTCAGGCTTGGTGCTTCCAGGAGCAATGGTGGAATCCTGGAAGCACCAAACCTGAAGATGATGAATGAGACTTCGTTGAAACATCGCCAAGACATCTCCAATTTTATGCGGGAGAAAACCCGAATAACTTAGAGACATACATACATACATACACATACATACATATATATACATATATATACACACATATATATATACACATATATATATATACACATATATATATACACATATACACACACACACACACACACACACACATATATATATATATATATAATGTCTGTGTGTGTTTAAATAATATTCCTTTCTCAGAGAGCCAAGGTCGTTTTGTCCCTGCACCTGGACTGACATGGATGGGAGAGATGTTCCTTTGTGACTGTGGCTGATTGGGCCATATGATGGACATGTGGATGCTGGGCAGGGACTTTCATTCAGATTCGGGTTTTCCCAGATATGCCAATATGACATCTCTAATAAAGTGGAACTTTGAGGAAGCTCAAGCCTCGGAGTCTTCTTTTGTTGGGGGTGTTACTTGGAACCCTGACTCCTGCCTTCTAATCCCAAAAGCAGTGCTGTTACCCACAAGGCAAAGTGAGACAGCTCTTAGAAGGAGAAAAGTTTTGGAAATGAGGACAAAAGGCACAGACTGAAAGACAAACTTTATTGGGTTCATGGCATACACTCCTTCCACAAATGGAGAGGATGAATGCACAAAAGAAGCACTTGCCTTACAAGCCTCCTGCTTACTGAAGTCATGCAAGCATCAATGTATTTTTCCTTAAACCAGATTTTTATCTTAAGATGATAGCCAAATATGGACCCTCTTCATATTACCTATATTTTTCAGTTCACAGGGAAGAAATTAGAAAATCAATTACCATGGAATTGTCTCCTATCAAGGAGGATGGTTTTTTGTGTGTGTGTGGTCCCGTTCTTGACTCACCAACTACTTCCAACGATTTTATACACAGACCAGTGATGGGTTCCAGATCCCGTTCCAACTGGTACGGTTGGAACGAGCCTGGCAGCGCCCACATGGCGTGCGCATGCGTCATACCTACCCGCGACAACTCTGCAAGCCTCCGCAGCGCTCCAGCTGCTCGGCAGAGCATTGCGCAGGCACTGTACACACCATGTGTCTGTGCAGAAGCGCCAAAGGCTTAAAGGACAGATAAGGAGCTCAGGCGGGTGGACCGGCCCTCCGGAGCACCATACCGGAACGGTACCCAATGCTCCGGGCAGGCTCCGGTACGCTCGTACTGGGGCGGACCGCCTGCAACCCACCACTGACACAGACATAGAGAACAGGGGAGAGAGTGTAAAACATCCTGCAGTCGCCCACATAAAATTATTATATGGAGGATTAATGCCTGCACACCCGGTAATTAAGCAGCAATCAGGCAAAAGCTCTTACCATGATAGATCTAAGGCCTCTAGCTCCCGTCTTGCGGTCCAGAGCCAATCTGGCTATTGCTTTTAAAGCATCCTCTGTGACGTTTAATTCACACTGTAAGACATAAGATTATGGACATTTTAAGAATGCTACATTTACTAATACCTGATTTCTTTTATGCTTCTGGTTTAATAGAAGTGTAATAGACATAAAGGCAAAACAGATACAGTCACTACAGGTAATCCTCAAGCTTATGACCACAATTGAGCCCAAAATTTCTGTTGCTAAGCGAGAGTTGTTAAATGAGTTTTGTCCCATTTTATGACCTGTTAAGTAACTGCTGTTAAGTGAATCACTGTAGTTATATGGCTGTTAAGTGAATCTGGCTTCCCCACTGACTTTGCTCATCAGACTTTGAAAAAGGTCACTAAACAAAGCGTTGTAGGTCAAGGACTGCCTAAAATGACACACGAACACGTTCATAAGAAGTCAAAAGAAGCGGATGCTGACCGGCTGCCCTGAAAAAGGGATGTTCATCTGTCCTGGGGTAGTAAAAAACAACAGAAAATAGCAATAGTAGACTTATAATATAGCCGAGGAGGCGCAATGATTAGAGTGCAGTATTGCAGGCTAACTCTGCCCACTGCCAGGAGTTCGATTCTCGCCAGCTCAAGGTGGACTCAGCCTTCCATCCTTCCTAAGGCTATAAAATGAGGACCCAGATTGTTGAGGCAAGATGCTGACTCTAAACCACTTAGAGAGGGTTGTAAAGCATTGTGAAGCAGTATATAAGTCTAAGGGCTATTGTTATTAAAGATAAACCTAAATCATATATTATTATATTATACCTTTATTTTAAAAGGTAATCCCTTCAACCTCACTTAAGATCAATCCACTCTTTGAGCAAACCCAAGCTTGATCTACAAGAAATAATATGCTATCATAAGAAAATACCCTAAGAGGCAAACCTTGTCCATGCTGAATAACGCCTGGTACTGGGGAATGACTGCATTCCGGGGCTCTGTAAGTATCCGCACAAGAGTTTTCTCATCCAGGCTGTGCAGGGGAACGACCACCGGTAAGCGTCCCACAAATTCAGGGATCATGCCAAATTCAATCAGATCCCGGGCTTCGACGTGTCGAAGCAAGCGGTCTTTCTCTTCCATCTCTTGCTCAGAACTGGACTCGCTGCTCAGATTAGCCAAGTCGGCGGCAGCTGCGGCTCTTCTGCCTTTCCCCAGATTTGACGAGGCACCGAAGCCAAGATACTGCAAGGCAAAAGGTTCTGGCTTTAATAACAAAACTAAAGCTAATGTTTCGTTCTGGGGGTGTGAAAATGCATTGCAGGAAATTATACAAAGCCCATATGGGAGGAATCACCCTTTAGCTAAGGATCTTTTCCAAAACTGATGGGATAGAGGAAAACCTCTGTATTGTATGTAAGTAAGTTCAGTAGATACTGAATGCAACCAAGAGAACATGGAGTCAGCCTTTTTAAATGAATCATAAAATCCACTGGTTTATAAATTAGACTGGATGTTTACACACTTCATATAATTTGTAAATTTAGATACACGGAGATCCCAATGTTATATACAATGTTTCCCCCTATTTGGTTTGTAAAACTGAAGTTTAATTGTTGTCATTCCTCTATTTTTTCATGAGAAGTTTAAAGAGAGCGCTTTCAATAAGATCAACAAATCAGTCTAAATTGGATCTAGCTTATCCAGAAACTTCACAACAGGATTTGAATCCATTTTTTTCATCTAAAGGCCCTGGGTAAACAAATTTAGTCCAAAAGAAGTCATTATAGCAATTAAAGAACAAGATAGCTTTCATCTTCCAGACAATGACAGCATTTCTCCTAAAAAGGACATGGTTATTAATGAATATTCTCTTCTATTGGATTAACAAATATTTAGAGTGCTGGATGCAAACTGCCAGGCATCAGGACTTCTTGAAGACATTTCTGACTGGAAGCTTATAATTTAAAAAAGAATTTTATGCAAACAGTGTCAACTGGTCACATGAAAAGTATACAATTTTGTTATGTCCTGCTGTCTCTTTGTGATATAAGGTAGTCTTGGAAAAATGCTTGGCAACAAAAAATGGATGCTTGATGGTTTCAATTAATGTACAATATTAAAACATTGGCAAAACATTTTCAATGTTGTATTTGACTGTTTCTGTAAAACTTAATTCTCCTCATAAAGGGTGCAGCACCTCCTTTAATTCACCTGTTCTTATAACATCTATTTTTTCCCCCTAAGTGACATATATATTTAAATATTAAAAACTTTTGGTATTACACATAATTATTTAATGCATTGCATTATGCTTTTAGCAAAACAGACTGCAATAATCTAAAATATGGCCATTGTAGAGTTTGTGTAGAGCAACCTGGATGCTAGACAATAAATCTGTGGGTGAAAATACAGTCTTTTAAGCTTCAATATCCCATTTTTAAAGGTGGTCTCCAAAATGAACGTAACAAACTCCAGCTCCCACTGCATTTAAAACAGGAGAGCTATTAACCCATACTGAATGATCCTCAAACCAAGATAATCAAAATTGTGTATTCATATATAAAATCTCTTCCCCATTTATCAGTTTCCTTGCAAAAATATTATCCGTTTGGGTCACCACGATGTAAAAAAGATGTGGAGACTCTAGAAAGAGTGCAAAGAAGAGCAACAAAGATGATTAGGGGACTGGAGGCCAAAACATAGGAAGAACGGTTGCAGGAACTGGGTATGTCTAGTCTAATGAAAAGAAGGATTAGGGGAGACATGATAGCAGTGTTCTGATATCTCAGGGGCTGCCACAAAGAAGAGGGAGTCAATCTATTCTCCAAAGCTCCTGAAGGCACGACAAGAAGCAATGGATGGAAACTAATCAAGGAGAGAAGCAACTTAGAGCTAAGGAGAAATTTTCTGACAGAAAAATTAACCAGTGGAACAACTTGCCTCCAGAAGTTGTGAATGCTCCAACACTGGATGTTTTTAAGAAGATGCTGGATAACCATTTGTTTGAAATGGTGTAGTGTTTACTGCCTAAGCAGGGTGTTGGACTAGAAGACCTCCAAAGTCCCTTCCAACTCTGTTATCTGTTATCTGTTATTCTATTCTATTCTATTCTATTCTAAATATTGCTGGCATCAGCACTGCATTTTAACTTAAGACTGAGCAAAATTAACCAGGACTTAGAAAATTTGCCTACCATACTCAATGATCCTAAAATCTATTTTCCTTGTGAGCTGAACTGAATGATATCTTTGCCTTTTAATGGTGACCTCTGGAGGATATTTAGCAGAGTTCTCTTCTTTATACAGCTAAAGCATGCAATTTCCTTACCTTTTCATTTTTCCTCCGGCTGATGATTCTATCCAGACCATTAAATGCACCAGAAGCAACAAAGAGGATGTTGGTTGTATCAACCTGCACTGTTTCACCTCGTAATTTGCGGGAATTCTTCTCTGGGACATTCACAATGGTGCCTTCCAGTAATTTTAACAACCCCTATGTAAAAATAGGAGAGGCCTAAGCAACACATTCATTCTTAAAAACAAATTCAGGCAGTTTACAACAGTAACTAACTGCGGCCTATGGGAACCGTCAAACGGGCACTGAATGAATGTAATTACACAACTGTCCTTCTGTTTCCTCAACAGGTCTTGAGAGGCAAATCAGAGAGTTCCAATAGGAGAAAATGTGTGGAGCTCAGGGTTGAACTGTAGAGTCTTTTGTGCTCTCTGAGCTTAGTTGGTCCCAGATGTTTTATTACCCAACTAGGTAATAACTTCAGTGGGAGTGAGTGTAGAATTTGCTCAAGGTACAGAAGCTTGCTCTGCCAATTTTGGTAAGGGTGTGATTTTCTCCTACACAAAGATGCATGAACTTGTTAAGAAGGGGAGTGATGAGCTCCCATAAGCATTATCAATGCTTAGTGTGAACGCCCATGAAAGAGTTAAGAAGGCGGCTTAGAAAATAACTTCTGCCTCAGTCTTGCACCTCCCAGGGAAATAAAACTGGTTCTTCTCTCAATCGGGGCGGGAAAGCGAAGGTTACTTACTTGTTGAACTCCTTCTCCTCCCACATCCCGTAACTGGTGAATGCCTGGAACGCTGCCAATCTTATCCACTTCATCCAGGAAAACAATGCCTGCAAATTAGAGGCAGCTTTTGAATTACACAAACAATTAGCACATAAGGAATCCTGTTTTTTTTCTCTAGGATGATAGTGACAGGGGGAGAAAATGCTCCCTGAGACATACACTTGGAATAAAAAGAGGTGGTCAAAGATAAAAAAATATCTGGTTCAATAATAGCAAAGTTATAAGGAGCAACACAAAGGTGCATTTTTCAAGAGGCAACTGGATTTTATTTAAATCAAGTCAATTTAAATCACGATTTAAATCACTAGTAAAAAGTCTTGATTTAAATCAACCCAATTTTAAACCATAATTTTTGAAGAGCAACTGTCATCTCTGTCCCAGAGCGGCTCCTCCTCTGACCCGCCGTTGACTCACTGAACAGTCCCAATATGGCAGAATATACAGCCTCATGCTACATAACTAAGCTCCATTTCATGCTGAATAAACTAAATTAGGAATGTATCTTAAATAGAAAACTATAGATTTTTACTCCAAAAGCATTTTATTAAAATAAATTTGATAAAAATAAAAAAAATCTAATTTAAATAAAAAAATCCGTCTTTTTAATTATTTTGTTTTTAAAATAATCATCTATTTTTATCCACCCTGTTTTCTCTTCTCATCCAAGAAGCTTGTCAGAGCTGAAGAAGCTTCTTGGATGAGAAGTGAAACATCTCTAAAGAAAAAAGAAGGAAGTCCACTTGCCTCTTGAAAAAGCACTTTTGGGACAACCATGACCTGGAGGACTGAGAATCTCCACAAACATAAGGAGCAGCCCTTAGCTATGCTTTGAGGGAAGGGCACGGGAAATGGTTTTATCTTGTTGAGCCATTGGATTTGTAGTTGAATCAGGAAGGAAAAGAAAGTCAATTTGAGAGTAAGAGCAATGCTCCTTCAATCAGCCACATGGATAATTCCAGCTGGTCAGATCTCCAATGCTGCATGCTGCATGTGTAATTCTTTTCATTTTCCCACAAATCTAATCTTTCCCTAAAAATTACTATCAGGGGATGCTTTGGTACTGTTGAAATAATTAACTTCATTCCTTTCAACTAAATCCTATTTTATGATGGGAGTAGCATGTAACAAGAAGGAGAAAATAACTGAATGCAGCAACACTTAATTCTAAATGAAGGGGAAAAAAATAATAACACGACATCGTTTTGGAAAGGGGAAATGGCTTTACCTTGTTGAGCCTTTTCTACGTTGTAATTTGCGTCCTGCAGCAGCTTTGCAATGACAGACTCAATATCTTCTCCAACATAACCAGCTTGAGTCAAAGTGGTACAATCACAGATTGCAAAAGGAACATCCAGGCACTTGGCCAAAGTCTGGGCCAGCAGAGTTTTACCTATTTGTTATTTTTTTTAAAAAAAAATCTGTTAGTGCAAATCACAGAATTGGAGTTTCAAATGCATTTTATTTTGCCATGGAAATAATGATTACCAGTTGGGTGGTGTGACTGTTCTAGCTGGAAAAAAAAACCAATGCATTAAAACAGTGGTTCATAACCTGTGGTGCATGGATCCCCTGGTTGGGGGGGAGGCATGTCATTACAGGGAGGCCTGCAATGTGATGGTTTAAATCTTGAGTTTTGGGGGTCCATGGCCACAAAAGATATTTAAGGATCCGTGCTGAAGAAAAAGTTGAGAACCACTGCCATGGTTAATAGCACACACTTTTTCAAAATTTGCAGGGATTTGTCATGTAAGTTTGTCATACACACACAGCAGTAGATGTAAATATTCTTAATACACATCAAAGTACTTGAATTTTGAGTTATCACTACGATTCTGGTATTCAAGAGGACTTCTTTCTCCTATGACCAGTCTTGATAATCTTGTTTATCACTGACCAATAAATATGAAGGGCCCTCATTACAAGGCTTATGGGCTCTTTGTATTAAATCCAAATTAGCTTTTAGAGGAGCAAATCCTAATTGGATTCCTGGAACAAGAGGTGTTTAGAAAGCTGCAAAAGAGATGGTATGATTTATAGGCAGAGAAACGCAGGGAGGTGGCTATTATTTAAAAGCCAAACTGCATGATCATAAAATCATCAAACTAAGCTGAACTATTCTTCAAGCAGCAGAAATAAAAAAAAATCCTGTATTTTGGGCTAAAGAAGAATTTTGTTCAGTTTGGAAGGTATTTATTTTTTTCAGAGCATAGTGGGAAAGTGCCTGTGTGGGCTAATGATATCATTGTAGGTACAGTGGACTGGAGCTTTCCAATTGTTTCCTGTGATTGGGGAGGGAGTCTGTCCAGCAGCAGAGATAGGGATGCAGGAAGCTGCACAGAACTTTATGCTTTTTTTAAAAAAAGAAATCTGCTGCCAAATATCCATAAGGCCAACTGAGTAGCATCAGGGACAGCTGATCCACTCATGCTACATGATAGCTTCTGTTCCTTTTTGCCAATTTATGCAAACTTCATTTACTTTATTAAATGTACATAAATGTTTATGTACATAAATAAATGCACGTGTATTTATGTGCTTTCAACTAAATGTGCTTCAAACTTTGTATGTTTTTTATTCATTCTTTTACTGCTTTAAAAAACAGTAAACAAAACAAAACAACACAAAATATACTATGTACATCATGAAAGAAAAAGAAACCCCATAGATACAATGTTTTTAAAAGAAAAAGAAAAAAGTGTATCATTTTAACAATAACTATTTACAATTCTATGTAAAGTTAACTAATGCAATTATTATTCAAGTAATACTGTATAACTCTAGTACATTTATGAAACTACCATATTTGTTTAACCTATTGCATTTTGCACAATACTTTCTAAATTTGATTTACGATCCGACAGGGCTTACACACCTGAGCCAGTTGGTCCAAGCAGCAGAATATTGCTTTTTTCGAGCTTGATGTCATCATGGGCAGAATCTAATACTTCGCCTCCTCGTTTTTCTGGAGGCATCTGTTGATTCACCTGCTGCTGCATGGATGCCCCTAAAGCGTTGCCGTGCGGACTAATGCCAGCAATCTGGAGAAGTTCTGAAATACACAAGCATTCCACAAACTGAGAAACGAAGTGACTTGATGGGCCATACAGTGTGCACATTTACAATTCCAAACATTCTTCCACTTGCCTGAAAGTTACCAGAGAGAAGACCATTAGAAACTAGTCTTGCAGTACAACAGCTTAGTTAAGACACCTCAAAAATTTCTGGATTGCTTTAATATTGACTGTTTGAATTGGAGGTAACAATGCAGGTCACATTCAACACTAAGCCATTAACCGTGGTTCATAAACCACGACAGCTGCACTTGCAAAACATTCCAACGCACAGACAAAACAAACAAGCATTTGGTTCAGGTCAAGGGTGGATTTAGGTTCTAACAAACGGTTTAGCAACGCAAGAATATTCCATTTAAACCAAGTAAATAATTCAGATTTCCACAAAAATGACAGCTACGCATTATGCCTTTATGAAATATTGAAATATTTATTCTGCAAGTAATTAAAACACATGTTTGGTTTCTCTTCAAATCGTGTAAATCTTTCACAATAAAGTTAGGGGAAAGCTTTAAAAAGTCAAATGTTCCTGGCAACCCTGTAACATGTAATATTGCATCCTTTTTTTAAAGATTAATGTAGGACTTTGTGCCCTTCCATTCATTCATCACAGATCCCAGGAGTGTCCTTGCATTCTAGTTTCGGCATCGTTAATGTAAAATGAGAAAAAAAAATCCAACAACAGGATAATAATTTCATTCCATAGCCTACATGGAAATATTTTAAAAATAAATTTCTGACAGATTTCAGCCGGTAAAAACCTGAGGAACTATTCATTTTATCTCTCCTCGTTATTTACTGTGTGTTTATTTATTCCAAGTAAACATTGACTACAGTGGGGTAAAGAGGCCAAATTCTGATTACATGGAGAACCTTCTGAAAAAAAAACCAGAGATCTGAACATCCCTGAAGTGGGTAAATCTGTATCTGAATAGAACCACTGCAGTCTGCAGGAAAAGGTTCACAATTAAATCCTTTTCTAGCCAATAAGTGTTTCTTTATACACAGAAATTAAGCAACTATAATCTAATCTAATCTGATCTGATCTGATCTGGTCTGTCTATCTTTCTTTCCTTCCTTCCTTCCTTCCTTCCTTCCTTCCTTCCTTCCTTCCTTCCTTCCTTCCTTCCTTCCTTCCTTCCTTCCTTCCTTCCTTCCCATCAATGCCCTTTCATCACCTGTGAGCTAAAAATGGCAAAGGTGAGACACAAATTCACCTTCACAGCGAAAATGAGGCTCAGGTGTCTGGTTGAAAAGTGAACACACGATGGAGTTGTAATGTTTCTTCACAGCTGCAGTTTAAATGCTACTTGTGGTTAAAATAGGGGGGGGGGAGATATTGCAGAGGAGGCCATGAGGAGAGACCACTTACTTGTAAATCTGTACTCATCCTCCCGTCTTCTTATCTCTAATTCTAAGAGACAGGATGAAAATAGTAATATGATGGAGAAAGAGATAGAGATATATTAAAAAGCACTACATTTTCTTCACCTCTTGCCCTCTTCTGAATACAGGTTTATGGATCAACGGACATCACTAACAGCAAGGAAAAGACATGCTCACCCACACACATACACTCACCAGTGAAATATTTACAATTTTATAATGCAGCTTATAAATGACACAGAAGACTTGCTAATACAAGCATATATGGTTTTCACATGGCAATAAAAGGAAAAAAAAACAAATTCTGCAGCGTTTTATTGCGTACAGGTTTTATTGCGTACAGGTAGCCCTCAATTTACAACCATTCATTTAGTGACCATTCGAAGTTACAACAGCACCGATAAATGTGACTTATGACCATTTTCACACTTACAATCCATGGTCATGCGATCAAAATTTGGATGCTTGGCAACTGGTTCGTATTTATGATGGCTGCAGTGTCCCGCAGTCATGGGATTTACCTTTTGCGAACTTGTGACAAGCAAAGTTAGTAGGAAAGCCAGATTTATTTAACAATCATGTTACCAACTTAACAACTGCAGTGATTCACTTAACAACTATGGCAAGGAAGGTGTAGAACAGGGCAAAACTCACTTAACACCTGTCTCACTAATCAACAATTTTGGGTTCAATTTGGTTGTAAGTCAAGAACTACCTGTGATAAACGTCTAGCCAGAAAGAAAGTTCTGCTGAAATCAATAGGATTTCCTCCCAATATTGCAGTCACATGGGATAAAAATGAGAAAATATGGGATAAAAATGGGAAAATATTTCTGTATCATATAGTGCCAAAGAAGCCTTCATATTGAAGACTAAAGAACTTAGTAGTTCTACTCTTATAATATAGCAAATCCCTAATGCCCCCTTTTAATATCAGCATAATTATAGGAAATCAAATGTTTTGATTAAACTACACCCCTTAATAATACAGTCACCTACTCTCGTGATGGCTGCAACATTTCCATGAATTTTTAAAATAGTAATACTGCATTTTTGTCTGTCCTTGTGGACGGAAAGATGATTTGTATTAATCTGTTTTTTTTAAATTTGCTAATAATAGTATGTATGCCATGCTGAAAATAACTGTTGGCTTTGGCCCTATACAGTTTTTATTACTGCTTACAGCAGAATCAAAGGTATCTAAACTGCTTATCCATTAAGAGAATATTTGGCATTTGGGATTCATAAATTCCTTATGTGAATTTATTTGCAAACACCAGAAAGAATTTCAGCTGTTAGTTCCTATGTGTTGAAAGTACAGAGAATATGTAACTAAAACAGGTATTTAAAGCAGCTTTTAAAATATTTTAATAACGGGAAAGAAAAACTGCTCTAGGAGAAGACAGTAAAAATTTTTGGTCTGCTCTCATTGCATTCTTCCATTTTTTACCTCAAAAAACTGTATTTCAATTTGATTTATTTCGAATATATATATCTTCCTTCATTTTCTTTTCTGTGGCCTCTTTTAGATATGTGTTTTCTACCTTTTTTCAGCTTTATTTTTTATTTATTTTAAGTTATTAAGGAAGACTTAGGGCTAATCAGGGGGATAATACTTTTACTATTAAGGGCTAATTTGCAAAAAAAAAAAAATTAAAAAGGAGAAAATAACAAGTACCACTTATCCGCTCCTTGTGTTAAGTGAGCTACTAACACCAACACCCTCTGCATTTTTTTTAAACAGTCATTTTCACGTAGACCACAGGAGGAAAGTTTGTGCCAAGCTGTCCCTGAACACAACGTAAAATGCTCTACCAACCTCTTGGAGTCAGAGAAGCCTGTTTTTCAACTTCGGCTTGTTGCCTCAGATTAGCAGGGATATTGTTGTAGATTCTCTTGTAGTGATTGTACACGGCAACCGAAAGCACCTTCTTTGCGAAACACTGACCAACAACGTACTTGTCGAGGTAGTTATAAATCTAGCAGAAAAAAGCCAACACATCCTCAACGACACAAGGGGCTTCATTCAATAGAGAGAAAGAATAAAAATCCAGGGTCAGAGGGGGAGGGGAGGCCTGACTGCTAAGGCTTCAGGGCTGTTGTTTACCTTTCAGCTAGTTAAGATTCAAGAGGTTTTTTCCCCCCTCTGCAAACTGTTTTTAATACTGTGAGCTTTTAAGATTCTTTGTCTGCCCCATTGCTTTGGGGTGGGGAGTGGACAGTGCAGAGGGTTGTTGTTTTTTTAATGATGGGAAAGCTCTCAGGTGGCAACTGCAGCAAAGACTCTTTTTCTAAAGTTTTTCAAAACTATAGTGTTGGGATGGCGAACCTATGGGGCATGTGCCACAGGTGGTACCGCAGAGCCCTCTCGGCGGGCATGTGAGACGTCGCCCCAGCACCTCCTGCCGGCCAGCTGATTTTTAGGTCTGTGCCGCACATGCGCGGTGTGTGTGTGTGGATGCGCAGTGGGGTGCTGCACGTGAGCATTACATTATGGGTCTGGACGCGCACATGCACACATGCTTTTGCCACACTACAGCAAAAAGGTTAGCTGTCACAGCTCTAGTGCTTACAATATTTCAGGGAAGCTATAGGGGGCCTACAAAACTAGGGAAGCCAACAAGGTCTTTTTGGAAACCAAGAGGCTTTTCTTGTTCTTTAAAAGTGTAATTCTTGGAAAAATCGAGAATACGTGAGATGGCCCCAGTACTTTAAACGGGTCTTGGAAAACATGAGGAATGGAAACAAATTTTGAGATGTACGTGAAGTGTCACATAAAATATAACAGAAAAACAGGGCAGAATAATAGAGTTGGAAGGGACCCTGGAAGTGTTCTAGTCCAACCCCCTGCTCGAGCAGCAGACACTACCTCAGGGCTGTCAAACTCCTGGCCCGTGAGCCGGGTACGTCACGCACTGGCCACGCTCATGCTCGGTTTAGGGATGGCAAAAAAAGTCCCGATACGTCACGTGATGATTGCATGATGACATGAGTTTGGCACCCCTGCACTATACTATTCCAGACAAATGGCAGTCCAGTCTCTTCTTCAAAACCTCCAGTGATGGAGCACCCACAACTTCTGGAGGCAAGCTGTTCCACTGGTGCCGAGGTGGTGCAGTGGTTAGGGTGCAGTACTGCAGGCCACTTCAGCTGACTGTTATCTGCAGTTCAGCGGTTCTAATCTCACCGGCTCAAGGTTGACTCAGCCTTCCATCCTTCCGAGGTGGGTGAAATGAGGACCCAGACTGTGGGGGCGATATGCTGACTCTGTAAACCGCTTAGAGAGGGCTGAAAGCCCTATGAAGCGGTATATAAGTCTAACTGCTATTGCTATTGCTATTAATTGATCTCACTGTCAGGAAATTTCTCCTTAGTTCTAGCTTTGTTCTCTCCTTGATTAATTCCCATCTACTGCTTCTTGTCCGGCCCTCAGCTGTCTCATGGTAGATATTGGAACGTTGTTATCATGTCATCTCTAGTCCTTCTTTTCACTAGACATACTCAATTCCAGCAACCATTTTTTGTATGTTTTAACCTCCAGTCCCCTAATCATCTCTGTTGATCTTCTCTGCACTCTTTGTAGAGTCTCGACATGTTTTTTACATTGTGGCAACCAAAACTCTTGGACTAGATGAAAGGGTAGTATGATTTCACAAGAGATGGTAGATTAAGGGCCCAACTAAGGAAGATGGACAGCCAGCCATAGGCTAGGAAAATTTAGATGAATCATTTAAATTAAAAAAGCACACACTATGAAAGAGGTGATGTCCCTTCAGCTAAGGTTAACTGACTTACCTTTTTGGGTGGAGGTGGTGGCTTCTGTTGGAAGGCCAATTTTACAGCTTCTGCCGCTGTCTCTGGCTCTTTAAGGATGCTTTTCTTGGAGTCGGCTTCTGACAACACAACGAAGAAATGGTGGCATTTTTCACATTTCACAAAGCGGGTGGAAGCTGCAAAAAAGTAGAATCAGAACCTGCTTGGCAACGGCTGGTTTTCCAACCAGGCAAGTTAAAACAGTCTGTTTGAAATACGGTGCTTACAGAATGAATACATAAATAAAATAAGGATAGGAAGGAGGAGAATAGACCTTGGTCCACAAAGGGCCCCTGTCAGTTTGAAAGGTTTGATGTTAAAAGCACTGATTTTTGTTACTATAAGCCTCCCTCTCCTTTTTCAAATGAAAAAACGTCCTGGAGTCAATTTCACAAACTTCTAATGATAGACTAAATTCCAGCCATGCAAGTCCCAATTCAAGTTTCTCCTGAAAAGCCCCAGGCCACATAGCACTGCCTGACTTTCTGCACATAAGAGATCAGTCGCATGAAAACTGCTGTTTGATACCTATGTTCTTTCACAAGATTTTTGAAAACAATCGCCCAGAAAATGGGCTTTTCATCTACTTGAAAACTATGCACATTGTGATTGCAGTATATTTATTCCTACTGTGCCATGCACATTCTTAGACAAAGGGATGACATCATATATATATTTACATAGACTTAAGAATGAATGTACAGCAATTCTCAGGATCAATTACCATTGTTCTGAGTGGTGGTTGAGACAAATACTCCCTTTCCCATTGTTTAAAGTTATCTTAAGGCATGATTTCCAAATATTTTAAACAATTCCCAAAAAGTTTGGAATCTTCAGTTGGACCTAATGAGGCAACCTCAGGCTTTTTTTTCCTGGTGCTTATAAATCAGAACATTCAACTTTTGATCTAGAATTT
The DNA here is from genome assembly GCF_051295495.1 of Thamnophis sirtalis. Classification (NCBI taxonomy): domain Eukaryota; kingdom Metazoa; phylum Chordata; class Lepidosauria; order Squamata; family Natricidae; genus Thamnophis; species Thamnophis sirtalis. Next base: position 17,114,969 of record NW_028261382.1, on the reverse strand, counting down.
TCACTGCCTTTCTAAATGTTTTTAAGTTCAATGCAAGACCTGAGTTTAACTTTTAAAGATCTAAGTATTTGTGGACCATCTCCATTATAACTCATTATAAACTCACAAGAATCATAAGGACTTTACTCTCCAGCTCATCTTGAGATTGAACTTAAAAGTTAAAAGTTCCTCAGTAGCATTGCAGCTTTGGCACTATGTCATTTAATGGCTTTAGGATGCCTCTTCTACGGGAAATTGACCAAACCTAAATTTTGATAGGATCTTTAACACATTTGGAAGACTAGAACAGTTTGCGGTAAACATTAATGGAATTTTGGTGTGACATTTGGAATTCTTTACTTGTTTTTAATGCTTCAAGTGTTAGATATATCTTATGTGATTACTGATTATATAATCTGGTGCACTGTATGGTTAAATAATTAATTTTGCATACCGGATATTTCCTGTAAATGAGAGGGGTATAAGGGAACTATTTTGAGGTAATTTAGACATGAAATCAAGCATAATATAGAACACCAAATCTATTCTACTTTCTAAGTAAAATTCAATTTTATTTATTCATTTAAGAACCATGGGTATTGGTGTATGGGATTTATTTTCTAACTGAACACGCTGAAGTGAGAAAAAATGGTCCTTCAATAGCCATTGTCCACATGAATTTTTCGAATCTTATTCTAAAAGAGTATGGCAAAAACAAAGGCCACAGATCTCTGCTGGAAACTGTGTATTACACCACAATGCTGCACAAAGCTTGCTAACCCTGAAATTCTGCCTGTCAATGGTGGTGATTAACTAGTATGGAGTTTGGGTTACTGCTGATATGCACCAGGAGATCTCATTCAGGTACAAGCTCTTGTCTAAAAATGTTCTTTATTACTTGCTTCTTGATAAAGAGTTCACCATAGCCTTCTATTCAAACCATTTAGGTGGGTTTGCTTAACACAGCAGTTTTTTTGTTGCTTGGATTACTGTTAATATTTATGACATGCTTTTAAGAAAATCTGGTGTTCTTTAACATTTTTCATATACCATATCAGTCAGAGGACTTTAGCAAAACTGCTGCCTTGTTCACAAACTAATCTACTTCAGAAAGCGGCTATGAGATAAACTTTCATTTGTCCCCTGAACTCTTACGAAGGTAAGAATATAAGTAAATAAAAAACATTAACATTCATTTCCTTGAAATGTAGCTTAAAGTCCCATGTTAAAAAAAAAAAGCTAGTTCTAGCAGATAATCAATTTCTAAAACATGAACCTATCTATTTCCAACAATCTTAGCTGCCAAGAGGACATAAACATAGATTTATAATGCCACTTGAGATACCAGAAAAGAAATCACATAAAGGGTTTTTTTCCTTGTCATGTTGAAAGATTGGTGAGTAAGCGGACGACAATGATAAAGCACGATTTTGGAACATGAAATACAGGTCCCACCCTTTGTTTGGAGGGAAACTGCCATGTAGCAATTAATGCAAAGACACCAGTAACTAGGGCTAATAACCACGCCTCTACCCTTTGCAGAGTATCACACACAAAGCTGATATGCTACATGTAGAACAAAATCACTCTGAAGTTAGCAAGAAAGAAAAAAAAAGAGTTAAGAGATCAAGATTCAAGCATATTATAAAGACTACCTAATATCAGGGCTTCTAATGCAGGTTGCATTGACAGCTTTTAAGAAGATCAGATGGCTGATTATTATACAGCTGAGAAACATGCTGTAGTATTTACCCTCCATTAATTTCTTTGATTAGGACATGCTGAATCAGCAAATAAAAGAGAAGGACCAAAACAGCACAAGGACATGGTTTCTGTAAACAGTAATATGTAGCTGTGTTGTTAGTACCACAGTTGTTATTCCAAACTCTGGATGTTAAGTGGAATGGTACTTATTTCCACAGCATTCGAGAATCGATATCTAAACTCCTTTGCAAAATGACTGACATGCAGGATGGATTGTTAGCACCTTAAGCAAATAATGCAGTTCTTTTTTTTTTTACAAAAACTGAGAAAGTCAGAAGATATGTCTTGTAGAACTTACAGACGAAAGTCTCCACGTGTGTGCATAAATCACCGCATTTTGGGCATCGCAGCTGGCCTCCACCTTTTCCTGAGTTTCCGGAACTTGACTTTTTACCACTGCCTTCCCCAGCAGTTTTCTAATTAAAAAGAAAAAGAAAAGAAACAGGATCTTAAAAGTCAGACAACAGATTTATAATTAGCTACTAGTTAGTCCTCGGCTGATGAGCACAATTAAGCCCAAAGTTTCTTTTGCTGAGACAGTTAACTTTGCCCGATTTTACAACCTTCCTTGCCACAGCCTGTTAAGTGAATCACTGCAGTTGTTAAGTTAGTAACATTAAGTGAATCTGACTTCCCCATTGACTTTGCTTGTCAGGAGGTTGCAAAAGGGGATCACATGACCCCAGGATACTACAACTTCATAAATATGAGCCAGTTTCAAAGTATCCAAATTTTGATCATGTGACCATGGGCATGCTCCAATAATCGTGTGAAAACTGGGCATAAGCCACTTTTTTCAGTGTTGTTGTAACTTCGGTCACTCAATGAATGGTCATAAGTCACGGACTACCTGTACATCTTCTGCTATGTTGAGATCAGCAACTACCCTCCCCTCCGCACAAAGAGTTGTGATCTCCACTTGTAACCTTGCCTTCCTTTTCTCTCTCAAACTGTGTGTTGTGTTCTTTAAAATCCAAACATAACACCAAATGTTCATAGGGAAGCAGATACCTCCAAGTGTGAGTGAAACTGGCATCTTCAGTGAAGTGTCACCATTCACTTGAACGTGCTTCTGATTCCAATAGATCAAGGGAAAAAAGTTGCCCAAAATTCACTATATACATACACACACATACACATACACACATACACATATATATTAACAATAAACCTTTAGGGAATCTCCTTCAGTTTCCTTTCCCTACTGTTAAAGCTACTCATAAATACTTTAGCCACCTAATGAGAAGGAAGGACTCACTGGAGAAGAGCCTAATGCTGGGAAAGATTGAGGGCAAAAGAAGAAGGGGACAACAGAGAATGAGGTGGCTGGATGGAGTCACCGAAGCAGTCGGAGTGAGCTTAAATGGACTCCAGAGAATGGTAGAGGACTGCAAGGCCTGGAGGAACGTTGTTCACGGGGTCGCGATGGGTCGGACATGACTTCGCGACTAACAACAACAAAGCTACTCATTTGCTTCCTCCTCAAGTCAGTCCCCAGGCTGTCAAAAAGAGGACACAGGAACAAGCAGAGAACACTTCTCCATTTTCTTTTTCCATACGCAGCCAAGGGAAATGGGGCCAGGAAACTCTCATCGTTGGCAGAAAACTCAAGTGGAGGGTGCCAGCTGTAGCAGATGCTCGATGTTGTTTCCTCGGCAAGCCAGCCATATTCGTAAGCCAAAGATAATCTTCATGCAGAATATATCAAGCATTTAATCCGAAAAGTATCTTTGCTGAATTTTAAAAGGCACCAATTTCTAAACATGAACATTGATTGCTCAACTTAACAATTACATTGAGTATTTCAACATAATTTATGCTCCAAATCACCATCTGTGCTTTTAAAAAAACCCAGACAGCAAGTTTGGGTTTAAAGTAATTTGTCTGTGTTCAGTTTTTCATTTACTTAGCTTTATAAGATCAAAAGTCCTCTGACAGCATGAACATGTTGCTTAAATTCAGACAACTGCATTCCAAGTCACAGTTAAGGTTGTTTTCTTTTCAAAATCAGTGACTTAGTTTATGGCCTCCGACCTGGTCCCTGTGTCCATCTCTCTATACTGAATTAGATGGGAGATGCCATGATTCAAGAGATCACTCAAAACATGTACATTTCTTTGCCCTACAGGCAGCCCTCGACTTATGACTTGTCACTTAGCAACCATTCAAAGCTACAACAGACTGCCCAGAAAGGTACTTATGATCCTGATGATTCAAAGTTCTGACAGCTATAAACCTGGGTCAGTCATATGATGACCTGCTTCATAACCGGCATGACTTAGGGCCAAAATTCCAGACACAATTGCAGTCATAAGTCAAGGATTGACTATGGTATGTGGGATAGGGTTGTGTTTTTTGAAACAACACACAAAGTGTTTACCTTACTGCCATCTCCCGAACCATCTTTACTTGCACCATCTTTAGAAGCAAAGTATGCTGGTGTTTCAGAAAAAGTTCTAAAAGGAACAATTCTTAGAGGCTGAGTTTCACAAGTCCCAATTATTCCTAAAGCAGAGAAGCAGGAACGGCCACATGGAATTCCTGAAAAAGGAAAAAGAAACGAAAGATATTTGATTATTTGGTGTATCTTTTCGGTGTAACTTATCCCTCACTTCATGGAATCCACTTGTTGAACCTTGAACCCAAGAAGTCATTAGATCTCATTCCCTTAAGAGATTTTCTCAACGGTGGCAACTTCAGATGCATGGACTTCAACTCCCAGAATTCCCCAGCCAGCCCTCCTGGATCATGAGTCTGATCCAACTCTCTTAAACTTGCCAAGGTTGGAAAACCTTGCGTTAAAAATATACAATCAAATCCCATTAACAAGTCCTCCCCTTCTATGGCCAATTTTCCTCCCTAATATGAATATTCTTTTAGGACTAGAGTGCAACTATGCTCAAAATGCAGACCAAATTTATACAACACATAATGGGGGATACTTTCACAAAGTAATTTGTGCTGAGGAACGGCATCCCAAAGGTACTTTTTCAAAAGGCAACTGGACTTTGTTTTTTTTTTTCCTTTTGGAAAAAAACAAAGTCCAGTTGCTGCTTGAAAAATCACCTTTGGGACAACTGTGACCTGGAGGACTGAGAATCATAGACATGAGGAATAGCATCTGTTATATATTAAGCCCCCAGCATTATTTCCCCGTAAAAGGTATTTTCTTCTTCTTTTATTTTGGTAATTTTTAAAATGACCAACAGTCTCAAAGCAATTTATCATAACAAGAACAACATAATAAATACTTACAAAAATAAATTGCCAGGGAGTGTACCCTTGACCTTACTAAAAGGACAACAGCAAAACATCAAGGATGTTGAAAATCTTTTGCCTGGCAGAATTTAGACAGCATTCCAAAGTTTATTTACCTCAATTACTGCTTGTTAACTGGATTTGTATAGCATTAGCATTCAAATTATTTCAGTTCCAGCATAACTCAGAATCACACAATGGCTGTCTTTGCAGAATAATAAGTTACATTTCTGTTTTCTGCATGAATGCTGCTCTGTTTGTGTCTTGATTCTAACGAACTCAGATCATGAGTCTGGCTTGCTCTCCTTTTCATAAATTAATTTCACAAGCCTATCTGTCTATGTGAAAGTACCTATTAATTCAGACTATGGCTAGTGCCAAACTACAGAATGTTATTATGCAAGATTCTTCCCTTGCAAATTCAGATTCAATTTGCTACTTTGGCTTTTACAACTCAAACCTTGCAGAGACGTCTGTATAGAACAGATTGTGCCTGTTTTCTATACTTAAGAACCAGACAGTTCTGAATTTTAGAGTACTGTACTAATACATATCCATTTATTCTTTGAATATAACAGAACCAGTCCAATGTCTGCAATTCTCAAAAAAGATTGCTTGAGGACATTTCAACTTGTTTTTCAAAAATGTTCACTTTCCAGTTTTTTAAAAATTAAACTGCAATTTAGCAGAAAGCATAACTACTTGATTATACCCAGTGTTAGGTTTGCAACTACTTATTTATATGTTTACTATTCTTATACTAATAATACCTGAAGTATATTTGAATATTTCAAGTGTATAATTATGATATGTCTAATAATACTACACTGGTGTATAATTATAAGATCAGACAATGATATGCTGAAATAAAAAAAGGTTAATTCTAAGCCCAGGCGAATGTGATAGCAAAAGACAGATAGGGCACCTGAGAACAATGTTTGTAAGTACATGAAGGTAGAATAAAAGATTGTGATATGATGTTAGAAAATAATATTTATTTTCAGCTTTGGTGTTAAATAATTCAAGACAATAAGTTGCTTCTCTGTAGCAAAGCAATTACCAGTGATGGAAGTTAGAATGTTCATTGTGCAAATTCTTAAAAACAAATACCCATGTTATTTTTGCACACATAAAGTCAGCCACTGTGGCTTTTTCAGGCAGAAAAAAAAATTGCCTAGCAAAATGTGTGAACCAGTCAGTATGTTGCTTGACTGTGCAAGTAACATGAAAGTAGGAATACACAGAATACTTTACAGATACGCTAACTAAACCCTACAGAAGCAGAATTTTTATTCATTTTTAAAAAAAAATTGGAGACATAGGCCAAACAAAATATGTTTGTTTCACCAAGATCACAGGGGTGTTCAAGGAATGCCTGTCAAGCAATGCCCCAACACTAAATCCTAGAAAAATCTTTCATCAGCACAACAGAGCAAAGAGTTTACACAATAGTTCATGAAGAATCAAAGCTCAGGATACAGATTGGGCATTATTTTGCAGTGAGCATGAACCCTGATCAATCTGAAGCAACATTACAAAGGTCTCTTCTCCACACATGGTATTCTGGCAAGACTATTTAAGACATAAACATTATTAAGGGCAAATTGGTACATACTTATCCATCACTAAGTCTAATGGAAACATCAATAAATGGGACTTACTTCTGGGTAGATAGGCATAGATCTGTCCTGTCAGAATAAAGTAGAGAAGAGAAAATATACAAATAAACAAGCTGAATTATATTTGTGGTATCGTATCTTAAAAAATGCTACGAGGATATGAAATAAGTAAAACTTTGCTCGGCTGATGAATGACCTTCCCTTTAATATTGTTTGCTCATTAATCCAAATTTGAAATACCCCAAATTGCCAATGAGTAATATATATATAGCTTTATGTGTTAAGACACTAAAGAATCTTATGATAAATTTAACAGCCTTCCAGGATACAATTATCAGTTTTATGATAACAAAAAAGCCAACAGTTGCACATAAGCAAACAAGATCTTAACAAAATTAAGCACAGATCTAGCAGAACAGAATACCACAAACACAAAGTCAACAAAAAAAGAAACAACACTGCAAATCTAGACATGTCTACGGAATTGTCAAGTTCTCACTGGGTTTAAGAGGAGCATCCACTCAAGAAAATTCAAACCTAAATATCCTTGACTTCCAACCACAATTGGGACCACAATTTCTGTTGCTAAGTGACGTTATTCATTCAGTTGTGTCAAACCTTTGGCAATTCTATGGGCCAGGTCTCTCCACAGCATTGCTAAGTAAGGAGGCTGTTAAGAATTGTGCCCACTTTTTCAATTGCGGTCATATTACGCTTTCATTTGTGAAATAGACACTGAAGCATTAACCATCCTAGAGCAGCCTCACCTTAAACAGGATCCCTCTTAGCAGATAGATTCTACTTTTCAGCTTATGTTTTTATTGTCCAGGTAGTCCTCGACTTACAACAGTTCACTTAGTGACCGTTCAACATTACAACAGCTCTGAAAAAAATGACCTAGGACTATTTTTCAGTTACAATCTTTGCAATCTCCCCATGCTCACGTGATCAAAATTCAGATGGTTGGCAATTGGTTCATACTTATGACCATTGCTGCATCCCAGGCAAAAAAAGTCAATGGGGAAGCCAGATGGACTTCACCACCTTATCCCACTGCAGGGGTTCACTTAACAATGGTGGCCATGAAGGTCGTAAAAAAAACAGGGCAAAACTCACTGAACAAAAGAGAAATGTTGGGCATTCCTGTGGCTGTAAGTCAAAGACTACCTGCATTTGTAAGGGCAATCTCCCAGAGTCCCCCACGCCTATGGCAAAATGGGGAGGAAATTTAAAATACATTTCAATTTATTTAATAAATAAACTCCATCCCCCTACAAAGACAGCTTGCTGGACGAAGGTGTCCCGAGGCTCAAACAACAGCCAGAAAACCGTCCCTCCCCATTTCATTCATACTCCTATTTATTCTTATACTTATTATCTTGTAAACAATTGACAAATCAAATAAATACATAAAGTAAAATAAAAAAATTTGAGGGGGGGGGGAAAGACAGGAAAGAAAGATGAGTGGTATTTGCTGGAGACCCAAAAAATCAACAAACATTTGCAGGTGCAAGTTTCCACAAGGTAGACATGAGAGGGAAGGGTACGAATGACAATAACTTAGTATGGAGAATAAGGATGTATACAATTATGCATATAAGATGGAAAAATTGTAAATACGCTAATGTATGCAGAAATTTAGTAAAAGGTCATTTTCTTTTATCTGTTTTTTTTGGTTGTATTACTATAATTACTGTAATATATACTGTACTATATATTACTGTTACAATTATTAGCCTGTATGTTAAGATTTGCTATTGATTTTTTTCTTTTGGCTTTGCTTTATTTGCAATTGTTATCCTGACATGGTGCTGTCTTTACACACACACAGACACACACACACACACACATATTAACACACACACACGTCAGGATAACAATATATGGGCGTGCATGCACACTTAAAGGCACACCTGCCCACCTCCACCCCACAAAATAAAAACAAACAAGTGCTTCTAATCCAAAGGTTGGGGAGGGGGGTTTGTCCTGCCTCCGCCTCCCCACGAAGAGAGTCGCTCCCCCACTCCTGTCACATACAACCCCCCCCCCCGAAAAGGGGATCAGATTAAGGGCCTCCTTCCCACCCCGGGCCTCCAGATGTGCAGCTGTGACCGATGAGTGTTGTAGTCCCCGCCTCAGGGACGGCAGAAAAGAGGAGGGGAAAGGGCTTGCTGAGGGGATACGGCGGCTGAGGGAAGAGGGTCCTGCGGCCGGGCGGGTTTACCTCGGCACGCCGATGGCAGCGATGAGCTGACGAGTCGCGCCGCGACGGCGGCGCAAGTGCTGCACCCGGCCATGTTCCCAGTCCCCGGCCGGGAGGGAGCGAGCGAGAGGAAAAACAGCCGACCGAAGAACCGCTCTCGGCCTACCCGCCGCGCTCGACGGCCTTGTGTGGCGTCACGGGCCTCGGCCGCTCCAGACGACGGAAGGCGGCGGGGAACTACGCCTCCCGGCAGGCATCGCACACCGCCCTTTTCCCCGAGAGACGGGAAGAGCGCGCCGCCTGCAGGTCGCGCGGGAGAAAGGAAGTCTCGCGAGAGGAGGAGGCGAGGAAGTAAGAGAAGAGTGGGAATAGAAAAGTGGGTGGATGGAGAGATAGATAACAGAATAACAGATGGAAGAGACCTTGGAGGTCTTCTAGTCCATCCACCCTCTACCAGGGATGACCTGTAAGCAGAGTCAAGTTACGCATTTTCCAAATGTTTTTCAGTTTTGAGCCCCAAAGTTTCAATAATCACTCATCTAACATTATCTGCTGACAGTTTGAGATCTCGTTAGCCTAAAAGCTTAGCATTCCTCAGTTGTATAAGAAATGTAGTGTATGGTTTATGGATTAAAAAGGGTGGGGGTGGGATTTCCCAGGGGTCCTTTTTCCATTTATTCACCAGGTTCAAGCCAGCTGAGGTTGCAGGAATTGGGTTTGGCTAGTCTAAAGAAAAGAAGAATTGGGGTGACATGATAGCAATGTTCCAATATTTGGGGGACTGCCACAAAGAAGAGAGGGACAAGAAGCAATGGATAAAAACTCATCAAGGAGAGAAGCAACCTGGAATTAAAAGAGAAACTTCCTAACACTGAGGACAATTAACCAGTGGAACAGCTTGCCTCAAGAAATTGTAGGCGCTCTGTCACTGGAGACGTTTTTAAGAAGAGACTGGACAGCCACCTGTCTAAAATGGTAAAGAGTCTCCTGCTTGAGCAGAGGAGTTGGACTAGAAGAACTCCAAGGTCCCTTCCAGCTCTGTCCTGATTGATTGATGACACAGTTGGTCACATACTGCTGCTTGCTAAATCATCATAATCCCAAAGATGTTTTTTTCAAGAGGCAACTGGACTTTCTGATTTTTCTTTGAAGATGTTTCACTTCTTATCCAAGAAGCTTCTTCAGCTCTGAGCTTCTTGGATGAGAAAAACCAGAAAGTACAGTTGCCTCTTGAAAAAAGCATCTTTGGGACAACCATGACCTGGATGACTAAGAATCTCCATTGACATTAAGCCATCATAGATTGTTTTTCTTTGTGTGGTGGAACTCAGCCACTGTGGTTTGTTAAACCATGATTGAACAAGTGGCCGGTTTTGCACAAAAACCTCCATTAACGAAGCATTGGTTGTGTTTCAAAAAGTAGGGGATGGTCTGGTAACAATATGAAAAATTTGTAGCTTCTTCCCACAAAGCATTGAATCACCAACTGACCAAACCATTTTAGCTTTGCTAAATTGTGTAATCCAAGCTATATTCTACAGCAATTCTCATTCCCAAGCCTGGAATTTTCAATGCATGTTGCAATTAATAGTGTTCACATGTGATATCAATCTCTCTATTATTGTAATATAGCTACCTGATATTTGAGGTTTCCAGCAGGAATTGTCAATGTACTAAATCTTGGTCCATTGATCTATTATTGATTGTGCTGACAGCTTATAGTTCTTTAGAATTTCAGATACTCTGACCTTTCTCTTTTGGCAACTGACTCATCTGACAATTTCTATTTGCAATTCCTACTGAATTTACCTTAAGTTATTGTCTTTCCTCTACTAAAAAGACAGGAGAAAGGGTACCGTACTGACATCCGCATCACTATTTTAACTATAATGGAGGTTATTCTCCTTTATTCCTAGGTGGAATTCAAACAGGATAGAACTAATTTATTTCTGAAGTATAAAAAGCAGTTTATATCTCTGTCAGTAAATACTAACCTTCACCTCTGGATGGCAGGCAATGTCCAGCTTTCAGAACAGACAAACTGGAATAGAATATATTGGGAGAACAAAATTCAATCTAAAATGAATTTCAGCATGGTACATTCTGCAACATTCTAGCAGTCAAACCAACAGGCTGCTTTAAGAGCAATCTTAAAACAAGTAGCTTAAAAGCACAGTTGTACTTTTTATACTAATTTTTATTAAAGGTTACCATTTGGAATAGTACAAAATACTACAAACGAAAAATTAAAAGAAACAATAGAATGTGGATAAAAAAATAGAAAAAAATAAAAATAGTGACATCCCACCTTCATCACAACAAGTATAAACAATTTTAGTAACTCATTACCATCTCTTAAAATACACCAAACGATCTCTTCTTCCATATTTATCTCTAAGCAAATACTTAAAGCATCCTTGGTTCAGTCCTAATGTCAGCAAACATGCTTTTACACCCTTCAGCACTGGGCTGAAATTCCTAGCAGGGGCCACCCGCAATCTAGAGCTCTCCAGATGCAAAAGACTGCAACTGATTCCCACAATCCCATGCTTCCTGGGGATTCTGGGAGTTGTAGTTCAACGTTTCTGGTGAGGGGCATATTTCAATGTTTGAGAGCTATAAATCTTTGAATGGGGTACTGAATAGGTAATACGGGCAGGATTATGCAAAATAAATAAGAAATGTAAATCCTCCTCGTAGGAAGGGGGCAATAGAGAAATCTCTTATTAGGCGATGGAGAACTACTGTACTTCCGCATTGACGGGACAGAGATGCTGTCCCGCCCCATCACGTGGCCCCGCGCATCCTCTTCTTCAGACTCTGTCCGAGCTCCCTCAGCGAATCCGCTTCCACTTGGAAGCCCGTCCCCTTTTTTTGGCGTGACGTCAGAGATCGGCGTGCCGCCGGGCTTCCCCGCCCACTGGGGAGGCGGGGCCGCTGAAGCGTCGGGCTGCTTTAGGGCTCGCCGAGCAAGGGGGGGACGGTACCATTTTGATGGCTGGAGGGGGGCGACCGTAAGTCCTCCCTCGCGTCCGCACGGCCGGCCCACGCCTGGTGAGCCCGGGGCTTTGCATGTTGCTTGCCCGCATTGAGGAACCAGGTTTGGCGCGGACCGTAGCGGCACCCTGAATACATGGGGCTGGGGTAAAAGAAAGGGCTGAGGGTGAGGTGGGGGGATGTCCTATTGTCCCCAAGCTTCTTGGGTTGAGTTGGGGCTGTTAAAAAGGAGTGGGCGCGGGGAGGGGGAGGGCAACTGACCTGGGGAAGGAATGGTGGGAATTGCATTGAGAACTCCCCCACCCCACCCCCCAGCCTCATTAGGAAGGCATGCTGGGCCACCTGCTCCCAGGCAGGTCTACCTTGCAGGGCTGTTGTTAAAGATAACACGAATGGCTCCTCAATCTAAAATCTCTACCAGGCTGCTGGTGTGAAAGTTGTGCAGTTGTGTAATTATAATGGAGGGGGGACGGGGGACCCTAGGTGGAAGGAGATGTGAGTGGAAGGGAGCTCTGCCCACCAAGACGGAAAGGGAAGGGCTAGAAGGCGAGGAGGGAGCAGGAAGATGGGTGTCTCACTTTGTTTATTTACGTCCCTTTTTAAGCATTTTATTTCTGCTTTTGTTTCCTTCCCAATTCCAACTGATCCACTTTAACGATAAAGAAAAACGGGGCTTCAATTTTAATTAAGGGTGCATTGCTCTGGTGCATATTTCATGCAGACCATGATTATTCCGTTGCAAAGGGCTGGATGCACAAAACCCTGGATTCGGGTTGAAGGAATGCCATTTCGGTTAGATGTTGCGAAAGGCTTCCTCACTTGAGAGCTGTTTGGAGGCGGAAACCCAGTGAAGGGTTTTTTTAAAAACATTCTTTTGTGGTTCTTGTGTTTTTTGGTTTTTTGTTTTTTTTTGCTGGGAATTGGGTGGTGTTACAAATTGAATAACTTCCATAAACAAATAATAGAGAGTATCACTTTTCTGCAGGTGTTCAGGCAGAGACTGCAAAGACGGCAATTAAAGATCCTTTTGCTTGGATTCCTGCACAGAACAGGGGTTGGATTTAGGGGCTTCGAAGATCATTTCCAACTCCCTAATTCCAAATGATAAATACAATGTATTGTTTTTAAGAGTTTTCAGTTCCAAGACGGTCTTAATTTAAAGTCTTTTCTTATATATTATTCTAGGAGGGTTTTTTTTTGGGGGGGGGGGAATAGAATGATAGAGAAGTATAATAAACACAGGTCGTCTTCAACTTACAATCACAATTGATCCCAACATTTCTGTTGCTGAGTGAAACATTGGTTAGGTGAGTTTTGCTCCATTTTACGACTTTTTCTTGCCATGGTTGTTAAGTGAATCGCTGCAGTTGTTCATGTAGTATCATGGTTGTTAAGGGAAATCTGACTTCCCCATTGGCTTTGCATGTCTCAAAAGAAGATCATATGACCCTGGGACACTGCAACGGTCATAAGTATGAATCATTTGCCAAGTGCATGAATTTTGATAATGTGATCATGGGGATTCAGTGCCGCTGTAACTTCGAACAGTTACTAAACAAACTATTGTAAGTCGAGGACTACCTGCATAATGAATGCTACAGGACCACATCTGTTTCCTCACCGGGCCTGGGACTTATTCTCAGCTAGTTTTTCTCTCATTAATCCTAGTTCTATTGTCCTTGTCTTCTCTCAAAAACTTTTAAGATATGCCTTTAGTTTTGAAGCAAAGAACTGTGTTCAGAAGACCCGATAGCAATAGCACTTAGACTTATATACCACTTCACAGTGCTTTACAGACCTCTCCTAGCAGTTTACAGAGTCAGCCTCTTGTCCCCAACAATCTAGGTCCTCATTTTGCCCACTTTGGAAGGATGGAAGGCTGAGTCAACCTTGAGCCAGTCAGGATCCAGCTCCTGACTGTGGGCAGAGTTAACCTGCAATACTGCATGCTAACAGGAAGGAAGGAAAGAAGGAAGGGCAGTAGCAATAGCACTTAAACTTATATACCACTTCACAGTGCTTCAAGCCCTCTCTAAGTGATTTACAGAGTCAGCCTCTTGCCCCAACAATCTGGGCCCTCCTTGTGGTGTAATAATAACTGGGTTTGGGTTTCAGCCTGCTGGACATGTAATATGAGATGTGTTGTTATGGAAAAGTGCATGTTTAAACTTATTCCTGGTTATCCTGCAAAGATCTGTAGGAATCAAGTTGTGTTGCAATTAAATAAATCTTGGGCAATTGTCTTGGTATGCGAATAAGAGATCAAATGCTCCTTTAACATGGAGAAGGAAATGATTCCTGCAAAGTCTGTTTGTATTTCATAAAAGGGAAAGTTGTAAGAGAATCCTGTAGTTTTCATTGGAGACCTAAGGGACTGATTATCCATTTCAAATGGCATGCCAACAATTATACTTTTTCTTGGACTAGGGAAAGTATGTTGTAGTAGCCTCACATTGCATTTATTCCCATGTGCTTCATGTGGGTCTCAAATTTTGTCTGGTGTGGAATAAGGCTGTTAATTTGTTGTGTATCTGCAGTACGTTTTCCGAAGTAAATGTGCTGGCTGTTTATTTGGCCATAATTCAGAGTTTTGCTTATGATGGACCTCTGGCCACACCATTGAAACTTTGCCTGTTTTATATGGGATGCATTCACAGCTTCTATCTTGAGTTTATTAATCTTCAGGATAAGTGAAGATCAACCTTCCTGATGCAGACCCTCGGTAAGGGGCTCCTTGGGCATGTCAAGAGTTACCGAGAGATACCTGTAGTTGCTCCTTGGAGAAGTGCTCTGTGGTGTCTCCAATGACTACTAATTCTCTTTTTGCAAATTTTCATATAACACCTTCGATCACAACTCTAAGGCACCTGTTGAAGTTTTCTCTTCTATCCAAGCTTTTTGTGTGTCTCTTCAAATGAATAGTTCTGTTTTGCTTGCATCATTCCATCCCCATGAGTTATTTTACAACAATATAATATAAGTGTTTATGCGTGTATTTTAATTTTTATTGTAAACTGCTTCGAAGAACAGTCTTGTGGGAAGGAGTTTATGAAATTAGGCATGCTTTTAAGTAGAGATTTGCTAGGTAAATACATGTATTGCTGTACATCTTTTTGTTTATTTCATTCCTCTCTGATTTTGTTGGTAGACATCTCTCTGCTTTGTGTGTGTGTAGCTCAGTATAACACATTGAAACTGATAAGGACTTGTAGTCCATCCTGCTTGAGCAGGGGGCTGGATTAGAAGACCTCCAAGGTTCCTTCCAGCTCATTCATTTTAAGCCTAAGTGCAAAAGCTACAATGTCTGTTAGTGGTGCTCTACGCCATTCTTTGTGGATTGAAAATATTTGGAATGTGTCTTGACTGTCGAATACTTTTTAATATGGAATATGTAGGTAAATGAATTCAAACTATCTTTTAAATAGGTAGCAGCTTTAGGCATTATAAGCTTTATAAGCAAACTGTAGCAAGAGATGGAATGGAGGGAGCTCTTTGATACAAACTGGAGATAGTCCTTTTATTCATAAATGTTACTCTTATATAATTTACTGCCAAATGAGACAGTTCTCCATGCTTGGATGATCATGGAAGATTTATGGCCAAAGCTAGAGGATCAAAGGAAAGGCCCAATCATTAACTGTACTGAATATTTCAAAACAGATTTCCTTAAGGTATCCTCAGCTCTAATTTAGTACACTGATATATAGTGATATCTAAAGATTCTTAATGGTTCAATAAAGATTACAAGCTTGTTTCCCTAATTGTCTAGCAAGTTCTACATCTTGTACTAAATCACAATGTATTGAAAAAGCCACCATGTTTGGTTTTCACACAACACTAAACAATGAAAATAGTTTATGAATTACAGTGGTTAGATTTGCCCATCAATTGTTAAAGAAATTAGCAGCAATTGCAGTCAGGGCCAAAAGGCAACGATGCCTTATTTTAAATTCTGGGATTGTTGAAGGCTAACATTGACAGGCTGTTTCTAGTTCTTGGTATACCTTTCTGCATGCAGCACTTTGATACAAGCTTTTAATACGTTTTTGAACATAAGCAAGCTCAAAATCAGTAAGACAGTTCACAGGGGAGAAAATCATTAGAAATGTCAGAGGGCCTTTTGATAAATCATTGATCCCTTTCAGAGTGTACTGAATTAGCTTTGTGTGTTGCTGCAACAATGCAGCACTGTATTCTCTGCTTTTTCCTGGAAAGGTTGCTTGGTTTCTTTAACAGAAGAATGATTAAGTGTGGGAAGATGCTTCCATGTTTGGAATGACCATACCTTAAAAACAAATCTAGCTCAAAATTCAGTTCAAACTAGAATCAATTCCTAGAATACAACATTCATCCTCCCTCCAAAATGTGTGTTTCTTATGCGCTTTTATGAGTATGCTGTTTCCCTGAAAATAAGACCTCCCCGGACAATAAGCCCACTGGGGTTTTTGAGCGCATGCACTAAAATAAGCCCTCCCTGAAAATATTGCAACACAGCAGCAGCCATGAGGTGACCTTGCTTGCCGCCTCCTGCACCTCAAAAATAATAAGACCTCCCCAAAAATAAGGCCAAGCACTTATTTCAGGAGTCAAAGGAAAATAAGACCCTGTCTTATTTTCAGAGAAACACGGTATATATTTTAATTTCCCAGTCTAACAGAAATTTTCACTAATATGGATTAGTTTTATTGAACACTACAATATTACTGGTGATTTATAGTAGGTTGATCATAGCTCTCACTATTCATTTTTAGTTTATGGCAGCAATTTTCAAACTTCTCTACTTTAAGATGTGTGGACCTCAACTTTCGGAAGGCTGGCCAGGGAATTCTCGGAGTTGAAGTTCACACATCTTAAAGTGGACAAGTTTGAAAAATGCTGGTTTAGAGGTTAATAGTGACTTTTTTGACTATTAACCAATAGGATACATTCATTTACTTAAAACTATATTATACTAGAAAATGATAACCACCAGATCTAAATCCTCTTCTTCATTCATCTGTATTTTACTCTTTTTTTTTTTACTTTTTCTTTACCCTTCTTTTCTTTTTATGCATTTTCTTTTAATGTTCAATAAAAATAGAAAAGGAGATAGGAAAAGGAACAAGGAAGGGAAAATTTCAGTGTTCAGATGGTTGAGCTATAATCAGCAGTCCAGAACAAAGTGACATGCCTTAGGTTTGATATAGAAATACTTTTTGTTATAGACAGGAAGAATTTTAAACAGGTGTGTTTCTAATCAGGTAATTTGCAATCTTAGTTCAGCTCTATCTGAGACATTTAATTTCTGCAATGGTGGGGAAAAGATTCACTTGGGCAGGCATTGAAATAACAGTGGAAGTGCAGGAATAAAAATTCAAAATTAGGGGAATGAAAAGGAAGAAAACACAGGCAGTCCTTGCTATACAACAGTTCATTTAGTGACTGTTCAAAATTACAACACTGAAAAAAGAGACTTACGACCATTGTGACATCCACATGGTCATGCGATCAAAATTCAGATGTTTGGCAACTGACTCATAGTTATGATGGTCACAGTGTCCCAGGACTATGTTTTGCGATCTTTTGACAAGCAAAGTCAACGGGGAAGCCTGATTCACTTAACAACCGAGTTACTAACTTATCAACCACAGTGATTCAATTAACAACTCTGGCAAGAGAGGTTGTAAAAGGGCAAAACTCACTTAACATCTCACTTAGTAGCAGAAATTTTGGACTCAATTGTCATCAGTTGAGGGCTATGTAAATAGGTTCTTTCTTAAAACTTGATGGGCTGAAATAAAACAAAGGAAAATGAAAGGAAACCTTCTTCCTTAAAGTTACATTAGCAAGAGTTCTCTAGAACGGGACAAAATGTAACAGGGAAAATACAGAGGAATATATACAATGCTCCCAACTCACTGAAAATCACAGGAAAACTACATCATGTTTTATGGTGAGGTGTAAATATAGTCACTGCCATTTCCCCGCATCCACAATATATCTCATGATGCAAGATGTGTCTCCAGATTCATAACTCAATGAATTCTGGAGAAAATGTAAATAGTTAAACGTGTTCTTCACCGTAATAGCACTGCAGATAACAATGGTTTGTTGGCATTTGTTTTACTGTGTTTTTGCAGGTTGGTGAACGTTTCCGCTGTCTTGAGATATTTCCTTCCATCGCTGACTTTCAGATTTTACCCTGCACTTCTGTCTTGGTTATAATTCAAAGACATTCAAGGTTGGTTGGTTTCGTTCTTGCAGAATTAAGTTCCTTGCTTAAGCTCTCCATTTAAATAGCTTGTGCAAATCCTTTGTGGGGATGAGTAGACTGTACCCACAAATGTGTTTTAATTCACATTCTCCAGCTGATTAACAGACTTGGGTTGAGTGAGTTGCAATAAAATACACCTTCTTTCCAAGCTACTTAGAAATGGGGAGAATTGGGGGAGGTCTAAAAGCCATGAAAGATACCCAACTGTAAAAAAAAAAAGCCTTTAAAAAGAAAATAAAAATAAAAGAAATCTGTGTTGGAGCAGATGGATTTGTTCAAAGTATTCTCTCCCTCTGTGGAGGTGGGAAGCTAACTAACATTTGCAGGGCTTAAAAAGCAAGCACTGGAGACATCTAAGGCAGTGTTTCTCAACCTTGGCAACTTGAAGATGTCCGGACTTCAACTCCCAGAATTCCCCAGCCAGCCTTCGCTGGCTGGGGAATTCTGGGAGTTGAAGTCCAGACATCTTCAAGTTGCTAAGGTTGAGAAACACTGATCTAAAGTGTAGTCAGTGTGATTGAATTATTTTCATTGCAGGCTCCTAAGCTTTAGTAACACAGCTTTAAAACAAAACCGGTGTCAGGGTTCCAAATAGCATCCAAAAGTAAATCAGAGTCCGAGGCAAAGTATTGCTCAATGTTCCAATTTATGAAGACAGCCATGTTTGTCACATCTGGGGAAACCCGGATTTGAATGCTTCCCGGTTTTCTCCATCCAGTTGAAAGTTCAAGATCTTGCCCCCACACCCACAAGTCCATCACATGGTCCAATCTCCCACTGCGATGTTGGCAGCTTCCACCCATCCGGTTCCGGTCAGGTGCAGAAGTGCAAAGGCAAAGGATGACCTTGGCTTTCTAGAAAGAATTTTGTTATGGCTACATATCATCTAACTCCATACAATCCCCCTTCCCATTTCCCCACAATAGAAAATGCATAGTAGAATAATAGAAAGTGTGACAGGCCAAAGAGCCAAAAGAAAAGATGGCTGCAGGCCTGACAACCGGATTTTTGGAGCTTCAGATATCCAAAAGAGCATCTCCACAACAAACCTAAGGAGAACTAAGGATAAATTTTCCAACAATGAGAACAATTAATCAATGCAACGGTTTGCCTCCCAGAGTTGTGGGTGCTCCATCACTGGAGGTTTTCAGAAATGGACTACACAACCATTTGACCAGGATGGTATAAAGGATTTCTGCCTCGAGCAAGAGTTTCAATCAGAAAGTAAATCAATAAGAATAGAGTTGGAAGGGACCTTGGAGGTCTTCTAGTCCAACCCCCTGCTCAAGCAGAAAATCCTGTATCATTTTAGACCAGTGGCTGTCCAGTCTCTTCTTAAAAGCCTCCAGTGATGGAGCAACCACAACTTTTGAAGGCAAGATGTTCCACTGGCTAATTGTCCTTACTGTTAGGAAATTTCTCCTCAATTCCAGGTTGCTTCTCTCCTTGATTAGTTTCCATCCCTTGTTTCTTATCTTGCATTCTGGTGCTTTGGAAAATAAGTTGACCCCCCCCTCCTCTTCTTTGTGGCAGCCCCTCGAAATACTGGAATATTAAGACCTCTGGGGTCCCTTCCATCCCTATGATTCTATATTCTTTGTTCATTTCTGAATATGTAATCATAGACTAATAGGGCTGGAAAGGACCTTGGACATCATCTAGTCCAACCCCTTGCTCCAGTCAGGAGATCTTGTGTCATCCTAGGCAGCCCATTCTTGAAAACATCCTGAAACATCCTGAAAGTTGGTGGTGTATCCTCTGTGACTCATGGAGCTGTAATCTTGGGGAAATCCATCAGATGTGCAATTCCTGGTACAATGTAGCTCCTCTGAAATTTTGATTCCTTTTTAAAGTCTGCACCGTGCCATCCTGCTTGCAGTTGCGTGAGTCAGGCTTGGCGTGTATCCATGGGCTTCAGTATTTCAGTTTCTGTTACACACTCCTGCCTCCGTTTTAATTTTGTAGCTAGAAGGAGAAATGTAGGTGGTCTTATAACTTGAGCTATAGAAGGAGAGCTGTATTAATCTATGGAACTATTTCTCAGCCTCAAAAACATTTTAAGATGGGTGGACTTCAACTCCCAGAATTCCCTAGCCAGAATGATTGCCGTGGGGGGAGGGGAATCAGGAGTATGGTTGCACCTTTCTCGGCTAACGTATTTAGTCGAAAGGCAGAGCTTTCGTCATGAAAGTTTATAATAAAACTTGTTAGCTGGAAAAAGATTGCTCCCAAATTCTTTGGATTTTTAATTCTACCTTGTTGGGTTAAAGAATAGATCAGAATACTTCCCACTTTAAATTTCCGCGTTTTAATCTCTGACTGCATCTCTTCTAAACATTTCCCACTGCTTTTATAAAGCAAAACATTTTGGACAGCAAGCATAACAGAACGACAGGATTAGAAATATTTATCCTGCGGGAGTCTCTTGCTTCTTCTCTGTCTTTTCTGCGATGCTGAATTTTTCATCTTGAAATGCTTTCTCTGTGTATTTCAGGTTTTCCTAACCTTGGAATTTGTCACCATCATGGGAGAGATTAAAATCTCTCCAGACTATAGCTGGTTCAGAAGTACTGTGCCTCTCAAAAAGGTGGGTGCAGATTAATTTCTCTCTCTGCTCCAATTTAGTTCAGGAGCATTGTTTTATACATTGCAAGCATTGTAAACATAGATGAGGTATGCTTCCAGCATTAGAATTATAATTATATTGCATGTCTTTCAGACAAACAAGATTTGTTATTTGTGTTGATCTTCTGCAGTCTATTTGGGGGATGCATTTCTCCTGCAGCTTTGCTTTCTGTTTCTCTCTGTCTCTATATCTATCTATCTATCTATCTATCTATCTATCTATCTATCTATCTATCTATCTATCTATCTATCTATCTATCTATCTACCTTGTCCATCTATCTAACTCATCCATCCATCCATCCATCTATCTATCTATCTATCTATCTATCATATCCATCTATCATCATCCATTCATCCATCCATCTATCTATCTGTCATATCCATCTATCTCCATCCATCCATCCATCCATCCATCCATCCATCCATCCATCCATCCATCCATCTATCTATCTATCTATCTATCTATCTATCTATCTATCTATCTATCTAATCATCTATCAATCCCATTCATCCATTCACCTACCTACCTACCTACCTTATCCATCTATCTATCTATCTATCTATCTATCTATCTATCTATCTATCTATCTATCTATCTATCTATCTATCTATCTATCATTTTCATTAGCCTATAGGCCATATCAACATACCAGTTCAAACACATTACCAATAAAATTCTAAACAAACAATTTAAAGTGAGAGTAGGGTAAAAGGCAATCATTTTAGGCTAAAATGCAATCATTTAATACATAAGCAAGTAAAATAGAATAAAATAACATGGAATTATATTTCTTTGTCACCCCTGCAATCTACCCCAATTAGGCCCACATTTGCCGATCTCAGTCAGACCATTTTAGTCAGAAATTGTGCTGTATTAAATGTCGTTTTCATTATTCCGGCCACACACGAGGTATGTTGTTTTAACATGGGCCTCCCACTGGGCCATATGTTTTAATATGTGAATCAAGGTACTTGTCTCTCGCCCCCTTATATACACAGCAATTGAATGATATATGAGTCAGATCTGCTGCCTCTACAGCTCCACAGATACATGTACATTCATTGTATGGTATAGAATGGAATCTCCCAAATCTAACCATTGTATCAAGCTGTTCGAATCTTGCTCGGGGAAATGTCTCCCTGAGATGTTTTGGCTGTTTGTGATTTTAAATAGTTGTGCAGAGAAATTCACAACTGCTAGCTGTATGGCTGGCTTTGGAGAGAACTGCGCCACTTAGAAGTTTTGGCTAACATTTAAGTTGTTTTCTAGGCTAGAAAAAAACCTTAAAAGCATGATAAAAAGTTTAAAAAAGTCTTCTGCAATCTAGTCTCTGCTGATTTGCACGGATAAATATTTGTCACATTTTAGAACTTCCACTTAAAGAGACGTGCTTGAGCTAGTCCCGTGCAAAGGGCCACCCAGGAAAGAGGAATAAAGTGCGCAGCAGTTTTTGCAGTTCGGTGTTTTGATGAAGTGAGTTCAACCTCCCTCTCTCTCTTCACAAGAAGCCTTTGTTCCTTTACAAAATCCTTCACTTCCTCCTGATTCAGTTGGTTCTTCAACCTGAATGGCAAGAGGGCAATTAAATGAAAAGATAGATCAGAGCCATTTAAAAGCATGTGGCCAACTGCTTCAGAGGGCTTTATTTTAAAAAAAAGATGAAAAAATGCAGGTCAAATAGTTCATTCTAGTGAACAGGATGTATCTCCACAGCTTCCCTTGAACCAGACTACTGCCCGATTGTGACTCAACTGGGGTTTTGTTGTGTTGACTTTGATAGAGGGGTGAAATGCTACAGGTTCAGGCTGGTTTGCCCAAGCTGGTAGTAAAAAAATTCTTTAAAAAGTTTTTTTTTAAAGTTCAGATGATCAGCTCTGCGACAATCAGCTATGCCCTGTGATCGTAGGAACTTTAAAAAAACTTTTTAAAGTGTTTTTTTTGCTACTGATCAGCTGTGCCTGATTGTCTGTGAGGTTCCTGCTTGTGGCAGGGGCCATTTTGTGTGAAGTCCAGCTGCGTTTACATTGTGTGTGAGTCAGTTGTGCAGCTTTTGTGTTATTTTTGTGTAAAGTGTGATAGTTGTTTTTTGAGCTCTCTGTGAGGTTCCTGCTTGTGGCAGGGGCCATTTTGTGTGAAATCCAGCTGCATTTACATTGTGTGTGAGTCAGTTGTGCAGCCATGCCCACTCAGTCACATGATCTCAAAGCCACGCCCACAGAACCAGTAGGGGACAAATTTGAATTTCACCACTGCTTTTACACTGTGGGTGAGTGAAGGATGCTGGAGGCTTTTGATGGAAAATGTAAGACAGGGGTGTCAAACTCAATTTCATTGAGGGCCACATCAGGTTGCATTTGACCTTGGGTTGTGTGTGTGTGTGTTGCATGGCCAGCTCAACTTCACTCATGTCAGGGGCACCTGTGGTGGCCAAGTGCTAAGGCAGGATTTCCCTCAGACCCTCCCTCCCTCTCATTATAATCTTCCCTTCCTTCCTCCCTCCCTCTCCTCCTTCCTTCCTTCCTTCCTTCCTTCCTTCCTTCCTTCCTTCCTTCCTTCCTTCCTTCCTTCCTTCCTTCCTTCCTTCCTTCCTTCCTTTCTTCCTTCCTTCCTCTTCCCTCTTCATTCTCCTTTCTTCTTCCTTCCCCTCTTTCCTTCTTTTTTTCCTTCCTTACTGTCTTCCCATCTTTCCTTCTTGTCTTTCCTCTTTCCCTTTCTCCTTTCCTGTCCTTTCTTGGATGCTCAAATGCAAACGGGGAAACATTTCTCCTTTGTTTTTAATTTGTTTTGCTAGTTCTCTGCCATCAAAAAGCGAAGGACCGGCCCACGGGCGGCCCTCCCGAGCTCTGTTCACTGGCAGAGGCACCGTGGGCCAGTCCTTTGCTGTTTCCAGGGTGGCCCTGTGGGCCAGATCTAAGCACCCTGTGTGCTGGATCCGGCCCACAGGCCTTGAGGTTGACACCCCTAATATAAGGTTTCGAGAAGGAGAATGTTTCTTATTTTATTTTTATTTGCTTTAGTTGATCTCTAAGGAATGATATTTCAAAGGGTGGGTAGGTGCCCTGGCAGTAGAAGTCATCTTCCTATGCCCTGCCAGTTGGCACTCTCTCATGGATGGGACCCAGAGCACATCTCTTCTGCTGGATGGTAGATAAGACTGAGAAGATCAGTCTGTAAGTAATCCTACGTATAGCCCTATAAGTAACCCAACCCCAATCCATGAAGGGCTTTAGAAAGATTGGTTTCAGAACAAACGCTTGCCTCGGCTATGGGAACTGGATATGTCTAGTTCCATGATGGCGAACCTATGGCACCCGTGCCACAGGGGGCACATGGAGCCATTTGTTAGGGCACGGGAGGCGCATGTGTGCGCTGGCCTTCCTAGAAAGTCTGGGGAGGGAGAAAAATGGGTCCATTGCATGCAAAAAGCAGGGAGGGGTCGGGGGTCGCATGCATAGAATTATGGGTGTGGGCACGCCAGTGCACGAAACCCCCCCCCCGCTCCCCCCCACTTTTGGCATACGATGGCAAAAAGTTTAGCCATCCCTGGTCTAGTTTAATGAAAGGAAGGACCAGGGGTGAGATGATGGCAGTCTTCCAGTACTTGAGGGGCTATCACAGAGATGGGGGTCAACCTATTCCCCAAAGGCAGGCAAGGAATGATGGGCAGAAAACCATTAAAGAGAGATCCAACCTCTCTTTAATGGAGAGGTTCCCAGGGGAATTGAGAGAGAAGGAATATGACAGGAGTCAAAGTACGTCTGGGGCTCTAGGATTTAGACCTGACGGACAGCCTCCCGGGGACTCTAATATTTTCCCTTTTTTTTAAAGATGGGACTCCTTGCAGCCTTTCCTTGCCTCTGAAGGGCTACCAAAATGTGAACCTGATGCTTTTTCAAAGACAGCTAAGGTTCTACCTCTGAATTACACCATATGCCAAATGGCTGCTTGCATAGGACAGAGTGAGCTGAGATCTCACCCTTGGAAGGAATCAGAGGTGGGTTGCTCCCGGTTTGGCCAAACCGGTAGTGGAATTGCGGCCTGGATCGCAGAACCGGCAGTGACCCAGGCTGGCCACCACCCCCCCGAACCGGTTCCCTGATCTCTTACGCTGTTGCCAGCATGTTTCTGCACATGCACAGAACAATATTTAATCAACTGTGCATGCGCCAGCAATGCACAGCTGGCATGCACACAACGAACCAGTACCAACCGGCATAGGAACCCATCCCTGGAAGGAATATGGATAAGAGCATTTGTATGTTTCAGAGAAGGAGCAGGGTGGCCTCGCGGTTAAGATGCTGGGCTTAACTGGAAGGTTGATAATTTGAGACCCGATCACTATGCAATGGAGTGAGCTCCCGTTCCTTGCTCCACCTCCTGCCCGCCTAGCAGTTCGAAAGCATGCAACTGCAAGTAGATAAATAGGTACCACTTTGGTGGGAAGGTAACAGCATTCTATGCGCCTTTGTCGTATAGCCATGCTGGTCACATGACCACAGAAGCGTCTTCGGACAATACTGGCTCCCTTGGCTAAGAATTGGAGATGAGCACTGACTCATAGAGTCAGACACAACTGGTCAGGGGAAACCTTTTATGTTTCAAAGAGACCACCTGTAGGTTTACATCAGGGAAGCGAAGCTTTGTGGTTGACTTGGTAGGAAGATGCCCCTACCTATGTGTGGTAATGCTGAATTGGTGGAACAGTTTCATGTGGGTGGATCAAGCAACAATATCATTTCTTTCTTGTTCCCCCCCCCCCCCCCTGTAAAGGGGAATTTCTTTTTTAGCTCTTGTTACGCTTTCTGGGTGCTTCTTGCCACTGTCACTGGCAGGAAATTGAAAGTCAGTGCAGTTGGCAGAGACTTTAGTGGCCACAAAAGGCATCAGGAAGTGTTGCAGGGGAGATAGAGCAATAGTACTTAGACTTATATACTGCTCCACAGTGCTTTACAGCCCTCCCCAAGAGGTTTACAGAGTCAGGATATTGCCCCCAACAACAATCTGGGTCCTCATCTTACAAACCTTGGAAGGGTGGAAGGCTGAGTCAATCTTGAGCCAGTCAGAATCGAACTGCTGGCAGCCGGCAGTCAGCAGAAGTAGCCTGGAGTACTGCATTCTAACCACTGCGCCACCACGGCTCATCTATATACGTATAGATCTAAAAATAATTGCATGTGCATAGAATAATGCTCCCTGCTAAAGTGTCAATTTTTCAACTATAGTTATTCCTTAATTTTAAACAAGATATGCTAAATATTGAATCCATACATACAACATCATTTTGCATCAATAGTTCAACTCCAGTTATTATTCCTACCATTTAAAAAAAATATTCTATATATTGAAATCATACATACAACATCATTCCATTACATCGTTCTACTCTGTTTAACAATGCTAAACCCTTATAGTTTGGCATATATAATTCTATTATTCTTAAACTATGAATTTTTTTTTCTAACCATGTATGTCCAGTATTTCTTGGCTTTTCACATGTACACCACATGTGCCTGGTTAAGCCCAAATTCTTTTTCAGCATGCAACCAGGCACTTAGTTTAGATGCGTTTTGGTCACGCGAACCTGATAAGCTTTTCCTGGGAGCAGTGCAGAGCTGGGCAGCCGTTTCTCACACCATGTGATTTTTCACATGCTCTATCAAACACTGTTCTCCGTCTCCAAGGATCTGTGAAGCAGTCTGTTTTCTGAATGTCAACCAAGGCATTCGGAGATGAAAGGGCATAAGAAAATCTTTTCCTTATTTCTGCACAACCTTTTTGTACAGGAAATCCAGCCGCATAACAGATATTTAGTCTGTTGTTGTTTAGCCTTTGCAACCACCAGAAGATTGTAAGAACTGTTCTGAGCGTGATGTTGTCTCGAGTTGTGTGCAGCTCCCAAGATGCTCAGCAAAGGCGCGTGTTGGCTGGGAACTCTGGGAACGGGAGTCGTAGCATATCTGCACCTGCAAAACTCCTGGATACTAGGTGCATAAGGATGCTACTTGCCATTGTTTTAAGAAAAGTCCTATGAAGGAATAGAATAGAACAGAACAGAATAGAATAGAACAGAACGTAGAATAGAAGATAACAGAACAGAATGTAGAATAGAATAGAATAGAAGATAACAGAACAGAATGTAGAATAGAATAGAATAGAATAGAATAGAATGGAATAGAATTCTTTATTGGCCAAGTGTGATTGGACACACAAGGAATTTGTCTTTGGTGCAGATGCTCTCAGTGTACATAAAAGAAAAGATACAGTACATTCGTCACATATCATAAGGAACGACACTTAATGATAGTCATGGGATACAAATAAGCAATCAAATCATACTAGGAAACAATCAGTATAGATTATAAGGATACAAGCAAAAAAGTTACAGTCATAAATAGGAGGGGATGGGTGATAGGAATGACGAGAAGATTAATAGCAATGCAGACTTAGTAAATAGTTTGACAGTGTTGAGGAAATTATTTGTTTAGCAGAGTGATGGCGTTTGGGGAAAAACTGTTCTTGTGTCTAGTTGTCTTCGTGTACAGTGCTCTATAGTGTCATTTTGAGGGTAGAAATTGAAACAATTTATGTCCAGGATGCGAGGTGTCTAGATATTTTCATGGCCCTCTTTTTGATTCATGCAGTATACAGGACCTCAATGGAAGACAGGTTGGTAGCCATTATTTTTTCTGCAGTTCTAATTATCCTCTGGAGTCTGTGAATGTCTTGTTGGGTTGCAGAACCAAACCAGACAGTTATAGAGGTGCAGATGACAGTATTTGGGGTATGTTGCAGTATCTCAGTGATGTATATTTATGAAATGTCTCCAGACAACAGAAACATGTGATGTGCCAGGTTGAGAGTGCTTTATTTGTTCGTAAGGAAGGTGACCTTGATTTAAAGATAATCCCCCTATAAAAGCAAGATTAGAGAGGAAAATCTCATTAGTCTCTATGGCCACGTTCAGAAAAAAATACGAAGGAATCTTTTTCATTTAAAAAACAATTTATTTACTTTCAGGTAAAAAAAAATCGCCCCTTGTACCATGGCGTAATCCTGTATGCATTTGTTGGAGAAGAAGTCGTCATCCTCAATAAATATAAATACATTTTAAAAAACTAAATACGAAAAGAAGTCATCCACGGAAATTTAAAACAATTGTTAAGTTTTTAGGGTACTGCAATACTAAACTTCTAAATCATCTTTTTCCCAGACTAGAGCAGATTACCTTACAGGTAACATTTCAGTTGGATTTTAGGTAAAATATCTGATCTGTAGAACTAGCTCAACAACACAAGAAAGGTGCCAGCTTCTATTTTGCCGTACCTGTTCAAACAGTCGCTCGCCTGAACATTTTAATTTATCCTGATTGAGCGAGATAAGGACGCTCCCAGGTTTCCAGAGACACGACAGCTAGCAGCTAATACTGTGGCATAATTAATGAAATAGGGGACTTCAGCACATTGTACCAAAAAGGTCTCAAGTATTCTGTGCTCATATAACCTGAACATTTGCAATTCTTTTTGGTTTTGTTTCCAGAACCTTTGAGACTTATTTGTATATCCTGTCTGAGAAATAGCCGCATTTCTCTATATTTCTCACTTGACAGAATCTCGGAAAACATATCTAAAGTAAAGGGCAAAACCCCTGTGTGCCACATGATCTTCATATGATTAGCCTCCCGTTTGGACTCTCCCTTGTTTGTTCTTGGCTAATAATTGTAATTCAGAGAGGAGCAAACATGGATTTGGGATTTGGATTTAGCAGTAAGCTAACTGGAGCAAGATCTGATTCAGTTCAGATAGTTAAGCAAATACTTGCCTTTGCATGACAAAAAGACATTTGATTTGCTATTTACCTCCATATCTTTCTTGGCAGCTGCTGCTTAATTTATATTGGGCCATATTATCCTTGACTCGCTTTTTAGAGGAGTTTGTTTTGGAGAAAAGCAACAAGGAGGATTAAGGGACTGGAGGCTAAAATATGATGAAGAACACTTGCAGGAATTAAGCATGTCTAGTTTAATGAAAAGAAGGACATGGGGAGACATGATAGCAATCTTCCAATATCTCAGGAATTGCCACAAAGAAGAGGGAGTCAAACTATTCTCCAAGGCACCTCTTCAAAATCATGGTGCATCTTATAGTCTGAAAAATACGGTACTTTAAAAAAAAATTACAAATGGGGCATATTTGTAGAATTGCTCTCTACCGAGGATGAAAATTAAGTTTCTGGTGGCGTTTCTGCTGAAACTGTTTGAGGTTGAGAAGAAATGTCCATTGAGCTTGTGACTTCCTTGTTCAGTGAAAAGGAAGTCGGACTTTTCTAACCTACCCTGGAGGGTGAAACCTTCTTATGCCTTTAGACTTATGATTTGCCAGTGCACAGTTCGGCAGCTGGGGGAAAAATTGGATTACTATTTCAAGCCTGTTTGTTTCTTAATATCTTCGCTTTCAAAGTGGAATGGTTTCAGTGCTCATGTGATGATCACCAGTTTCTAAGAGCAACCGGAAGTGAAGCTTCAGTTGGTTACGTTAGTTTTTGTTGTTGTTGAATTGCAGTTGTTTGAGGAAAAAAACAAAACACTTGGGTGGGAAAAACAATGCAGGATAAAAGAAACTTGATATGTCATTGTGGCCAGATGCAAAGTCAATAAATCCTTAAAACATCGTTGCAAACCCATTGGAAAAGCACACTGTAGGTCGTAATGATTTAATTTTTCGTGCCTTGTGTTACAGAACGTCGTGAGATAATATGATACTGTCTAGAGATGGTGGATTGCTTTTAGGATTGGCAAGTTGGTGTGACATGAATGGGCAAAATTGTGGTTTTCAGTAATAAAAGCAGTTGATTTTTATTTCACAACTTCACTGTTTCCTCCAGATTAGACAGAAGTGACATGTGTCCGCTGTCTTTTTTTTTTTTTTGTCTCTATTTGAAAAAGATGACCAGCCTCTTCCCCAAATAATTTAATTTTAAAACAGGAGGGTTAGTTTAGTTTAGTTTAGTTTAGTTTTGGTTTATTTGTATGCCGCCCTTCTCCAGGAGGGACTCAGGGCGGCGAACAACTCAAAGGGGAAAGGGAACATAAACAACAGTACACATAATTAAAATACACGAAAATCACACAGCCATACCAGTCGAGAGGGGAGGGGAACTCATCAACCCCAGGCCTGCCGGCACAGCCAGGTTTTGACGGCTTTCTGGAAGGCCTGGAGAGAGGTGAGGGTCCGGATCTCCGCGGGGAGTTCATTCCAAAGGGCCGGAGCTGCTACACAGGGTTGTTTTTATATTCATCAAGAGGAAGATAATAGAAGCAAACAAGGTTCCTTTTTGTCTAATTTCCTTTGGGAAGCAAGTGGGAGGAATTAAATGAAAGTTCTCTTATCCTACGCAAAATATAGTAATACTGATGTCAACTGAATGGAGCCTCTTGGGAGCCTCTCTCTGAATGGAGACATTCCTGTCTTGTAGGAGTTCAATTGTACGACCACAATTGAGCTCAAAATTTGTTGTTAAATGAGATGGTTGTTAAGTGAGTCTCACCCCATTTTATGACCTTTCTTGCCACCGTAGCTAAGTGAATCACTGCAGATGTTAAGTCAGTAACACGGTTGTTAAGCGAATCTGGCTTCCCCATTGACTTTGCTTATCAGAAGGTCGCAAAAGGGGATCGCGTGACTCTGGGATGCCGCAGCCGTCGTAAATATGAGTCAGTAGCCAAACGCCTGAATTTTGATCGCCTAATCCTGGAGATGCTGCAGTGGTTGTAAGTCTGAAAAACTGGTCATAAGTCACTTTTTTTAGAGTGCCGTTGTAACTTTGAATGGTCACTAAACGAACTGTTGTAAGTCAAGGACTACCTGTTCCATCTTTCTCATCCTTGGGTCTTTAGGCTTTGTTCCGACTGCCGCTCCCATGTGCTTGGCCGTACCAGGCTGGGAAGGATAGCACAGGCTGTCCATCAAGCAATTATTTGTCAGCACGCGTTGGCAATTTTTTTTTTCCATAAAGTTTTTTATTTTTCATTTTCATAACATATAATCACATGTATACTATTACATAGCTGTTCTGACCCCCTTCGTCCCTCACCCACACTCAGAGCCAAAGCTAAGTTACGGCATTTAATTGACAGACAGGTCCTTGGCAGCAAACCAACACAGATAAGTCGTGGCAGCAATTCAGCCTGCCAAGCTCACAATTCCAAGCTCACATTAGTTCCTGTGTTTACTTCTGCAAGAGGGGCGTGTGCACAAGCAGACTTTTTATAGTCTGGAGAGGAGCCTAATGACTACCAGTTGAGTGCAATTATCTCCTGTACTTGCGCAACTGTTCCTGACGCCTATTAGCTCTTCGGTGCCGGGCATCCAGGAACAACTCACTGCTGGCTTCTGGATCACTCTCCCTTGTCTCCTCCCCACTGGTCCAAGGCTCAGGCACCTCCTGGTGGCCAACCAGTCTCTCTGCGCCCTGCTCAGAGTTGGAACCCTAGGGTCCTCCAGAGCCGACTCATAGAGCCCCTTGCTGTCAGAGTCTGGTGGCAGCTCCAAAGGCTCCTGCTGGGCCACAACACATAGCGAACGTCGTATTGTATTATTAAATGTTTACATCAATTCATCTTACCATCAACTCCCCCCCCAAAAAAGAAAAAAAAACATTTATTGGCTCTTCGGCTCTCCATGCACTATATTTATGCGTTCACTTTCTTCTCCCTCTCTCGTCCCCCTCCCTACCTCCTTCCTTCTCTCTGTCCTCCTTCCCTTCTCTATTTTTCCTTCCTCTCTCCTCCTCCTCTCTCCCCTTTTCACTCCTCATTTCTCCTCTTTCCCCCTCTTCCCCTCTCTCCTATTCCTCCTTCCTTTACCTCTCTGCTTTTCTTCCCACTCTTCATCTCATTTGCTTGGTGTATTTCAGCTTCTGAGCAAGCTCCTTTTTATGTTGATGGTATTTATAGTTTCTTTTCAATATACATATTTAATTTTAAACATATATTCTTCTCCCTTTAAAAAAAAGAAAAGAAAAATAGAACAAAAAAGTATACATATATAGTCATTGTACTTTTAACCCCCCCCCCCCCAACCTAATTTTGGCGTTGACAATCTTTGAGGGCAAAATGTGGTCAGTTTATTAAAAGAGAAATATAATGAAGATACTCAGAAGAAGTAAATATGCCCTACCTATCACGTGGCAGAATGAAAACCCCCTCTTTTGTGAGGAAGGCTTTGGGAACGCATGAGCTACGAATGTACTGGCACCAGCTCAATTTCATCCAAGTGTGCCCACACATCAGAAAGTTTGCAGGAGATCTTGCCATGTGCTTCTCGCCGTCTCCCCAGCAATATTTCCCATCTTGCCAGAAGAGTCTTTAACGTATAATTGCAGTGGGATTTCTTTTGGAAACACTCCCAAGTTGTGAGATTGGATCTAAGGTGATCCGAGCTGATTCTTTTACAACCCATCAATTCTTTTATCTGGACATCTGTCAGAAATGGTGTAAGGTGTCCTGCTTGGGCGGGGGGGTTGGACTAGATGACCTACAAGGTCCCTTCCAACTCTGTTTTGTTTTGTTTTGTGTTCTGTTCTAGGAGAGACCTGTTGGTCTATGGTACTGAGTGATTACGAACACTTATGCCTTTTAATAAAATCCGGTATTAGTTGGGAAAGTTGCTAAGGGGCTCCGCCTGATGTTTTGCACAGCGATGGGATTTCCCTCCCCCCCTTTTTTAATGTGATGATACTGATAACTATGATTACAATACTTTCGGTTTT
Organism: Thamnophis sirtalis; assembly: GCF_051295495.1. Classification (NCBI taxonomy): domain Eukaryota; kingdom Metazoa; phylum Chordata; class Lepidosauria; order Squamata; family Natricidae; genus Thamnophis; species Thamnophis sirtalis. The sequence continues at coordinate 17,082,503 of NW_028261382.1, read as the reverse complement.
GAGAGAGAAGTAGGCAAAATAAGATCTAAGGACCATTTAATGGTGTTGTTAAACATGACGTTAGGTGTTTTTAAGAGATGACCAATCGGAGGCTGAGGACAGGGTCAAACACATCATTAGTTAGAATAGAATAGGAACGGAACAGGAATAGAATTGGGATGGGATGGAAAGGAATGGAATAGGAATAAGAAGGAATAGAATGGGATGGGATTGGAATAGGGATAGAATAGGATAGGATAGGATATTCTGGATATTGGAGGTCTTCTAGTCCATCCCCCTGCTCAAGCAGGAGAACCTATGCAATCTCAGACAAGTGACTTTCCAATCTCTTCTTAAAAACCTCCACTGGCTAATTGTCCTCACCCTTGGGAAGTTTCTCCTTGATTCCAGATTGCTTCTCTTGCTGATTAGTTTCCAAGTTCTCACGACTGACCTCAGTCCGAGCTCCCCATCAATTCCATTAACCCTCATCTTAGAGCCAGTTGGTCTGCAGTATTAGTAGGTCAGATTCTTGTAGCTAGACAACATGGAACAAACCTTTAGGGTTTTGAACTCTGCTCTGTTTCTGGCTTCTTGCAGCCCTGAGAGTCTTCAGTTGTACTTGCCAAGAATCACGACTGCTTAAAGGAATCACCTTTTGGTCCTCTCTGACGCCTGTTTTGCAGATCATTGTAGATGACGACGACAGCAAGATTTGGTCGCTCTACGACGCAGGACCCAGGAATATCCGGTGCCCCCTCATATTTCTCCCACCCGTCAGCGGAACGGCGGACGTCTTCTTCCAACAGATACTAGCCCTGTCTGGGTGGGGTTACAGAGTCATTGCTGTGAGTTTTCTTCGGAACACCGTCCCGTGTTCCGTTTTGTGAACTTGCCTTCAAGGCAGGGGCGGAGGCTTGGGGTTTATGCACTACAGGTAGTCCCCGACTTACAGCCGTTCATTTAGTGGCCGCTTGAAGTTACAACGATGCTGGAAAAAGGGACATTGATCCTTTCCCACACGTACAACATTGCAACCTCCCCGTAGTCACGTGATCAGAATTCGGACGTTTAGCAACTGGATAATATTTATGACGGTTGCGGCATCCCAGAGTCATGAGATCCCCTTTTGCGACCTTTTGACAAACAAAGGGGAAAACCAGATCCACTTAACGACCACGCTAAGTTAATAATGACAGTGGTTCACTTAACAACCGTAGCCATCAATTTGCCATCAAATGGGAAAACTCCCTTAAGAAATGTCTCACTTAGCAGCATAAATTTTGGGCTCAAATGTGGTCATACGTCGAGGACTACCTGTATACCAAATCAGCCAGACCTTAACTCAGTCACAACTCCCTTGTTCTTGTACCCAGCAGTCCCCAGTATCTGAATCAGTGGCTGCCATTCTGATTCTGGTTGGCTTGTTCCAGTCCCACTTGATCTCCTATGAGCCCATATGGCAGGAGAGTATCAATAAAGCTTCATTATGTTCCTGATGCTTTCCTTATTTGCCAGGCCTGGGCATAGCTTGAGCAGTGGAGCCCATCTGAATTTGAAATGAGTTTATTCTGTGGCTGCATAGCCTCCGTAGTATATTTGGAACAAGGAGTGTCACCCCTTAGTAATGGAGGGCTGGCAATTTACCAATAATTTACTCTCCTCTTTTGACCCCTATTTGGGTAGGGCAGTTCTGCCACATCAATACATTTTATATTAGTCTTTGTCTAGATTTAGACTAGGGATGCGGTGGCTCGGCGGCTAAGTTGCTGAGCTTGTCAATCAGAAAGGTCGGCAGTTCGGTGGTTCGAATCCCTAGCGTCGCATAATAGAGTGAGCTCCTGTTACTTGCCCCAGCTTCTGCCAACCTAGCAGTTTGAAAGCACATAAAAATACAAGTAGAAAAATAGGGACCACCTTTGGTAGGAAGGTAACAGCGTTCCGTGTGCCTTCAGCATTTAGTCATGCCGGCCACATGACCACGGAGACGTCTTCGGACAGCGCTAGCTCTTTGGCTTTGAAATGGAGATGAGCACCACCCCCTAGAGGCGGGAACGACTAGCACATATGTGCGAGGGGAACCTTTACCCTTAGACTACAATGTCTTAAATTTATATACCGTATTTTTCGGAGTATAAGATGCACCGGAGTATAAGATGCACCTTAGTTTTTGGGGAGGAAAATAGGGGGAAAAAATTCTGCCTACCAGGTATTCATCTGGATAGCGTTCTTAATCTAGTCATCTTCAGCACATACGTTTGCTGGTTTTGAGCATGTGTGGGTTTTTTATCCCTTACTTGGGAATAAAAAACAGCTTCTAAAGCTGATCATTGGAGAGAGCAGCAATGAGAAAGCAGGCAAAGCAGGGAAGATTGCTTCACTTGTTAGCACCTCATTAGGGCTGGGAAAAAAGCTACATTCGGAGTATAAGACACAGCCAAATTTTCAGCCTCTTTTAGGGGGGAAAAGGTGTGTCTTATATTCAGAAAAATACGGTATTTAGACTTTGGAGTCCACAAAAACAATATTGATGAGTGTACTTGTGAAATTGAAGCTTACAGTATTTACTCACTTTTTAAAAAAAATCGCAATTATCAGTAGATTCCCCATTTTAAGAGTTTGAGATGGTTTGGAATTGAAGATGGTTTAGATTAAGATAAATCAATAAGAAAACCGTCAATAATCCAACTAACTTCTGCAAGTAAAGCCATCCAAGAGCCATAGGATCTATGGGGATGCTGAGCTTTTCTTCAAAGTGGGATTTCTCCATTTGAGATGCAATTATGCCTCTGCTCCAAGTTCATCAGCTGAAAATGTTCGGAGTCACAATTAAATTTCTGTAATGGTACACTGCATATTTTCCTCTGTTTTTTTCTTTTCTTTTTACCATGTTAGTTACAGTATCCAGTTTATTGGGAGATCTTTGAATTCTGCGATGGATTCCGGAAGCTATTAGATCATCTACAACTGGATAAAGTTAGTGCTTACAATAAAATGTTAGGTAAAAAGCCTAGAGTTTATTCATGTTCGTTGGCTTAACCAAAAGAGAAGCTCCTTAGTCCGTACTGAGTACACTAGTACAGTGATGGTGAACATTTTCAGCACTGAGTGCCCAAACCAGAATGCGTGTGCAGGTATGTGCATATGTGTGCGCCCGAGTGCCAGAAACCCGGAGACTACTGGCTGGCATGCGCATGCCTGATTTTTGGCCAGTTTGGCCATTTTCAGGCTGTTTTTTTGTGCTCTAGCGCCTTTAAAGACCAGCTGGCCACTCTGGCGCCCACGAAGAAAAGTGGCCCAAAGCCATGAAACAACCCCAAATCAACCTGGAAACGGCCTGGAAAACAGCCTGGTTTTTGTCCATTTTCAGGCACTCCAGCACCCGTGAAGACCAGCTGGCCAGTGCGCATGGAAATCAGAAGAGCAGCTGGTTATGGCGCATGTGCCCACAAAGAGGGCTGTGTGTGCTATCTCTGGCATGCCTGCTGTAGTTTCACCATCACAGGACTAGAAGATTAATTTTAGGCATTTGTTTCCTTATCAGATTTCTAAACTGTCCCCTTACTAGGTGATGTACAGAGGCAAACACAATATTGAGACCAGTAGGATCAAAAGCTGTAAAAATATTAACAATTGTGAAGAAAACTGATGTTGTTTGAAAAAAGTGGGACCCCTTGGAATACTTGTTCTGTCTTTCTTGAAACAGACTTGAAACCAAAGACTCATTTCATAAGGGTACGAAAAGAGACTCTTACTTTTAATAGTACTTCAAGTAAAAAACAGAGCATTCCTCACCTGAAACAGAGCTATTTCGAGTGGAAAACGTATCCAAAATAATGCAGCCGCCTGCCTTGCATTTGAAATGGGCTTTTAAATTTAAGAGGCATTGACTCAAAACATTCGGCCTGCCCTTAAATTTTAGCATAACGGTTTAAAAACATAGCTTCTGAACCAGTGGTGGGTTTCAAAATTTTTTAGAACCTCTTCTGTAGGTGTGGCCTGCTTTGTGGGAGTGGCTTGCCGGCCATGTGACCGAGTGGGAGTGGCTTGCCAGTCGTGTGACCGAGTGGGAGTGGCTTGGCAGTCGTGTGGGTGGGCGTGGCCAACTTATAAAATGTGGTGAAACTCACTTAACAACGCTCTTGCTTAGCAACCAAAATGTTGCTCAGAAACTCTGGCATTTGAAGCATACAAGCCTTAAAGCTGTCAAGTTACAAGATCCTTGCACCCCTAACCCTTTAGAAAAAAAAAAAAACCCAGGGGTATTCAAACTTGACAGCTTTAAGACTTGTGGACTTCAACTCCCAGAATTCCTCCTCTCGCTCTTCATCTTGATGATGTGTGGACGGGCGGGGGGAGGGAGCTGGAACCGGTTCTAAACAGCACTGTAGATTTGTGGAACCTCTTCTATAGAAGAGGTTAGAACTGGCAGGAATCCACCCCTGTTCTGAACCGATGCTTGCATAAATGATTTTTTTTTAAAGTGTACATCAACTTAAAAAGGCATTTATGTAAGATCCGGGGTTTGTTTACTGATAAAATGAATATATTTTCACCAAGCAGATGTTGTTTCATTTCTGGGAGGACAGCTATGTTGCATCATAACTGATAAACTTCAGAAACTTTGAATGGAAGGGGAAGAAGTGTTTTTATTTGAAATGATTCATTTCTGCAGATGGGGGAAACCAACGGGAGATGACAGGGATTATAGAATGAAAATGAGAGATTAATTGGAAAGTCCATTGTCTTGAACCTTTAATATGATTTCCGAATTTGCTATACATTGGGGGTCTCCCATCACAGCAACTTTAAGACTTGTGGACTTCAACTCCCAGAATTCCCCAGCCAGCCATGGTTCCCAAGTCTTTAAAGGTTGGAGATCCCTGCTGTAAATGTTTTTTGTTTGCTTCTTGGTCTGTCAGTAGGTGGGAAAAGATCTATCATATTTTTTCGGAGTATAAGACACACACACAAAGAAAAGAAAGAAAATTTGGCTGCGTCTTATACACTGAATGTAGCCAAAAACGCGAGGCACGGAAGAGGCAATGGTCTGTGGCAATCCCTGCAGCCTGGAACAGGTGATTGGGGGTATTCCGATCCACCCACCAATCAGCTGTTCATGCTGAATCAGGCTGCAATAATGTGCTGAAGCTGACCTGGCTGTTCGCTATTTGCTGCAAGGACTTGTGAGAGTTTGCAGCAGCAATCACATTCAGAAAGCACACACAGGTTTCAGCAGGATTCAATAACTTCTCTTTATATAATGTATAACACATTAAGTAAATATACAATACCAAAAGCAGGTTTTCCAATGTGGTAGTTCAGCAGAGAAGCTTCTCTTTCAGTTTTAGTTTCAGATCTCAGCACAGCATGCAGCTTTAGTACAGAGGAAGCCACGCCCAGGCTCCTGGCTGTCTCCTTCCTTGTTGCTCACACAGCAAATACTGTTTGTTTCTAAACAGCCCTCAACTCTCTCACACACTGACAGGACCCTAGCCAGACGAATACCAATGGATGCTGGTAGACAGAGGCAGATTTTTTTTTCTTATTTTCCTCCCCAAAACCTAAGGTGCGTCTTATACCCCAGAGCGTCTTATACTCGGAAAAATACGGTAATTTCCAAGTGCTTGGAACCGTAAAATGTGTTCGATAAAAAGAAAAATAATCACGGGTGTTCTTCTTTCGTTGTTTTGATATTAGGTTCACCTTTTTGGTGCTTCGTTAGGAGGTTTCCTTGCTCAGAAATTTGCCGAGTACACCCACAAATCGCCCCGAGTCCAGTCCTTGATTCTATGCAACTCTTTCAGCGATACCTCGATTTTCAATCAGTCGTGGACAGCAAATAGGTGAGACGCCAGTTCAATAAATCCACTTTTGACTTTTTTTTTAAAGAGACAAAACCCAGTTAGATGATCATCAGAACATCCCGTCTGTGAAGTTTGGAGCTGGGCAGAATGAGGGCAAGAGTCTCTTGTTGAAAGTAGGGAATGCAGGTGGAAGCTTAAATCTGATGTTACTATGAAGGGTTCGGATGCTGGTTCCTTTCCTTCCAAGGGGTTTTTCAGTTTGAAGCATTTTGCATATTTGTCCATCTCTCCCGTTAGGAGATGGTTATTAGTCAAGATCTCACCTGGAAAAACAACACGTCCCTGGGGATTGGCAAGGCCCAACAGAGGAAAGTCCTGCGGAAAAAATCAGGTGGAACAACGGCTGATGACCTCTTTCTATCAGTCCACGATAGAAAGTGTCCTCACATACTGCATGATAGTGTCAGCGTTCCAAATATCATTCAAAATTAAATCAGAGTCCAAGGCAGAACTTTCCTCAAACTTCCAATTTATTAAGAGAGACATGTTGGCACATCTGTGGAAAACCTGAATCTGAAAGCTTCCTGGGTTTTCCACCCAGTTGAAAGTTCATGATCTTGTCCCCACACCCACAAGTCCATCACATGGTCCAATCTTCCATTGCCATGCTGGCATCTCCACCCATCCAGTTCTGGTCAGGTGCAAAGGTGTGGAGACAAAGAATGACCTTGGGCTTCTAGAAAGGAATGTTTTATTTTGGCAACAACACATTCTATTCCATTCCCCCTCCCAATTACCCCACTAATGAAACAGCATAGTACAATAATAGAGAGAGTATGGCAGGCCAAAGATCCGCAAAGGAATATGACTGCAGGCCTGACAGATAGTATGATACGCTGATTTAACAGCTGCGGACAGGAAGGCACTACAGAGAGTGATCAATTCGGCACAAGAAACCATTGTTTGCCTCCTAACACCACTGGATGACATCGGCAGATCTCTATCTGCTGATCCTTGGGATGGAAGAGCCTCCACTGCTAGCGAAGCCCCACCCTAGCTCTGGGGATAAAAGGCAGGGGGCGGAGATGAATAGGGGAGTTAACTATTCATCTTCCAGCCCGCTGGACTTGTTAGCCTGTGAGAGAAACTTTTTGCCGGGGCTGCCAGAAACCTCAAAGTATAACCATACAACATGGCAATTTTGCGCAACACAAAGCCACCATCATTAGATTATGCATATTCAGCTAAGAAGGAAAAGAATAAAAGGAATTAAAATTGGAAGTTACAGAGTAGAAAGCTTTGTTATTCAGTGGTGATGTTCAACATTAAGTAGTCACTAATACTTGAAGTGGCCAATACTAGGCTAAATTCTAGCAACCTTCTATGCAGCATGTCTTTGTCTACAATAATGGATAGGATAGTTTAATAGTCATCTGGGAATTGTTAAAAGATGGACAGATCGGCTTTACTAGCATTGTGAAATCAGGTAAGCAGAGGCTGTGTGTAAAGAGATTTTTTTTATATATTTAACTTGACAATGCAGGGCTTCAACTGAACTTTGAAGTCCTAACTTACCTTTATATTCCTCTCTCTTCCCAGCTTTTGGTTGTTGCCTGCTTTCATGTTGAAGAAAATTGTCCTTGGGAATTTTGCCTCCGGTCCCGTAGATCCTGAAATGGCTGACGGAATTGATTTCATGGTGGATAGGGTAAAGATCCATAATGGTCAAGTTGGTTGCTTGATGGTGTTCTGAAGTTTGTCCAGGAAATAGCAAAATACTGGGTGTTTTGAATATTCTTTTCCTTTTCCTTTTTCTGTTCAGCGAGGGTGTGTGCGCGCGTGTGCAGGTAGTTATCGACTTCTGTCAATGTTCCTACTGATGGAACCCAAACCAGCAAGCGCCATCGAAATGATCCGATCTCTTAATGCAAAACTTTATTGAGTACATCATTTCGGCACAGAATGAAAGAAAAACCAACTCTGGCTAATTCCCATGCAATTCAATATATTTAAAGTATAGAATCCTCCCTCCCTCCAATTACATTGTCCAATTAAGTGCCACGGTATCGTTATGAGAAGATGTCTGGAAGGTCTGGCAAATGCCTGCTGAAGTGACCTTGGTTCTCACAGGCTGAGTGCTTGATGGTTACAGTCCACATTCCAATTTCCCCTTCCCTCCCTCCACCATAGTTTGTTGAAAGTGAAAACAGCATGAGTACGTTTCAAATCTTGACAAGTTCATTTAGTGACCGTTTGAAATTACAACGGCACTGAGAAAAAATGACTTATACTGTTTTGTCATACTTAACGACCGTGGCAGCATCCCCATAATTACATGATTAGAATTTAGATGGTTGGCAACTGGCTCATATTGATGATGGTCGGTCATAAGTTATTGCGACCATAAGTCAAGTCAATACATACCTAGACTCGATTTTATAACTGTTTTTTGCAGTGATTCCTAAATCACTATGGTGGTTAAGTGACTCGTGGGGGGGGGGGGTCATACAATTCCCGGGATCATGTGATCACTTTTTGCGACCTTCCGACAAACCAAGTCAATGGAGAAGCCAGATTCACTTAAATGCCATGTTACTAACTTAATTGCTTCACTTAACCACTCTGGCAAGAAAGATTGTAAAATGGGGCCAAATTCACTTAACAAATATCTTACTTAGCAATAGAAATGTTGGGCTCGATTGTGGTCGTAAGTCCATAAAGCTACTAAGTCCTGGCTGTTCCAGCAGGCTGGGGGCTGTTGAAGTATCCAGCCCCACTTCACCTGTGAATGTTGTCGTATTTTAAATTGTTGTATTGTCTTGTATTGTCTTATTTATCCCCTTTCCCTGTTTTATTGTAAGCCGCCCGAAGTCCTTCGGGAGTGGGCGGCATACAAAACCAATAAATGAAATGAAATGAAGGAGTACCTGTATGTGTGTACCCTATTTTCCCTAAAATAAGACCTCCCTCAATAATAAGCCCAAGTAGGCTTATTATCGCTCCCTGCCTCCTGCACCTCAAAAATAATAATAAGACCTCCCCCAAAATAAGGCCAACCGCTTATTTTGGTGGTCAAAAGAAAATAAGACCCAGTCTTATTTTGGGGAAAACACGGTACTAGGAGGAACGCAAGATCCCTTCCAACTTTGGTATTCTGCATTCTATTTCTTGGTCATCAGATTTCAGACCCAAATTGATGGTTTTTGTTTTTTGTTTTTCATAACGTCGGACAGCTGGAAACTTTGGGCCAGAGCGAGCTGGCTTCAAGACTCACTCTCAATTGCCAGAATTCCTACGTTGAACCTCATAAAATCCGAGATGTCCCTGTCACCATCATGGATGTGAGCAACCTTGGGCGTATTCCTAGCTGATAAGCATGAGATGAAACTGGTTTGGCTGGGTATTGATTAGTGGGGATCTCCAATCCAGGAGGACTGTGGTAGTCGCGCTTGCATCATTTCCTGCAAGCATTGGGACCTTCTGGAATAAAAGATAATATAACTACAAAGCCCTAGTAAGGCCACACCTAGAGTACTGCATCCAGTTTTGGTCACCACACTATAAAAAAGATGTTGAGACTCTAGAAAGAGTGCAGAGAAGAGCAACCAGGATGATTAAGGGACTGGAGGCTAAAACATACAAAGAACGGTTGCAGGAACTGGGCATGGCTAGTCTAGTGAAGAGAAGGACCAGGGAAGACATGATAGCAGTCTTCCAATATTTGAGGGGCTGCCACAGAGAGGAGGGGGTGAAGCTATTTTCCAAAGCACCTGACAAGGAATAATGGATGGAAACTGAACAAGGAGAGATTCAACCTAGAAATAAGGAGGAACTTTCTGACAGTGAGAACAATCAACCCATGGAACAGAAGTTGTGGGAGCTTCATCACTGGAGGCTTTCAAGAAGAGACTGGACTGTCATCTGTCAGAAATTGTGTAGGGTCTCCTGCTTGGGCAGGGGGGGGGTCAGATTAGATGTCCTACAAGGTCCCTTTCAACTCTGTTAATCTGTTTAAAAAAAGGAGAGAACTTCTGCTTCAGGGAAAGATCCTGGGCTCAATGATAAGGGATGGCAAAACTCATGCTGATGCTGTTTTTGACTTTTAGGTATTTGATCAGAGTGCCTTGTCTACAGAAGCCAAGGAAGAGATGTATAAATTGTATCCCAACGCCAGGAGAGCTCATCTTAAAACAGGAGGCAATTTCCCATATCTCTGCAGAAGTGCTGAAGTAAACCTTTATATCCAAGTAAGTCCTGCTCATTCATTCATCCATCCAATTTATTGTATTTTTTGCTCCATAAGACACACTTTTTTTGTCTCCCAAAAGTGGGAAATGTTTGTTCGTCCTATGGGACAAATATTGCCAAAGCCCTACCCACCCACCGCTCCCCACCCTTCAGCTGTTCTTTGGCCTCTGTGCACCCCGTTTTCGACCTCCACCCATCCCTTTTTGGCTTCCATGCATCTCGTTTTTGGCCTCCGCATGCCCCGGGATGTATGGAGGTCAAAAATGGGGAATGTGGAAGCCAAAAACAGGACAGGCAGAGGCCGAAAACTGGACGGGTGGAGGCCACAAATGGGGCTTGTGGAAAACAAAAATGGGGCACACGGAGGCCAAAAACGGGGAGCGCAGAGGCTGAAAATGGGGTGTGCGGGGGCTGAAAACGGGACACGCAGAGGCCAAAAACGGGAGTGCGTCTTATGGGCAGGTGTGTCTTGTGGAGCAAAAAGTACGGTATATCCGCCCATCTCACAGTTCAGGCAACTCTGAGCAACAGTTTCCTCCCTCACAGGTGAAAGTAGAGTCAATGTCAATGTTTTATGGTTTAGAGGGGAAAAAATGAATAGATTCTACTTCTGTCCGTCTGTCCTACAGATACACTTGCTTCAGTTCCATGGGACCAGATATGCTGCTATTGACCCCTCCATGATCAGCGCAGAAGAGCTAGAAGTCCAGAAAGCCAACCTCCAATCTAGCAACGAGCCAGAACTACCATCGTAATTGGATGACCGGCCATTCTTTCATCTGAAGGGCCCCGCCTCTTTCCTTGTTGGCAGATGTCCTACCCAATCACATCTGACCTTCTCCTTGTCTTTCTCTTTTTCCCACTAAACTGGTTAGAATTGGGTCCTTAAAACTCAGCTGGATGGATTTCATTACATGAAATAAGGCTACAGACACTCGCTCCCGTTTCTGTTTCACACGCTAAGTTTGGATAATAAAAGTTAAGGATGCAACTTTGGAAGACTCATTATAAAGAAAAGAAAACAAAACGAATGCAACTGTCAAGAGACAAAACTTTTAGTACCAAAGCCTTCATTACTGTGCTCTTAATCGAGAATAAATCTTTTTAATATATATATATCTATATCTGTACAAATCTATTATCTCCATGCAGAGAGGGCCTACTATGAACAAATTACAGATGCCTGTACGTTCATTTATAATTTGAATATTTAGTTTTAAACTATGTTGGAAGTGTCAATGTTGCTGTTATGTTTCTTTATATACTGCTGCCGCTTAATGACTTGAAATCAAAGGGTTTTTTTTGTAAAATTTATTTGCTATCGTACTTTTGTTTTTGAATAAAATTTTAACTGGGCGTGGGGAGGACCCCAGTTATTCTGCTGTTAAGAATTTGCAAGGTAATAGCTTTGCTTTGTCCTTTAAGGTTTGGAATTTCGTACAAATTTTGTAATATCCTGTGTGGTCTGGAGCCCTCCAGTTAGATTAGAATTATATGGATCTCCAGAATTTTCAGTTGTGCTGTTCAAAATTCCTGGAGATTAAAATTCATTGAAAGTAGGAGATGTTTATTGAGACCTGAAATGATTCAGGTTTTTTATAATGTGACAGTTCCCAAGTTTTCAGCAGCTACAAACAAACAAACTACACAAGAGGGGGAAAACCATTTATTTGAAAACCAGATGTTTCGACATTGCTTTTAAAAATACAAAAACGTCATGACATATTTAAGAAAAGTGTACCGTCCATAGATAAAACACTGTCGTGTCAGCACTGGTGAGAACAAAACAACTGTTTTGAAGTTGAAAGTGCATATCTGTACAGCTGGAAACGGGAGTGAATCCCGGGCCCGGGGATCTTCCCCGAGACTTTGGGATCAGAGCAAATAATGATGGAGGCTGGGATCAGCCCCAGGCTTCTCCCCTGCAATTGGTATCATCCCATCACCTGGAGAGAAGCTACTTCAAAGTGCAGGAAATGACATAGAAAAACTTCTTCCTGCCTTCCCTTTTGTCAGAGATAACCAATGCCCAAAGAGAGTAAGTGTGTAATGCACCTCCAGGCACCGATCTCAGAGCTGTATCCTCACTCATTGCCTTTTCTGGCAGATCACAGCGAAGGGCCAGCTGGTGTGTAAATCTCTTCCTCAAAGGGAAACTCAACTCAAGGCTGAAAAAGGCCAGGCTAAAGAGGCCCAGATAGAGGCAAAGAAGCCAGCCTCCCACCCTAGCCAGCTCCGTGTGCATAGTTGAGATAAATAAAATGAAAAAATAACAATGGACTACAAAAATGTTGGCTGACACAGTAAAATGGTTCCCCCTTGCATTCCTAAGCCACCTAGCATTAAATGCCATATGGATTGAGACGGCTGTTCTCCCCAGATGTGGACATCCAAATTTGGAGCAATGTTCAACAAAAGGATGTGGTGAACTGAAGCAGAAGTTGCCAGGTCTCCATAGAGACCTGAGGTGCTTTTGTATTAGACCTTGCGCTGTTTGGAGTGTTAGTGCAACTGTAATTTTGGCTCTGTTTCCAGAAGACATATTATCCCTTGATTGTTCACCCAGCACTCTGAACCAGGTTAGTGAAAGCTAGCAGATATAAGTGTGTTTCATTCTAATTGTGGCCAGTTTTAACCACAGTTACGTTTTGCTTGATGACTCACCTTGGGTAAGCTTACGGTTCAGTTTATACAGCACATGAGAGCATAACTAGGTGGAATATACTGTGTGAACTCAAAAGAGTTCAAGACAGATCCGTTGAGTCTTAAGAGGATCATTCTGCTATAATCCATGGTGAGACCTGGATGTTGTGATATCTACAATCATCAGATATTTAGCCAAAGGAGCTTTCAAAAGGCGTTGGATGAAATGAAAGTGACTTAGAATGAAAAGATATGAGTTTCTAGGAAATTTTCAACTGGAAAATTTTCCCATGCAAACGAGCATGATCCCAATTGGAATAGTCACCTCGGTGTAGCCCAACTCTGTACAAGTATTTGGGCTACATTATATGTTGGGATGTGGTGGCTCAGTAGCTAAGATGCTGAGTTTGCCAATCAGAAATGTCGGCAGTTCAGCAGTTTGAATCCCTAGCGCCGCATAACTGAGTACGCTCACGTTACTTGTCCCAGCTTCTGCCAACCTAGTTTGAAAGCAGGTAAAAAATGCAAGTCGAAAAATAGGAGCCACTTTTGGTGGGAAGATAACAGCATTCCGTGCGCCTTTGGCGTTTAGTCATGCTGGCCACATGACCACAGAGACGTCTTCGGACAACACTGGCTCTTCAGCTTTGAAACTGAGATGAGCAGAGACTTGGGAATGACTACCACATATGTACGAGGGAAACCTTTACTTTTATCTATGTGTTGGGAGGAAGAGGCATAAAATCCCCGCTTCTCTATTATTATTTTTTGAACAGTCACTCAAAAAGTAAACATGGCACAACTTTCGAAACTCGGATTAATCTATAAAGTTGAACTGCCAGATTATTGCAGAACATTCTGACCCATGTGTCTGCCTACAAAGCATGCTTTTAGGATAAGTTTCCATTGAAGGAAACACGCCTTTATGAACTCTTAATTGGAAAACAAAGAGAGCAATGTGAATAGGACAGAAACAAGTTAACTCTGGACCAAAGAGGGGCTTATTAGCACCAGAGCGATGATCGTCCTTAGCAATGCTGGTTTGCAATTGGGTGCTGTAGTGTGAGGTGTAGTCAAGAGTTTTAGAGGCATTAGTTGTCTTACTACAACACAGAACAGCAAGAAGCTGGATGGATGATGAATGTCACCATGAGATTTTCCCAATGAAAGACATGTCTAAAGAGGTGTAAACCTCTTCGTTGTGAGTTATTCCAGAGATCAAGTCAATGGGCTGGCCGAGAATCTCCATAAACATTAAATCAATGGGATCGTATGGCAATGCTAAGAACAGATACAAATCCCTTGTAAAGTCAGCTTTAGACCTTTTTTCAGACCTCGTGGGGAGCAGTGGAGGAGGATAAAATCCGTTATTTCCCCTTCTCTCCAACTGAGGCCCTACAGATGCATTGCTGTGATTTAGAGTCTGCCCGTAAAACGGTTTATGCCGACCTGACCTGGATTGGAAAGGTTGCCATTCAAGATGGCAAGAAGCCCTTGGAAACGGTGGCCCTTTGGATGCAAAGTTCTGAAAGAAACCTCTGGCAGAGTTGCATGGAGCCTTGTTGTGTAGCACCTCGGAGCTCACATTGCTGAACACCTGCGTGGAGATGCGGGTGAATCTGCATTCGCTTGTTTCCGGATACTTTCTGTTGGAAGAGAAAACACACGCATGTGTCATTCCCCCGTCTGAAGAGTCTGAATCCGCGAAGGAGGACAAGGCGGAGCTATAGGGGATAGAGATCAAGGGGGCAGCTGTGTCGGCTTCGGAGGAATGTGGGGAGGAGCAGGCCAAGGCAGCCCAGGGCCCCTCAGGATTGGGACGGCTTGTTAGCAGGTAGAAATGTGGGCAGTGTGACCGAGAGAGGGCAAGCAGTGAACACGAGAAGCGACAGAGCTCAGGTGATCAACAAGGACCGACTCCCACTCCTGATCTCTGAACATGAAGAGTGGAGAGAAGGCAGGAACAGCGCAGGCCGACCCAATGACTCGGGAGAAGAGTGCTCCACCCCTCTTCTCAAGGCACACCTGGAACTGAGATTTAAGGAGACACTGTGGGGAGGGGCGTTTGTCGGGAACAAACACTGAATTGGTAGAGTTTGGTGTGCCGGTACAGACATTTGGCGTTTGCGGAACTTCTTGCTTCTTCCTTACTTGTGGACTAAGTGTTTTCTTCCTGACTTCGTGGACTCATTGTTTGTTCTTTGGGTCATGGACTCATCTCCATGTTTCTTTGTTTTGCTGGACTGGGAGAAACCAGAGGCTGCTGTGTCTGTGTCTGTGTGTGCTTTGCTCTAGGACTTGCCAAGAACGTGGGAGTGTTTGAGGGGACATTTGGAGAATTAAAGAGGAATTTGAACCTGGCTGTGTGACCTTTGTGCCTTGTCCCAGGTCATCACAGTATGTGTCTAAGCTGGACTTTGACTTCATCCAGCTGTTCCTGGGATGGACTAGCTCATTAGGCCAAAGAGAAAGGCCAAGGAGTCACTATACCTGCTAAATCGCTCCTCCCAATGCCAACCAGCCCTTCATACAATCCTTTGATTGGGTTGTCTCCTGCCATGATGGCCCCATGAAGCCAAATCAGCAGCATCCGATGGCCGTGTTCTCGGTAGCTTTTGGTGCCTGGCAAAAAGGGAAGAGCAAACTTAGGTTAGAACAATTACCAGACCCGGGTAAATAGGCACTGGTGGTTTTCAGATATAGCCTCCAGGCTAACAAATTGTGTTATATATTTTAAGAAAGCTTCAGCCTTTTAATAAAAGGGAAGAGTTTGAAAAGGTGCCGCTAGAGACCAACATAGCTGTCCTTTGGTCTTTGAGTATGTCACTTCTCAACGCTTTTGCTGAATTGCCAATGTTTGAAATCTTTTTAATTTACTGTAACTGTTTTCAATTGCTGTCCATTGGGATTTTTTTTTAACATTAAAAAGAAGTTTCTGGCTTGAATTGGAGATGATGAAGGGAGCACAGTAGTAAATCCGCTTCCCCAGAGGGTTGGGCTCGCTCACTGATGCAGCTCTATTTCTCTGTAAAATGCTGCCTGGGGTTGCACATATCCTGGGGGTGGGGTGGGGAGAGAACAGAAAATCCAATACAAACATGCTTCATCCAGCTTTTTTTTAAACATGAATAGCCGGTCACAGCTGAACCAGCTATTTCTAATATGGACTGGATGGCAGCCAGGTTAGAGAAATACCGGCTAGCAAAGCGGTTTTGGATTTTTACTTCTTTTTTTTCTTGCAAACCGCTTCTTGGTTTGGTCTCCTCTCTGAAAAAGACGTGTCGTTCATATTTCATGAGATGTTTTCCTTCAGCGCTGGTCTCACAGTCAAAACGCTAGTCTTGCATTTTTAAAACTCAGGGCTATGGCTATTTTAGCCTGTTTGAAAGACCTGAGAAGAAGTACAGAGAAGAGCAACAAAGATGATGAAGCATCTGGAGGCTAAACCAGAGGTGGTATTCAGCAGGTTCTGACCGGTTCTGGAGAACCGGCAGAGGAATTTTTGAGTAGTTCAGAGAACCGATAAATACCACCTCTGACTGGCTCCACCCCCATCTATTCTCTGCCTCCCGAGTCCCAGCTGATTGGGAAGGAATGGGGATTTTGCAATATCCTTGTCCTGGAGTCGGGAGAGAAAGGAGATTTTGCAGTATCCTTCCCCCAGGGTGTGGAGGCAATGGAGATTTGGCAGTATCCTTCCCCTGGAGTGGGGAGGGAATGAAGATTTTGCAGTATCCTTCCCCTGGAGTGGGGAGGGAATGCAGATTTTGCAGTATCCTTCCCCTGGAGTGTGGAGGCAATGGGAATTTTGCAGTATCCTTCCCTGCCATGCCCACCCAGCCACACTCACAGAACTGGTAGCAAAGTAAATTGAATCCCACCACTGGGCTAAATCATAAGATGAACAATTGAAGGAACTGGGTATATCTATCTAACAAAGAGAAGGACTAGGGGAGATAGGATAGTTGTCTTCCAATACTTAAGGGGTTGCCACAAATAAGAGGAGGTCATCTTATTCCCCAAAGCACCTGAGGGCAGAAGTAGTAACAGGTGGAAGATCATTAAGAGAGAGAACCAACCTAGAACTAAGAAATTTCCTTACCAATTAATCTGTGGAACAACTTGCTTCTAGAAGTTGTGGGTGCTCCAATACCAGAAATTTCCAAGAAGAAACTGGAATAGTATAGATCTCCTGCTTCAGCAAGTTGGACTAGAAGACCTCCAAGGTCCTTTCCAGCCTTACGATTCTATGTTCTAAAAAAGTTGGACCCTCTTCATAATACAGATGTTTTAGTGATAGTTTAAAGTTATCATGGCGCTGAAAAAAGTCACTCATGATCAGTCCTTCCCCTTAGGATTGTTGCAGCATCCCCGGGGTCACAAGATCAAAATTCGGGCCCATGGCAACCAGCATGTATTTATAACGTGTGCAGCATCTAAGAGCATGGGATCCTCAAGTCTGACCTTCCCAGATAACTTCTAACAAGCAAAGTCAATGGGTGAAGCTGAGTTTATTTAATAGCCTGATTCACTTGACTGAAGTGATTAGCTTAACAACCAGCAAAACAATTTTTTGGGGTAAAATCAGATATGATTCACTTAGGGTCCTCCTGGGCAGTGGAAATTCTGGTCCCAGTTGTGCTTGTAAGTTGAGGACTTCCTGTAGACATGGCAAATTCATTTTTTTACTACCGGTTCTGTGGGCATGGCTTGGTAGGGCGTGGTGTGGCTTGGTGGGCATGGCAGGGGAAAGATATTGCAAAATGCCCATTCCCTCCTCACTCTGGGGCCAGCCAGAAGTGGCATTTGCTGGTTCTTTGAACTACTCAAAATTTCTGCTACCGGTTCTCCAGAACCTGCATGCAGTGGTGGGATCCAGCCAGTCCGCACCTATTCGGGAGAACCAGTTGTTAACTTTTTAAGCAGGTCGGACAACCGGTTGTTGGAAGAAATCTCCTTTTGGTTTTTTTCCTACTTTACAGGTCTAATCCTGTAAGGAAGGCAGGAAGGAAATATTCTGGTTTTGTTTCTAGCCTAATCTTGATTGCCCTGCTTATAGAAACTGCCTCTCTAGTTAACCCTCATTGCATCGTAACAGCTAAAGTGAAGCGCCCATCGACCTGAGTGACGTTGAGTTGGCCACGCCCACCTGGTCACATGACCATCAAGCCACACCTACCCAGCTGATCATTACGGCAGAGAACTGATTGTTAAATTATTTGAATTCCACCACTGCCTGCAAGACACTCTTCTCATATGTTCAGGAACGGTGGTGGCATTTAGCCTGATTGGACTGGTTTGGATGAACTAGTAGTGGCGGCCTCTGGGTGGGCCTACCTACCCGCCCCGGCGCTATGCTGTCCTATTTAGCTACATTTTCTAAGATGCGTGTATACATGCAAGTCGTGTGTGCGAGCAAAGCGCATGCGTGGAAGTTGACATTTTTGGTGCTTGGCGAACCGGTAGTAAAATTATGTGAAACCCACCTTTGTTCAGGAACCACCGGAATGAAGATCTTGGTCCCTGATCTCCTACTGCTACTTAGCAGCAGCTGGGATGAAGGTCATCTCTGTTACCTACCTGTCCACTGGTGTTCAATGGCCCGGATATGCGCCTCCGTGAATTTCCAATAATGTGCAAGTTTCTTCCACTCATTGGCCTTGAGGTATTTGGTTGCCAGCCGCCATATCACCGAACGGATATGTTGCGTTTCCAGCCGATGGTCTTGCTTGAAAGTTAAACGTTCTGTTATCCAGGAATCAGAGTCGCTGTTGAGGTTATCCTGTAAAAAAAAAGGTCACAATTTCCTTCACGGTTCATGTTACGAAGCCGGATGCTTGTGGTTATTCAATAAACCATGGTTAAACCAAACCCAAGATTAGTGTAATGATTGAGTACAATCCCTTAGTATCACTGTCTTGTCAGGCAAGATTTGATTCCTGTAACTCCTCTAGTGGGGAAATGGAATAGTCATGGGGTAAATCATCCCCACAGATCCAAACATGGAATGGGTTATAATCCTTATTAACTGATTTCTAATTCTTCATCTGCCTCTGGGCAGTATACACCAACCTGGTTTGCCACGGTTCATTTAACACAGTTTTTCCCAACCTTAGCGACTTAAAGCTATGTGGACTTCAACTCCCAGCTGGCTGGGGAATTCTGGGACATCCACACAGCTTAAAGTTGCCAAGGTTGAGAAACACCGATTAAACCACTAGGTAGGGTTGGCTCAGTGGCTAAGTGGACGCAGTGGACTCAGTGGCTAAGACGCTGAGCTTGTTGATCAGAAAGGTTGGTAGTTCGGCAGTTCGAATCCCTAGTGCCATGTAACAGAGTGAGCTCCTGTTACTTGTCCCAGCTTCTGCCAACCTAGCAGTTTGAAAGCACATAGAAATGCAAGTAGAAAGATAGGAACCACCTTTGGTAGGAAGGTAACAGCGTCCCATGTGCCTTTGGCGTTTAGTCATGCCGGCCACATGACCACGGAGACGTCTTCGAACAGTGCTGGCTCTTCGGCTTTGAAACGGAGATGAGCGCTGTCATCACTGACAGGGCAAGCCTTTTGCATATAAAAATAAGAATCAACCCTACTCCTGTCTAGAACTGATGGTGTTATCCAGTTGGGTCATGAGATCTCTGCAAGCCAACCATCAAGCTCAGAGAGAACCAAGGACCCCACAGTTCAACCCTCAGCTACAAATATTCTCTTCTATCTCATTACTCCATTTGACAAAAACAAAGTGTCTTTCAAAAAACCATTCAAAGGAAAGAGGATTATGGTTAAAAAAAAGGTTCTACATGTTCTTGCAGCTATTTAATGTCAGGATATAAATAAATATCCTATCTACTATTGGCCATCCTCTCCCCACTCTTCTGTGATCTCTCCGGCTTTTCATATTTCCTTCCTTTTTATTGGATCATTTTTACCTGTTGTGACCCTCCCAGAGGTGTTTTAATGAGATGGGAAGCCATATAGCTCAATCAATCAATCAAGTCCCTAGGCTTTTCCCAATAACATCATGACTGTTACCACAAAGAAAGATTTCTATCCTTGAGAAACAATTGCAGGGTTTCGGTTTCCTCTGGAGAAATTCTCCCAGTTTTGACAGAGTTCTTTGCGTCTGACTCCATCCCACAGCTACATTTTCCTGTTTGCTTGGTTTCCCCCACCACCACCACACAATTAACTGCTTATTGTTCAAACTGTCCAAAGAGCTGCTGATTCAGTTCTATAGAGGAATTATTGAGTCTGTCATCTGCACCTCTATAACTCTGCAACTCAACAAGACAGACACAGACTCCAGAGGATACTTAGAACTGCAGAAAAAATAATTCCTACAAATCTGCCTTCCATCCAGGACCTGTACACTGCACGAGTCAAAAAGGGGGCTGTGAAAATATCTACAGACCCCTCACATCCCAGACATAAATTGTTTCAACTTTACTCTCAAAACGACGCTATAGAGCATTGCACACCAAGACAACTAGACACAAGAACAGTTTTTCCCGAATGCCATCACCCAGCTAAACAAATAATTTCCTCACCACTGTCATATTACCTACTAAGACTTTATTATTATTATTATTCTCTTCCTTCCTAATACTTATCTCTTCCCACTTATGACTATAACCATGTTGCTTGTATCTTTACATTTTATATTGTTTTATTTGTTTCCTAGTATGATTTGAATGTTTATTAGTAACCTATGACTATCATTAAGTGTTGGATCTTATGATTCTTGATGAATATCTTTTTCTTCTTCTTATGTACACTGAGACCTTATGCACCAAAGATAAGTTCCTTGTGTGTCCAATCACACTTGGCCAATAAAGACTTCTATTCTATTCTATTCTATTCTATTCTATTCTATTCTATTCTATTCTATTCTATTCCATTCCATTCCATTCCATTCCATTCTACTTCTGTTCTGTTCCATTCCATTCCATTCCATTCTTTATTATTGAAAACCATTTTGTGCTTCTGCCCAGTTAACCTCTTTCCATTTGGGGCCCGTATTTCCTCAGCCCCCAATTTCCTTCACCTCATTTGGTCACCTCAGAGTCACCTCAGAATCACAAAGCACACTTACTTTTTCCCACTTGTAAAACCTATCCGCTTTGATGATCATATCAGCCAAAGTGATGTGGTTCCCACGAGCAGCTACGTCCAGTGATGTTTTTCCTTGCTGCAGAAAAAATATATAAATCCCCCAAGTTGAACAGGACAAATCTTTGGGGCTTTTTAAAATTAATGGGCAGCAAATATTTAACTCCTGCTATGTCATGACTGTATTTATTCCAATGATCGATAGGTACTCGTCCTTGCATTTTTAGTAAAGATTTAGTTTTGCCTGATGAAAATTAAATCTTTATAGTTGATGCCATGGAAATTATTAGATACCAGTTTTATACTGTGATTTTTTAAAGCATGGAGGAATTTGCAAGCATTTTATATTTTCCTGTTGAGCTGAATGTCTATGGAGATTCCCAAACAAGCAGGTCATGCTTGTTCCAAAGGTGTTTTTCTAAAACGCAACTGACTTCCTTGCTTTTTTTCCCCCTTGAAAACATTTGGCTTCTCATCCAAGAAGCTTCTTCAGTTCTAACTGACCGGTGGAGAAAGAAAAGATTTAGCCTGACTGCAAAGAATGTAAACCCTTCCATTCCCCACCATTACTGCAACGTGCTCTTCATGGGGCAGCCCTTGAAGAGTATTCGGCGACTTCAGCTTGTCCAGAATGCAGCCGCGCGAGCGATTGTGGGTGCACCTCGGTTCACCCACGTAACACCTATCCTCCGCGAGCTGCACTGGCTGCCTATCGGTCTTCGGATACGCTTCAAGGCGCTAGTCGTCACTTATAAAGCCCTTCATGGTATTGGACCTGGGTACTTGAGAGACCGCCTGCTGCCAATTACCTCCACCAGACCGATTAGATCGCACAGAGCAGGCCTCCTCCGAATTCCATCCACTGGCCAGTGTCGGCTGGCGACTACCCGGAGGAGAGCCTTCTCTGTGGCTGCTCCGACCCTCTGGAACGAACTCCCCGTGGAGATTCGCACCCTCACCACCCTCCAGGCCTTCCGCATAGCCTTTAAAACCTGGCTGTTCCGACAGGCCTGGGGCTAAAGAATCGTTGCCCCTATCTCGAATGGTATGATTGTTGTGTTTTAACTATGTATTGTTTTTGTGTTGTTGTTAACTGTCTGTATCCCCCTTCCCTTGAGTTGTGAGCCGCCCTGAGTCCCTTCAGGGAAAAGGGCGGCATACAAATGAAATAAAACTCAAACTCAAACACACACCAGTAAGTAAGAAATATAATAAGCGTAATCTTTATTGTCATTGTACTTAAATACAATGAAAATGGGACAGGGTGCGCACTGAAAAACATCGTTTTTGTAGATCAAGTGTGGGGTGCATAAAGTAATTTGCAGAGATGGGTTGCTACCGATTCAGATCGGTTCGGCTGAACCGGTAGTGTTTTGGCAGCCTGGGTCACTGGGAGCAGCAGCCACCCAGGCCCACCACCACCACCACCACCACCCGATCCAGTTCTCCTACGGGGGTGCCATCTTAATTGCACAAATGTAATTTTTTTCTTTTTTTAATGTTTTGTTCATGCGCAGACCTATTCGTGCAGAGTGCGCATTTGGCGTGTGCATGAGCGAAGCAAGCGTGTGTGTGTGTGCAAAAGTTTTGCGCGCACTGAACCAGCAGTAATGCCGGGAGCAAACTATCCCTGGTAAGTTCCCTTTAAATCATCCTCTGTGCATTTTCATGCTAAAATCCTGTAGGCACGGCTGGTGCCTACAGGTTTGCAAAGAGGTAACATTCCATGCATACAGAAAGAGGCAAGACAGCGGCATTACCTTATCAGTTAATTTTAAATTCACCCCAGCCATGAGGATCAACTCAGCAATATCTTGCCTTCCGTGCTCCGCAGCAATATGAAGAGGACTCTGTTGCCTCTGAAGGCAGAAAGGAGAATCAGAAATCAGCACTGCAAAGAATTTGGGAGAAGCATCCGTTCCTTAGCATTGAGATAAACTGCTTTTTTGGTATCTGGTTAAAAGCTTTTTCTGTGGCCTCAAAGAGGCCTTCTCATAGAATACAGTACAATGGCAGAGTTGGAAGGGACCTTGGTGGTCTTCTAGTCCAACCTCCTGCCTAGGCAGGAAACCCTATACCGTTTCAGACAAATGGCTATCCAACATCTTCTTAAAGACTTTCAGTGTTCGGGCATTCACTGGAAGTCTTTAAGAAGATGTTGGATAGCCATTTGTCTGAAACGGTCTTCTATCTTTGGCACCTCATGGGGACAAGAAGCTACAGCAGGAAGGAGCCAACTGAATCAAAGGGATAGGTAAGAGATTTGTAGCCTTTACTGTCATTATTCTGTGTACATAATGAAATGCATTAAGATGGAATTTCAACGCCCCCTCTCCAAAGAAAGAAAGAAAGAAAGAAAGAAAGAAAGAAAGAAAGAAAGAAAGAAAGAAAGAAAGAAAGACCCACCCACCAAATAATGCCAGCATCCCAAGGATAACAGTAAGATAATAAAAGCCGCAGCATCCAAGAGTGCCAAGTTATCCAAAATGACAACAAAGATTACACTCACACACAGACACACAAATATATTAATCACAGTCTATCTTGAATACACAGCAGAAAAATGTTGTTACGTGGGCCCCAATGCCAGCTGAATTTCACCCCAGAAATAATGAGAGAAACCCCTTCAATAATTCCTTGGACTTTGGGGTAGCTGCCTGAACTCAAAGGGAATTTTTTCCACAACTTCCATAATAATTTTATTACCAGGATGCGCTAAGACAAAAAGGGCTATAAGATTATGTATGTATGTATGTGTACTTCCTATTTATGAACTGCCCATTTCTCTCAAAGAAAGAGATCTTATTTAGAGATTTAATTAATTAATTGTTCAATAGTCCACCGTTATTGTTCTTATCAATAATTCAAGACAGCTACCTTATTCAATATTCCCCCCTCCTCCTTTTGTCTTTACAACAAGAAGAAACATGTGAGGTGAGTTGGGAGGAGAGAAAAGGACTGGCCCAAAGGACACCCAGCCAGTTTTGATGCCCAAGGTGGGACTAGAACTCCTGGATTCCCAGTTTTCCAGCCTGAGGCCTGAAGGGCTGGTATTAGACAAAGAATTCCAGCAAGGGAACTCAATTTTCAGTTTATAACCAGTGCATATAGCTCCAAGAATCTTCAACCAAGCAATGCCATCTGCAAAGACACAGGAAGTGCCCTTTCCCTGTCATGGCATCTGCTTTCTGGAATGAGATCCCCTTGAGATCCTGGTGGATCCTGCTCAGATGGCATCATCTTCTCCCAGACAGTCATTTAAAGTGACTGAGCTATTATCTGCGTATGTTTGTTGGGCTGTTGGCCATAATTGTCATATTGGTCTCAATTTTTTCCTTGTTCTTCCTTTAAATTGTTTTTTTCCTTCCTTTCCCTCCCTATTCATATTATATTTTATCCTCCTTATGTTCCGAGCAGCCCAGAGGTGTTCCAGAGTGGAGTAACGACTAAATCGGATAAATAATTTAATCAAAAGAAATGAAAGTGGTGCAGCGCCGAGGATTTGAAGAGTAGAGCTATGCTTCAAAGCGCACAGAAGCGTACACACCATCCAGTAATGGTACCCTCATTTCTTCAATACCGGTTCGGTAGTGGGAGCGTGCGCGCATGCACAGAAGGTACGTAATGATGTCTCCGTAGCCTCGCGCTGCCGCCACTGGCAGTTCACCTGAACCGGTGCGAACCGGCAGAAGTCCATCTCTGACACCGTCCCTTAAACTAAGCATCCCCTTTCCCACAATTGTTTTGACCTCATTGAAAAGCCATCAAATTAGGTGAAAAGCTTGAGTGGTGCGGTGGCCTAGAGGTGGAGCTTTCGGCTCACAATCAGGAGGCTGTGAGTTTGATCCCAGGTAGAGGCAGATATTTCTCTCTCTGGGCACACATGAGAATATATCTGCTGGGAAAAAAACTCTGCATTGGCGACAGGAAGGGCATCTGGCCAGTAAACATTCAGATCTGTTCAGTTGCCCAGGCTCCACCCCACAAGGGATTATGGGCTCGTTAAAAAAGGGCGATGAGGAGGAAGGTGAAGAGCTTGCAAGCACACTAACCTGCTGCCAAAGCTTCGTCAGGCCTGCAGCCATATTTCTCTTGGATCTTTGGCCTGCTACACTTGCAATTATTCTACTATGCATTTTCTACTGTGGGAAAATGGGGGGGGGGGGAGAATTGTACGGAGTTAGATGCTATGTAGCCATAACAAAATTCTCTCTAAAAAGCCAAGGTCATCCTTTGTCTTTGCACCTCTGCACCTGACCGGAACTGGATGGGTGGAACTGCCAGCATGGCAGTGGGAGATTGGACCATGTGATGGACTTATGGGGGTGGGGGCAAGATCTTGAACTTTCAACTGGGTGCGGAAAACTGGGAAGCTTTCAGATTCGGGTTTTCCCAGATGTGCCAACATGGCTCTCTTATTAAATTGGAACTTTGAGCAATACTTTGCCTCGGACTCTGATTTAATTTTGGATGCTATTTGGAACTCTGACACTTAAACACATTGGTTGCCATAGTTTAAAAAATCTTACATTATCAGGAACATCAAGGTCACATTCAGCATCAATGAGAAGTTTGACAATGGCTGGGTAGTTCCGTAGCACTGCAATGTGCATGGCTGATGCATTTTGCTGCGGAAATTTAAAAAAAGCAACATTAATGTACTTAGAGCATTGAGCAAGTCTAAGCTTCTAAGTTGCATTTTGTTGATTAGAAAACCCACACTGGAAATTCACACAAGTTGCAGTTATTTGTTACATTTGGTTGCACAATGTAAGTAGTCCTCAACTTACAACAGTTCATTTAGTGACCACTCGAACTTACAATGGCACTGAAAAAAGTGACTTAGAGCTGTTTTTCACACTTATGACAGTTGCAACCTCCCCATGGACATGCGATCAAAATTTGGGTGCATGGCAAATGGTTGATATTATTTACAACGGTGGTGGTGTCCTGGGGATAAGTGATCACCTTTTGAGGCCTTCTGAAAAGCAAGATCAATGGGAAAGCGAGACTCACTTAACAACCTTGTTACTAACTTAACAACTGCAAGAGCCAGGAGGTTAGCTGCCGGAGCGTGTTTGCAGTAACTCCTCTTTATTTTATCAATTTTTGGTATTCCCACTGAATACTTTTTATTTAACTACTGCATTTTTCAGACTATAAGATGCAGCTGTGTATAAGACACACCAAGATTTCAAAGAAGTAAGTAAGAGAAAAACATTTTTGTCGTCCCCGGCCCCCAGGAGCACTCTGCAGGCTTCAATAGGGCTGGGGGAAGGGAAAAATGCCCCAGTTTTTGCAAAAAAGGGTAAAAAACGGGTCATTTTTTCACAAAAATGGGGGCACTTTCTCCTTTCCCCAGCCCTGCTGAAGCCTGCAGTGTGCTTCTGTGGGCTGAAGGAAGGGGAAAACGCCTCAGTTTTCCGCCCATTTTTTGCAAAAATGGGATGCAGGGGTGGGATTTTGGGATGCCAAAAATGGCTGTAGTTGGTGTATAAGATGCACCAACATTTCCACACTCTTTTAAGGGGGGGAAAGGGTCCATCTTATAGTAAAAAAAATACGGTAATATTCTTTGGATGAGATAATAGCGACGAGACACAACACAGATAAAGTTGTGTTGTTGTTTTTTTGCCTGGGACTGATAAGACATGGGAAAAAGAAAGAAATGCCATGGTACCAGCCTGGGAGCTCTCCCGCACATGCAAACTGCAAAACAACCAAGAATTGAAGAACATTTTGCCGGAAAGAGAACTGTAAGTAAAACTAGCCCCCACTCCATCTCCAACAAATTTGAGATGTTAGAATGGGACCTTCAAAGAGAATTGACAAAACAACAGCTATCAGATGTTCCCGGTCTTGTGGGAAGGCAGCAAACTGACAGCCGGCTGTTCTCACAAACGATTAGACCAGCTACATCCTGTATGGAGTCTGAGATAAAGGCTAAAGAGGCTAAGAACAACAAGCTAATTCAGAGTCCAAAGAGATTACCGTGGGAAAATACAACGGAGTTTATGGCAAAGCAATGCCTTCTCACAGCGCCAACGGTTGTTTCAATATTTGAGCAGCTAATAGCCATACAGCTGCAACGATTCCCTTAACAATTGTGGCAAGAAAGAGCATAAAACAGGGCAAAGCTCACTTAATAACTGTCTCGCTTAGCAACAGAAATTAAGTAGGGGACTACCTCAGGGATGGGTTCCTGCCGGCATTATCACCGGTTCGGTGCCCGAAAAACTTTGCAAGTGTGTGCGCATTTGCACTTAAAAAGGTCTGTGCAGGAGCACACCATTAAAAAAGGAGGGGAAATTACATGTTTTCAACGAAGATTGTTCTGCGCATGTGCAGAACAGAAAATAAAGATGATGGCACCCAGAATAAGAACCGGTATGGTCGCGGGTCCAGCCGAGTTACTACTACCTATTCGGCTGAACCGGTCTGTATCTCTGGATTACTTGTACATTCCCCTGGGCCATGGGGAACAAAGCAGATCCAGAGGATTAATTCAGAGGAATCCACGTTAATCCCAAAGTGCCCCACAAATTAAAACAATGCTCTCTGGTCAGTTGTGTATGTAGTGGGTTTAATGGTCTTCTCCCTGTTCTAAGTCAGAGTCAGAGTCATAGAGAAGCCCTAGAAAAAAGGTCTCTAGAAACGCCATCTTGATCGCTGTTGGGTTCAAACAGGTCAAAAGCAAACAATCTGCCCACAAGCTAGTTTATTCATTAATAAACTTTCCTGCCACACCAAAGGTGGGAGATCTTTTGTCAGTTGTGCTCCGCAGGTGGGAGAAACAAAAATAGGAACCGAACCTTGCTTTTACTATAAAAAGGGCTTGCAGTTCATATATGACAGTTGCTGAGTTCCTTTCTTCACGTTTTTCCTTGTTCTTGTAATAACCTTATGCATCTGACAGCTGAATCGCAGAATCATTGCACACACCATGTCCGATTCTAATAGTAGCCAGGAGAAGCCTGACACTACTGGAGTTTTCAGTTGCCAATGCTCTGGCTGCACCAGGGGAGGTTCCAGATAGTGATAGGGTAGAATAGCAATAGTAATCGCTCTTATAATTATATAGTGTTTCACAGTACTTTAAAGCCCTCTCTAAGCAGTTTAGAGAATGCGCCTATTGCTCCCAACAATCTGGGTCCTCATTTTACCCATCTCGGAAGGATGGAAGGCTGAGTCAACCTTAAGCTTGTCAGGCTCAAACTCCTGGCAGTGGGCAAAGCTAGCTTGCAATATTGCATTCTAACCACTGGGAGGGAAGGAAGGAAGATAGCAATAGCACTTACACTTAGAGTACATCCTGCTCTACAGCCCTCTCTAACTGGTTTACAGAGTCAGCCTCTTGCCCCCCAACAATCTGGGTCCTCATTTTACCCACCTCGGAAGGATGGAAGGCTGAATCAACCTTGAGCCGGTCAGAATCGAACTACTGGCAGTAGGCAGAGTCAGCCTGCAATACTGCCTTGCAGGCATGGAGCAGGCAGGGCAATAGCACTTAGACTTATATACTGCTTATATACTTAGTGTATACTTATATACTGCTTCAAAGTCCTTTACAGCCCTCTCTAAGCAGTTTACAGAGTCAGCCTCTTGCCCCCAACAATCTGGATCCTCATTTTACCCACCTCGGAAGGATGGATGGCTGAATCAACCTTGAGCCAGTCAGGATCGAACTCCTGGCAGTCGGCAGAATTAGCCTGCAATACCACATCCTAACTACTGTGCCACCACAGCTCCTATGTCTGTGATGGCGAACCTAAGGTATGTGGAGCCATTTGTCAGGGCATGCGAGGCGCTGAGTTTACCCTTTTTAAAAGCCATTTTTCGCCCGCCCCCCCGAGGCTCCAGAGGCTTTATAGGAGCCTCCCCGCCCCCAGAGGCCCTCCGGAGGCTTCATGAGCTTTCCTGAAGCCTCCGGAGCACAAAAAACCGGCCCTACAGGCAAACCGGAAGTTCTGGAACGGACTTCCAGTTTACTAGGAGGGTCTTTTTGACTGCTCTGGAGGCTTCAGGGAAGCCTCCTGAAGGTCCCTGAAGCCTCCGGAGGGCTTCCGGGGGGCGGGGGGTGGTGAAGTCTGTTTTTGCCCTCCCCAGGCTCGTATAAAGCCTCTGGAGCTTGGGGAGGGTGAAAAAAGCATGCAAAAAATGGTGGGGAGTGCCTGTAGTGTGTGCGTGTGCACTGGGGGGGTTGCGCATTGCATTATGGGTGCTGCACGCCCATACACAACCCCCCCCTGCGCTCCCCCTACTTATGGCACACGAGCCAAAAAAGGTTCGCCATCGCTGTCCTATGTGATACTTCGAAGGGAAACCCAGCTGAACTCAGTGGATGTACCTGTTCCCGCTATTTGGAGATAATGAGGATATTCTGGTTGCAGTTGATGAAACCAGTCACTTACGTAATTCAGAGCATCTGTTTGGATTCCTGCACCAAGGAAGGTTTTGGCCATATCTACATAGCCATTCAGTGCAGCATAATGAAGGCAGGTCATTTTTTTCTGGGGGGAGAAAAAAAATCAGGAGGACATCTTCAGGCAACACAAGCTCACAAAAACCTACCACAGCTAGTTCTTTACATACAACTGCTTGTTTAGCGACCGTTCAGGGTTACAAAAGCACTGAAAAATGCCACTTATGAATGTTTCTCATACTTACAACCCATGATCACGGGGATATAGAAATGATGCAAATAAACAGATCACTCTGCTAAAAACTAATTCCCACAACCCTGTTAAACTATTTGCTAAGACTGCATTACACTATATTGCCAAAAGTATTCGCTCATCCATCCACATAATCAGAAGCAATTGTGAGTGAATACTTTTGGTAATATAGTGTACTATTCTTCTTCTCATCCTTCCTAGTACCTAGCTCCTTCTAATAATGACTATAACCTTGATATATAAACTTTATTGTCATTGTATGTATATACACAGTGTACACATACAACAAAATTCACATAACACTCAGAGACCAGGACCAATGGTTCCACCACAAATCCGCGGTAGACTAAAGCGCGCTCGATGAAAGCGCGTATGTGACGTCATCACAGTGCGACGAAAACGGCATGCTGTGAGCGGTAAATTTAAAATTAACGCGAAAACCTTACCCTAACCCCCCCAAACCTAACCCTAAACCTAACCCTAAGCCTAACCCTTAACCTAACCCTAAACCTAACCCTAAACCTAACCCTTAACCTAACGCTAAACCTAACGCTAAACCTAACCCTTAACCTAACCCTAAACCTAACCCTTAACCTAACGCTAAACCTAGCGCTAACCCTTAACCTAACCCTAAACCTAACCCTAACGCTTAATGTAACCCTAAACCTAACCCTAACCCTTAACCTAACCCTAACCCTAACCCTAAACCTAACCCTTACCTTTATGTGAATCGGCTTGCTTTAATTTTATTTTAATTTTAATTTAATTTATTTGTAATTTTATTTGTCGCGCTGATGATGATGTCACGTACGCGCTTTGATCGGGCGCGCTTTAGTGGACCACAGTTTTGACGGGTCACGGGACCAACACACATGACAATCCCCAAACACCCCCCGCACTCCCCCACCAAAAAATTCCCACCCCTTGTTGCTTGTATCTTTATGATTATATTGTTTCATTTAGTTTTCTAGAATGATTTATGTTGATTGCTTATTTAGTATCCTATGACTATCACTAAGTGTTGTATCTTATGATTCTTGATGAACGTATTTTTTAAGTACACTGAGAGCTTATGCACCGAAGACAAATTCCTTGTGTGTCCAATCACACTTGGCCAGTAAAGAAGTCTATTCCATTCTATAAACG
This sequence comes from Thamnophis sirtalis, assembly GCF_051295495.1. NCBI lineage: Eukaryota > Metazoa > Chordata > Lepidosauria > Squamata > Natricidae > Thamnophis > Thamnophis sirtalis. The sequence goes on along the minus strand of NW_028261382.1, from coordinate 17,051,895 downwards.
AACAAGTAAATATTCCTCCTATATGTCTTGACCAAATCTTTCGAATCAAACTAACCATACCTGCGTTTGGGCATTGACTTCACAGCCAGCTTCTAGAAGGAGATGGATGCAATCGTTGTGTCCTCCCTCAGCAGCTAAATGCAGGGAAGTCATCCCTTCCTGGAAAAAGACAGAAAAAAATAAGCCCTAGGTCTGGTGATATAATGTATAAGGTTAAGAACTTATTATAATGATATTTCGCTGCTGATAAGCAGTTCTAATAGGGGAACAAATGAAAACTGGTATATATAGGCAGCGATGTTTTGTTGAAAAATGAAGGAATAAGATCTCTGTTTGAAGGTATGAAATGCAAGGTTAACAATAAATATAAGTATACTTTCTGGGGAAAAATAATGCTAATGTTAACTGAATATATATTATAGAATGAAAATGAGGCCTTTAGTTATATTAGACCAAGAAGGTAAATATTATTTGAAGATGCAGATGTTAAAACACCTGTAACCAAACGACATGCTGCATGTGATGATGGTTTTTTTTGTTTTTGTTTTGTTTTGTTTTTTCCCCCTTTTTTGGGTCTTTCCCTTTCTTTTCTTTTTTTAAACCCTAGGTTATTGTGATGTCTATTAAATATATAACAGAGAGATACGGGATGTGTGTATGGGGGGAAATGTAGTAGGGATGCACCTGTAATCAAATGACATACTGTATGGGATGATGGTTTTTTTTTTCCTTTGTGTGTGTGTGTGTGTGTTTTTTTTTCTTTTCCCTCTGCCTTTCCTTTTCTATTGTTATGTGATTATGTTGTCTATGTAACAAAAATAAAATAAAATTATAAAAAAAAATAAGCCCTGGTTGTCCTTTTAATCCGGGAGAATTAGTTCTCACACAGTCAGGGAAAAAGAACGTGGTAGCATATCTGTGGCCATTGCACGGATGAATGAGAAGCCCAAATTAGTCCTCTCAGGAAGAAGATGGAATTGGTGTAGGGCAGAAGGAGTACTGGGGAAATTTAGGATAATGGAAATCTGGAAGGGCAACTTAATAGAAAAGAACCTCTGTAGCTCAGGGTTCAGCTGTGAAGTTTTTGATATTCTCTGAGCTTGGTTGTTTTCTTGAATATGTTTTTTGTTACCTCACCAGGTGATATTTTCAGTTGGGCCTTTGTGCTTCTGGCCTTGGTTACTTTCTTGAAGATGTTTTGTTACCTCTCCAGATTATATTTTTACCGTATTTTTCAGAGTATAAGAGGCACCAAGATTTCGAAGAGGTAAGTAAGAAAAAAAAAATGTTTGTCTTCCCCGGCCCCCAGGAGCTTTAAGATGGCTGGGGGAAGGCAAAAATGTCCCCATTTTTGCAAAAAATGGCCCATTTTTTGCAAAAATGGGATGTAGGTGGGAGCAGGGGCTAAAGGCTGTATTCGGTGTATAAGACACACCAAAATTTCCACGCTGTTTTATGACAGGGGGGGAGGTGTACTTATACTCTGAAAAATATAGTATTTTACTTTTATTTATTTAGTTTGTCACTCATGTACAGGATAACAGGAATAAGAATAAACATGAATAAAAAGGGAGGAAATGGGTTCAAATAAATAGGGACAGTAGGACTGGGATGTTAGGCATACTGGTGTGCTGATGCATGCCCCCTTACAGACCTCTTAGGAATATGGTGAGATTGACAGTTTAAGGTTAAAGTTATGGGGGTTTGAGGATGTAACAACAGAGTCAAGTAGAGCAGTGGTCTCCAACCTTGGCAACTTTAAGACCTGTGGACTTCAACTCCCAGAGTTCCTCAGCCAGCTTTGCTTGTCCCAAAGGAGTTTTTCTAAAACGCAACTGACTTCCTTGCTTTTTTTCCCCCTTGAAAACATTTGGCTTCTCATCCAAGAAGCTTCTTCAGTTCTAACTGACCGGTGGAGAAAGGAAAGATTTAGCATGATTGCAAAGAATGTAAACCCTTCCATTCCCCACCAGTCAGTAAGAAATATAATAAGTGTAATCTTTATTGTCATTGTACTTAAATACAACGAAATTGGTTCTTAAATATGAAATTATACTTAAATACAATGAAAATGGGGACCGGGTGCGCACTGAAAAACATCGTTTTTGTAGATCAAGTGTGGGATGCATAGGTAAATTGCCAAAGATGGGTTGCTACGGGTTCTGGGAGTTGAAGTCCACAGGTCTTAAAGTTGCCAAGGTTAGAGACTACTGAGGTAGAGCATCCCAGGCGTTGACCATTCTGTTGCTGAAGTTGTATTTTCTGCAATCGAGTTTGGAGCGGTTTACCTTGAGTTTGTGTCTATTGTGGACTCGTGTATTATTGCGGTTGAAGCTGAAGTAGTCATTGACAGCTAGGACATTGTAGCAGATAATTTTGTGTACTACGCTTAGGTCAGACCGTAGATACCTCACCAGATTATATCTTCAGCTGGGTCCTTGGTGCTCCTCGAGCTTGTTTGTTTTCTTGAAGATGTTTTGTTACCTGACTAGGTTAAATCTTCAGTAAAATCCTTGGTGCTCTCTGATCTTGGTTGTTTTCTTGCAAATGTTTCATTATCCAACCAACTTACATCTTCAGTGCTAGCTCTGGAGAAAACCACGGAGAACATCCGCAAGAAAACAAACAAGCTCAGAGACTGCCAAGAACTCCACAAACAATTAAATCATGGCAAGGGATCAAGATGAGGATGACTGGGTCACAGACCTGCCTTATGTTGTGTAGCCTGCTTTAGCTATTACCAAAACTCAAGAAAGTTTTGGCATTGAACATATTTTTTAGTTTTATACTCACTGCATTCTTGTCATCCGGATCCATGCCAACTTCTAGAAGTTTCTGTAATACGTCTGCATGTCCATTCATAGCTGCCAAATGAAGAGCTATGTTCTTCTCCTGCAAACCAAGATGACATTCCACATTAAGTGAGAAGAGTTCTCGTGGGGATCTAGTGAGAGAACAGGTAGAAATGTCCCTCTAACACATTGTTTCTCAACCTTCACCACGTTAAGTTGCATGGACTTCAACTTCTTCATAGAAGAGCAGTTGAGATGATCAAAGGCCTGAAGACTAAATCATATGAAGAATGGCTGCAGGTTTTGGATTTGACTAGAAGAATTAGAGGTGACATGATAACTGTATTCCAGTATTTGAGGGGCTGCCAGAAAGAAGAGGGGGTCAAATTATTCTCCAAAGCACCGGAGGGCAGGACAAGAAATAATAGTTTCAAGGAGAGAATAATAGTTTCAAATAATAATAGTTTTAAGGAGAGAAGCAATTAAGGAGAATTAAGGAGAAACTTTCTAAGAGGAAGAGATGGAGATTTGTGGGCCCTTGCTGTTCTCTGAAATTGTTTTCTTGCAAACATTTCATTACCCAAATTAGGTAACATCATCAGTGCTAGCTAGTTAATGCTCTGGCACTGATAATGTCACCTAGTTGAGTAATGAAACTTCTGCAAGAAAACAAGAATATAGAGGAAGAGGTGTTGGATAAAATATGGATAAAAAGGTTCTTTTTAATAATAATAATAATAATAATAATAATAATAATAATAATAATAGTAACCAATGCCAAATCCAGCGAAACAACTGGCCGCTGTGATACAATTGTACAATAATAATAATAATCGCAATGATCCCACTATCAGTAATCTTAAAAAAAATGAAATTAGGCTACCAAACAGCCAAAGAAGCTGAAAATTTTTCGCATTTACTATATATGGATGATTTGAAACTCTATGGAAAGCAGAAATAGAAATCCAATCATTGACAAACACAGTCCGAGTATTCAGCACCGATATTTCAATAGCAATAGCAATAGTTAGACTTATATACCACTTCATAGGGCTTTCAGCCCTCTCTAAGCGGTTTACAGAGTCAGCATATTGCCCCCAACAACAATCCGGGTCCTCATTTTACCCACCTCGGAAGGATGGAAGGCTGAGTCAACCTTGAGCCTAGTGGGATTTGAACAGCCGAACTGCTGAACTGCAGTCAACTGAAGTAGCCTGCAGTGCTGCATTTAACCACTGCGCCACCTCGGCTCTTAATGCAGTTCAATGCAGTTTGGCATGGAAAAATGCGCCACTGTATCCATAAAAAGAGGCAAAATCACTGCATGTGAGGGAATTGAAATGCCCAATGGCCAACTAATTAAATGCAATGAAAATGATGCCTACAAATACTTAGGCTTTCTGCAGTTGGATAACATCAACCATGGAGAAGTAAAAACTATTGTCATGGGAGAGTACATCAACAGAGTTACGAAAATTTTGAAATCTAAATTGAATGGTGAAAATACAATCAAGGCCATAAATACCTGGGCAATACCAGTTATAAGATACACAGCTGGTATAGTTAACTGGACACAAGCTGATTTGGACATTTTGGACCGAAAAACCAGGAAACTAATGACAATGCACTACAGTTTACATCCACGTGGTGATACTGATAGATTATACCTGCCCCGAAAATCAGGTGGCAGAGGATTATTACAAGTGAAGCAAACAGTTGAAGAAGAAAAACATGCACTGGCTGATTATTTAAAAGAAAGTCAAGAACATCTATTAATTGAAGTAAAGAACAAAAAACTACTGAAGGCCCAACAGACGAAACAAGAATACAGAAAAGATGTGATAAAATCAAGAATGGAGAGTTGGCAGAACAAAGCACTGCATGGCCAATTTCTGGAAAAAATAAAAGATAAAGTGGACAGTGAACAAACTTGGTTATGGTTAACAACAGGTACTTTAAAGAAAGAAACAGAGTCACTAATCCTAGCTGCGCAAGAACAAGCTATCCGCACAAATGCCATTAAGGCCAAAATAGAAAAATCCTCTGATGATGCCAAATGCAGACTTTGCAAAAAAGCTGATGAAACTGTTGATCACATACTCAGCTGCTGTAAAAAAATCGCGCAGACTGGTTATAAATTGCGGCACAATTCAGTAGCACAAATGATCCATTGGAATTTGTGCAAAAATTATAATATTAAAACAGCAACAAACTGGTGGGAACATCAGCCTGAAAAAGTCACCGAAAATCAGATGGTCAAGATCTTGTGGGATTTCCGTATACAAACGGACAAAATACTGGCGCATAATACACCAGACATCACACTGGTTGAGAAAAATAAGGTCACAATCATAGACATCGCAATACCAGGTGATAGCAGGGTCGCTGAGAAGGAAGATGAAAAAAATCGCAAAATACCAGGACTTAAAAATCGAAATTCAACGACTATGCCACAAACCAGCAGTGGTAATTCCAGTGGTAATTGGCACACTGGGTACTATTGCAAAAGCACTGGAATTACATTTAAAACAGTTAAAAATTGACAAAATCAACATCAGTCAAATGCAAAAAGCCGCACTGCTTGGATCTGCACACATATTACGAAAATACGTTACGACGTCCTAGGCCCCTGGGTGGGGCCCGACTAGTAACCAATGCCAAATCCAGCGAAACAACTGGCCGCTGTGATACAATTGTACAACAACAACAACAACAATAATAATAATAATAGATAAAGTGGAAATAAAAGATAAAGTGGACAGTGAACAAACTTGGTTATGGTTAACAACAGGTATATTAAAGAAAGAAACAGAGTCACTAATCCTAGCTGTGCAAGAACAAGCTATCCGCACAAATGCCATTAAGCCCAAAATCGAAAAATCCTCTGATGATGCCAAATGCAGACTTTGCAAAGAAGCTGATGAAACTGTTGATCACATATTCAGCTGCTGTAAAAAAATCGCGCAGACTGATTATAAATTGCGGCACAATTCAGTAGCACAAATGATCCATTGGAATTTGTGCAAAAATTATAATATTAAAACAGCAACAAACTGGTGGGAACATCAGCCCGAAAAAGTCACCGAAAATCAGATGGTCAAGATCTTGTGGGATTTCCGTATACAAACGGACAAAATACTGGCGCATAATACACCAGACATCACACTGGTTGAGAAAAATAAGGTCACAATCATAGACATCGCAATACCAGGTGATAGCAGGGTCGTCGAGAAGGAACATGAAAAAACCAAAATACCAGGACTTAAAAATCGAAATTCAACGACTATGGCACAAACCAGCAGTGGTAATTCCAGTGGTAATTGGCACACTGGGTGCTATTCCAAAAGCACTGGAATTACATTTGGAACAGTTAAAAATTGACAAAATACCATCAGTCAAATGCAAAAAGCCACACTGCTTGGATCTGCACACATATTACGAAAATACGTTACGACGTCCTAGGCCCCTGGGTGGGGCCCGACTAGTAACCAATGCCAAATCCGGCGAAACAACTGGCCGCTGTGATACAATTGTATAATAATAATAATGGCAGTACTGAGAATGAGAATAGATTAAAGAGATTAAAAAAATAGAATTAGGGGGAATATAGTTGTACATGATTTTCTATAACATCTAAAGTGAATGTTAGAGGTTAAGATTAGATTTTGAAAAAGGATGATATTAGATATGCCTAAGAATAGTGTTATGATTATTAGGATGTAGTAAATATTAATTTTATATAATAATACTAGAATCGGACTATTATAAGGATGCAGTAAATATTGATTAATTGAAAAATGAAGGAATATTAATATATATAACAACATTAGACTATACTTGTTAGATTAATGTAGTAATTTTTATTTGCATTAATATTGGTTTTGTACCAAAATGAACGATGCTCAGATTTCAACCTTGAGCTACAAATATTTTCCTTTATTAAATCGAGGAAGAGGGAGGGGGTGTTTCAAGTTTCTTTTTCGTGCCTTTTCCCAAACTGAGTTCTCTTTTTATTTTTCACTTAACAGTTCTCAAATACTTTTATTAAGACCGTCTTTATGTTCCATTATGGCAGTAAAGCTAAATCCCCAAAAGGGCCATTTGATTTTATACATTTCTGTTTTTCATGGCTGTGAAACCCAAGAGGGCAGTATGGCTGCATCTCGCTGAATTGGACACCCAGTTATGAAGCCACTGCCATATCCCCGAGGGACGTTTTGTATATAATTACGTGGCCTGTGTGTACAGGGAGTCCTCCACTTGCAACAATTCATTTAGTGACCGTTCTAAGTTACAACGGCACTGGGAAAAGTGACTTGTGACCATTTTTCACCCTTATGACCGTCCCCATGGTCACATGATTTGCATTCGGATGCTTGACCACTGACTCACATTTATGGCGGTTGCAGTGCCCCATGGTCATGCGATCCCCTTGTGCGCCCTTCCCGACGAGCAAAGTCAATGGGGAAAGCCAGATTCACTTAACAACCGTGTGACTAATTTAACAACTGCAGGGATTTGCTTAACAACCGTGGCAAGAAAAGTTGCAACTCATTTAAAAATGTTTCACACAAGTTGTAACATGGCACTTAACAAATTTTTCACTTGCCAACATCAACTCTGGGCTCAATTGCGGTCGTAAGTTGAGGACTGCCATATACGTTTGCTTCTCCTTTGTCATGTTCTCTTCAGAAGCTAAATCAAACAATAATTATAGCAGGGATTTCTATTGAATGGAGCTCACAAAGAGGTGAAAACCGGGAATAATTCTCTTCCTAGAACGTGTGAACCCGCACTTGGCTCAAACTCTGAATGATTGTTTGATTTGTTTATCTCTAATGGTACCTCAATCAGCCCTCCTGAAGGTTTCATTGTCGACGTGACTTGTTTAAACACCAGCAAACAGAGCTATACCCGTCTATTTACAAAATTTATTTGCCTTCTATCACACCAAGCCTCTCCAGGAGGCCTACAACAAAGCAAGACCTTCTCTAAACTTTATAATTCAATAAAACTGGCTGCAGCTAACACAGATATAACCACAGTTCCTTACTTATATTGTTCTGGCTGTTAAAGTTTAAGCCACTCAAAGTCATTTGGAGATGGAGGGGTTCTATAGTAAATAAGGCAAGTAAATGTTGGCAGGTACATCTTTGGCAAGACAATTCCCAACTCTTTTTGCAAACCTTGTCTTTGATGCTGTGAGAAGAGCCCAGGGCCAGGAGAAACTCCACTACCTCCACCTGCCCCTTCTCTGCAGCCAGGTGAAGGGCTGTCCTGCCCATCTTCAAGGAGAGAAAGAGAGAGAGAAAAAGAAGGAGGGGGGAGGAAGAGAAAAACCAGACTGTGATAATTGCTTATACAGGTAGTCCTTGCCTTATGACCACAACTGAGCCCAACATTTCTGTTGATACGTGAGACATTTGTTACTCTATCCTACTCTACTGTACTCTACTCAGTGGTGGGTTGAAGGTGATACACCCCAGTACGGGCGTACCGAAGCCTGCCCAGAGCATCAGATACTGTTCTGGTACGGTGCTCCGGAGGGCCCACCCACCTGCCCAAGCTCCTTGCCAGACTTTTAAGTCTTCAGCGCATGCGCATGCACGACACTCCACTGAGCAGCTGGAGCATCACAGAGGCACTAAGATGAATGTGCGCGCTGCGTGTGGGTGCACACATCCATTTGGACACCGCCAAGCCCATTCCAACTGTATTGGTTGGAACAGAATCCAGAACCCACCACTGACTCGACTCGACTCGACTCGACTCGACTCGACTCGACTCGACTCTACTCTACTCTACTCTACTCTACTCTACTCTACTCTACTCTACTCTACTCTACTCTACTCTATTCTATAGTATAAAATGAAGCAGTCTATGGAAGGAGATCTTTTTGGTCTGATGGAGCCATCTGGAATTTTGGGGGTGCTCTCAGAAATTGACTGCCAAGGAAGACATAACCAGTTACAAAGTTGGAAGTCAACAGAAATATCCATCTGGTTCTATATTTTAACCTCCGAACTCCTTAGAGCATGAGGTCTACACCAGTGATTCTCAACCTTCCTAATGCCGCGACGCTTTAATACAGTTCCTCATGTTGTGGTGATAAAATTATTTTATGTTTTGTGTATTTTTTCAAAAATATGTGTTTTTTGATGGTCTTAGACGACCCCTGTGAAAGGGTCATTTGACCCCCAAAGGGGTCCCGACACACAGGTTGAGAACCATTGGTCTACACAATCCCTATTTTACAATTAAATCCTGGTGTGATAAGGTGTCAGATTCGACAAGAAATCTGTCAGGGGCCCAAGAAGAATCTATGGATACATTAGAACCTACTGGCTCCATGTTGGGGATCCCAAAATAAAATGATGGCCTAATGGGATCTATCAGCCTTCCCAGTTCATCTAAGTGGGGAAAGGGAGTCTACACACAGCCTAAAGGTTTACCTTATCTTTCTTATCCAGCCTCACATCTTCCAGATCTTCCACGATGAACTTCATCACCCTGAGATGACCCCTTTGGGCAGCACAGTGTAGGAGGTTGTGACTATTCTGAAAAACATAAGGATGAGGGATTCAAGGTGTAGAAGAATAAATCAGCCACCTGTCCCATCTTGGTCTTTAGGTCTCAGATAATACCACTGTTCAAAGCTGGGACCCCTAAGCAGGAATGTCCTAGGGGAAGGTCATAAAAGTCAAGGTGGAGCAGGGTCTCCAACTTTGGCAACTTCAAGACTTGTGGACTTCAACTCCCAGAGTTCCTCAGCCACAAGTCTTAAAGTTGCCAAGGTTGGAGACCCCTGAGATGGAGGATAGGATTGTAAGGTTGAGGCCCCGCCCATTTGGAATGCTGGTAAAAAGCGGGTGGGGCTTCAATCATGCAATTGGAGCAGACATTTTAACTTTTTAAAAAATCACTCTGTCCCTCACCCCCATTTGTGCCACTCCCTCTAGGATCAGTTGAGCCCCTAACTTTATAGTTTTGTCTTAAAATAAGGGGAAGGTCGAGAAATATTTTCCAAGATTGAGTTTTCGGATGTGGGCATCGTGTATGAAGAAAGCAGCTGTCCATTTTTTGAAAAAATTAGTTCCTCCCCCCCCCCCGCACCGTGTGAAATTTCACTGCCTGTTGCCAAGCAAATGAAAAGCTGTCATGAAAGAAGCATTTTCTTTCTATGCTTTGCAACTGTCAGCTCATGTTTTATTCCTTCTGAGTTAGTAATGATTAAAACATGCGCAGGGTTGCATCGCTGGTTCCATGCAGTATTTGGGATGAAAACAATTCCAGGCTTTTCCCCTTAAGCAAACACTGCTGACGTGTGTGTTCTTGAATGCCCCAGCCCACAAATCTTCTTCCCTGAAACTACTTTTAGAGTAATTTCCTCGTATTTCAGCTGGGTGTTGTCTCAAAGCTATTTGAACCAACTCAATCCATCTCCTACTGCTCTCTTTCACTCCTAATGCAGACCCATTTGGGCCCCACCCTAGTTGTCTTCAAAAAAGCTCTGAAAACTTGGCTCTTTTCCCAGATCTTTAGTTGAGTTTATGTTTGAGTTTGATTGTCTTTAATAGCTATTTTCCTTCTGGCATATTTTGGGTATGGTTGTTTTTATTTTATGCTAGCCAGAGAGGTATGGAGGAGATGGGTGGCTTTCTACACTTCTCCATAAATATACTGTGTGAGCAGCCACTATTTCTTTAATAGACCTGGCTATATGTGTTGCACGGACAAAGCATGGTGTTTTCACAGTCAGAAGACTATATATATATATAGTATGTGTATGTGTATGTATATGTATATGTATATATATAATTTAGTGTCACAACCCCTGGTATGCCCCAATTATGGGAGGAAGCTAACTGCTTCCATTCTCTGTCAATTGGCTCGTCACAAGAGTCCATCACGACAGAAACCCAATATTTTTTACTGTTGCCTTTGTTATACTTTGTTATATTTGTGTGGTATTTGTACTGATAAATAAAGTCTCCCTTTATTTATTTATCAGCACAAATACCATATATCTTTGTATGTATGTATGTATGTATGTATGTATGTATGTATGTATGTGTGTGTGTGTGTATGTATATACACAGACAGATATACATACACACACATATACATACATATACATATACATATACATATACATATACATATACATATACATATACATATACATATACATATACATATACATATACATATACATATACATATACATATACATATACATATACATATACATATACATATACATATACATATACATATACATATACATATACATATACATATACATATACATACATACATACATACATACATACATATATATATATATATATATATATATATATATATATATCAATCATTGTGTCCATACAATACTTGTTTCACCCTCTCATAATGTCATAGTCATGTTCAGGGGTGAGTTTCCAGTTTTTTTACTACCGGTTCACTCGGGCGCATGCACAGAAGTGTCCGGGTGGTTGGGCGGAACCTCCCGCCGCCACTACTACCAATTTGCCCGATCGGGCCGAACTGGCAGAAACCCACCTCTGGTCATGTTGCATGGAAGTGTGCCAAGAATGGAATTTGCATCCCGATGTCGGATTGCCTCCTTTGGATATCCATGTTCTTGCATTCACTTCTTCCTATGGAGCCCAGGTATGTCCTCAAGAGGAGGCCCCCGAGCCAGAAAAAAACCCTACCCTACCTTATTTACAGAGTTGGTTTTAGCACCGGCATTGACCAGGATCTGAAGGACACGTAAATGACCGAACCAAGCAGACAGAAGAAGCGCGCTCATCCCAAACTGGAAAACAGGAAGACGACAAAAGGAAAATTAGAACATAGAATCATAGGGCTGGAAGGGACCTCAAATATCTTCTAATCCAGGGGTATCAAACTCGATTTCATTGAGGGCCGCATCGAGGTTGTGTTTGACCTTGAGGGGCCAGGGTGGGCATGGCTAACTCAACATCACTCATGTCGTGGGCACCTGTGATGGCCTGATAGGTCCCAAGCTCCGTTTCGGCTGCGACGCCCTCCTGCAATCCTCTGTCAGCAAAAACGGAGCTTAGGAGGGCTCCGTTTTCACTGGCAGAGGCCCTGCAGGCTGGTCCTTTGCTGTTTCCAGGGTGTCCCCTCAGGCCAGATCTAAGCACCCCTGGGCTGGATCCGGCCCCTGGGCCTTGAGTTTGACTCTCCTGTTCTAATCCAACGCCCTGCTCAAGGCAGCAGACCTTATACCGTCCTGGTGAAATGGTTGTTCTTTCTATTTTTGAAGACCTCCAGTGATGGAGCAGCACCCACAGCTTCTGGAGGCAACCCGTTCCACTGATTAATTGTTCTGACTGTCAGGAATTTTCTCCTTTGTCCCAGGATGGATCTTTCTTTAATAAGCTTCTACCTGTTACTTCTTGTCCTGCCCACTGGTGCTTTGGAGAATAGGTGACCTCGGTGGTGGGTTCCGGATCCTGTTCCAACCGGTACGGTTGGAATGGGCCTGGCATCGCCCACATGGATGCGCATGTACCATACCAGCCAGCGACGCCTCCGCAAGCCTCCGCGACGCTCCAGCTGCTCGGCGGAGTGTCGCGCAGGCGCTGTGCGCACCATGCATGTGTGTGGAAATGCTGAAGGCTTTAAAGACAGGTAAGGAGCGTGGGCGGGCAGGCGGGCCCTCCGGAGCACTGTACTGGAATGGTACTCAGTGCTCTGGACAGGCTCCAGTACGCCCATACCGGGGCGTACCGCCTGCAACCCACCACTGGGTGACCTCCCTCTTCTCTGTGACAGCCCCTCAAGCACTGGAAAACGGTTATCCTGTCGCCCCTAATCTTTCTCTTCAATAGGCTAGACACACCTAGCTCCCTCAACTATTTATCATTCGATTTAAACTTCAGAGCTCATATAATCTTGGCTGCTTTTCAGCAACAAAGCTTTATCCTTGGCCAAAGAAGCAGAAAATCGAATGATCTTGATTTCCAGAGAAACTTACAGTGTTAAAGGAATGCAAATGATCAGATAATCCTATTTTTCTCCACACCCAAAAAGGCAATAAAACAAGCTTTGGAATAAAAGAGCATGAAAACAAGAGGACAGTTCCGGCAGGTTTTTCCCGCCGAAAAGGATTGCTTCAAAGTAGACATTACTTTAAAAATGTAACCTCCCATGCACTGTTAAATGTACTCTCCTAGCTTCTCAAACACAGAAAAGTGTTTGAGAAGCTAGAAAAATTCTCTGACTTTAAATGACATTTAAATAAAATAAATGTTTAATTCCCCCGCCCCCTCATTTTTTCAGTGTGTACATCCTGCTTTCTTTGCTGTCCTGTCTCACACTCGATGTTCATTGGAGTGAAAAGGTAAAGGTTCCCCTCGCACATATGTGCTAGTTGTTCCTGACTCTAGGGGGTGGCGCTCATCTCTATTTCAAAGCCGAAGAGCCAACCCTGTCCGAAGATGTCTCCATGGTCATGTGGCTGACATGACTCAATGCCGAAGGCGCACAGAACGCTGTTACCTTCCCACCAAAGGTAGTCCCTATTTTTCTACTTGCATTTTGACATACTTTCGAACTGCTAGGTTGGCAGAAGCTGGGACAAGTAACGGGAGATCACTCCGTTATGCAGTGCTAGGGATTCAAACCGCTGAACTGCCAACCTTTCTGATTGACAATCTCAGCATCCTAGCCACTGAGACACAATGTCCCTCTCATTGGAGTGAAAGCAAGGTGCTAAATATTTCCAGACTCATTTGGCAGAAATTTCGATTACAACAAATCAATGCTCTTTGGGAAAAGACAATTTAATCCAATCTGATGCCCTGCCTGGGAAACTCTATAATGTAGCAGCAAGTTATGAAAGATGAAAGAGGGGGAAAACAGTCCACTGGGGAAGAGTCTATTCCAAAGATGCTTTTCCCAAAAGGCAACAGGACTTTCTTAGGTTTTTTTTTTCTTTTTTTCTTTTCCTTTGAAAACATTTCTCTTCTCCAAGAAGCTTCGTCAGTTCTAATTGACTGGTGGGGAATAGTGGGGAATTGTTTTCAAAGGAAACAAACAAAAAAAAACCTTTGCCTTTGGAACAACTATGACTTGGATTATTGCGAATCTCCATAAATGGAAATAGTCTGTTCTATCTGAATGGTCCAAAGGTCTGTGAAAAATCTCGTTCCCTCCCCCCAAATAAAGACCCTTCAGGACCCCGATTAAAGATGTGCAGTTCAACTACATGCGGACAAAGACATCTGGACAGGAATAGAATGACATTGAGTCATGGTGGCGCGGTGGTTAACATGCAGTACTGCAGGCTACTTCTGCTGCCTGCCGGCTATCTGCAAATTGGTACTTCAAATCTCACCAGGCTCCGAGGTGGGTAAAATGAGGACCCAGATTGTTGGGGGCAAGACTCTGTAAACCGGTTAGAGAGGGCTGTAGAGCACTGTGAAGCAGGATGTACTCTAAGTGTAAGTGCTATTGCTATCTTCCTTCCTTCCTTCCTTCCTTCCTTCCTTCCTTCCTTCCTTCCTTCCTTCCTTCCTTCCTTCCCTCACTCCCAGTGGTTAGAATGCAATATTGCAAGCTAGCTTTGCCCACTGCCAGGAGTTTGAGCCTGACAAGCTTAAGGTTGACTCAGCCTTCCATCCTTCCGAGATGGGTAAAATGAGGACCCGGATTGTTGGGAGCAAGAGGCTGACTCTGTAAACCACTTAGAGAGGGCTGTAGAGCACTGTGAAGCAGGATGTGCTTTAAGTCTAAGTGCTATTGCTATCTCCCTCCCTCCCTCCCTCCCTCCCTCCCTCCTCCCAGTGGTTAGAATGTAATATTGCAAGCTAGATCTGCCCATTGCCAGGAGTTCTATCCTGACCAATCTTCTGAGGTGGGTAAAATGAGGACCCAGATTGTTGGGGGCAAGAGGCTGACTCTGTAAACTGCTGAGAGAGGGCTGCAACAGCACTATGAAGCGTTATATGTCTAAATGCTATTGCGTGTTGCTGTTGAATAAAGAATGCAAAATACACAACATGCATCATTTTTCCCTCTATGGCTGCTGTGGATATGGGCTAGTGTGTTATATACAGACCTCGCCCTCCATATAAAGAGATGTTATGTTCAAGCTAGTAAACAAAGCATGGAGAAAAGCTCACACTGTCTTCATCATTCACGCCGGCCTCGTGTTCCAGGAGGAGGCGGACTGCCTGTTCATGGCCAGCTCCTGCAGCCCAGTGGAGAGCAGTCCTGTCTAGCTGGAAAGAAAGAGAAATTAAGCAGGAGAGGAGGAAAAAAGAGAGCAATTTTGTTCCCCTTGCTTGTCTCTGCCAAGGTCTAAAGTCAACTGCATTCTTTTCCTCATTAACTTAGTCTTTCGGTCAAGAGACACACTCCCAAGGAGCAAGCTAAAAAAGACTGCCTGAGCCTGGATCACCACGTGGTGACTTTGCCAATGCCAAATATCCATGGAGATTCTCAGCCATCCAGGTCATGGTTGTCCCAAAGGTGCTTTATCAAAAGATAACTGGACTTTGTTTTTCCTTGAAGAAGTTTCCCGAAAACTGAAGAAGCTTCTTGGATGAGAAGCAAAATGTCTTCAAGGGAAAACAAAGTCTGCTAATCTGCTAACTACAGCTAGAATAGCATTTGCCCAATGCTGGAAACAAATTAATACCCACTCGGACGAATTAGTGATAAAAAAAACTTTGGATTGTGCAGAGATGGATAAATTATCACTGAAATTAAAAGATAGTCGGAATATTATGAAATTTGGAACAATTGGTATAAATGGCTGCAAAACAAGAATAAAATTCATTAAGCCAAAAAACTATATATAAATATATATAGAACTGTGTATAAAGGTGTGTAAATATAGAAGCGAAATATTATATACATGTACAGGTATGATGTCATAACAATGTTGATATAATGACTGTAAGGTGTTGTAGAAGGGAAAAAATAATAAAAAAATCTGCTAAAAAAAAAAGAAAAAGCATCTTGTGGGACTTGCCAGTGGCAGTTCCCTCTCCCAGTCTCTGCTCCTATCCAACTAAGACAAATTAGAAACACTCAGTAGTAAGACTGGTGGATCTGAAAGAGCAGAGCCTTACAAAGGAAGCAACCTGATGGAAACTTCTGAGCAATATCTGTATCTGGGTTGTCTTTTGTTAGGGGCAGTATATCATCATCATTTAACGTCCCCATAATCCTTTGCGAGGTGGAATCTGGGCAACTGAATGGAGCTAGCAGAGCATTTAATGGCCAGATCCCTTCCTGTTGCCAATATGGAGCTTAGTTCAGCAAATATATTCTCATTATGCCCAGAAAGAGAAATATCTGCCTCTACCTAGGATCGAACTCACAGGCTCCTGATTGTGAGGTGAGAGCTCCACCTCTAGACCACCAAACCACTCTGCTGTTAGGGACAGTATATGTGGACTGTAAATCTGTGCATGACCACTAGGTAGTAGTAGTGAGATGCAGATCATATCTCTTGGCTCCCACCTAGTGGCTGATCAGTTATCTGCAATTCTGAGATGAAAACCCTGATTTTGTAAGTCCACGGGAAGAAATTTTTACAACCACATTCCACTTGTTTGTGGGTAGGACTGTTTTGGAAAGGAAAATGGACACCTTGTGTCTTCTTCAAGCTACAGAGCTACCTTTCTTATTATTTCCTGGATCTAGCATTGGTTACCAGATCCTGCTGCTTTATTAATTATCAATTAACCAGTGGAACAGCTTGCCCTTCAGAAGTTGTGGGTGCTTCATCACTGGAAGTTTTTAAGAAGATAGATGGACAGCCACCTGTCTGAAATGGTATAGGGTCTCCTGCTTGAGCAGGGGGCTGGACTAGGAGACCTCCAAGGTCCCTTCCAGCTCTATCCTGATTGATTAAAACATTTGTGATAAGAGACCAGCAATCTCTCAATAGAATTTGTCACCTCTGTTTATTTTCCCTGTCCCTCTTTCATGCCATCCTCATTTGCCAAAGAGCATTCCACAAGTAATACAAAGCATCACACTTTGGGATTTAAATTTTCAAAAACAGGGACACGGAGAGAGGTACAAATCTTTGCCAAATAACCCCATTCTGTAGCTCCCACATGGGACGTGGTGATTCAGTGGCTATGACGCTAATCTTGTCAATCAGAAAAGTCGGCAGTTCGGCGGTTCGAATCCCTAGCGCCGCGTAATGGAGTGAGCTCCCATTACTTGTCCCAGCATCTGCCAACCTAGCAGTTCGAAAGGACGTAAAAAATGCAAGTAGAAAAAATAGGAACCACCTTTGGTGGGAAGGTAACAGCATTGCATGCGCCTTTGACATTTAGCCATGCCAGCCACGTGACCATGGAGATATCTTCGGACAGTGCTGGCTCTTTGGCTTTGAAATGGAGATGAGCACCGCCCCCTAGAGTCGGGAACGACTAGCACCTATGTGCAAGGGGAACCTTTACCTTTTATAGCTCCCAAACCCAGTTAAATACCCACATTATTCTTAGCTTTGACGTCAACCCCTCTCTTAATCAGCTCGATCATGTTCGCTGTGTCGTTTCGTTTGGCTGCATCATGGAACATCTTTTCCGAAAGGAGCACTGGAGAAAAGGAAAAGGCTTATTAAAGATTGTTAAAATTATAAAATGAAAATTCCTGGCAGGGTGGGGATGGGGTGGTGTATGCAGAGTAGAGGGTCAGCACAGATCCCTTTTCATCTTAATTCATAAATACCACCTTATTTAGCAATAGTAATCCTGGTCTCAGTTGTAGGAATAAAAGTCCAGGACTACCCAGGTTGGTGTTTCCTTTCCTGCTTTCAGAGGAGGGGAAGTTGCAGCATAAAAAGGAAAAATTAAATTAAATTACAAAAGTGTTCTGACCTAGACTTCCCCCAAAACCAGGAGGCAGATTCCTGGTCCCCACAAAGAACCCCTTTTATTAAACGAATGTGAATTCCTCTACTTCACATTCAGCATAGGCCTGGTGAACAGTCTTTCAAAGGTGAATATATGATCACAGATCTTATCTGGCTTGGAAAGCTGCCCTGTAAATCAGGTGCTGTGCAAGGAAAGACTGGGCACAGAGTCTCTGAGATTCACGGACAGATCTTCACACTCCTGAAATGAATCTAATGACCAAACAAATGAATTGTTTCCTGCGAAAGCCCACTCCCCTTTGCTCCTCTTTTATTTCCTATGGGAGGGGCCATTCACCATCCACCTGTGGCTTTACTCCCAAGTTGACCCTGATTTCTGAGTTGTTCTTTTCTTCTGACAGCTCTGCGCATGCGCACACTGGGAACAGGCTCCAGCTGTTCATCTGCCTCTGAAGGCAGCTGTGAACCTCCAGATGGCCTTGGCCCCATCTCTGCCTCCGACACAGAGCCCTCATCTGAGCCTTCCCCAGCCTCCAGGACCGGCCCATGTTCCTCCCCAACCTCCTCATTGTCCGAATCTGCTGCCAGCTCTGCTGGCCACTGGTGAGCCACAACAAAAAGCTCTCCCATAACTTATTTTTTTCTCTTTATGTCACAACGGTCTACCTCAGAAACACTCCCACAAAGATCACCTCCTTCTATTGTTCCACTTCATGTCAAAAGGGACACAAAGCATGATCAGGAAATAAATGCAGAAATACGACCTACTATGTCAATTCTCTCCCTTTCTAGGTAGTAATTTCTGGAGAAAGAACTGTTTACATGACTCATTGCTGAGTGCAATCTAACAACACTATAATAAATCACATTAAGAGGCGTACAAATGGACTGTGTGTTTCTTTGTTTTGTTGTGACTTTCTAGTCTAGGCCACCAGCCTGCCATTGTAAGTCAGTCAGAGACACTTTGAATAGTGAGGAGGTTGGCCTACAGGTAGTTCCCGACTTACGACCACAACTGGCCCCCCAATTTTTGTTTGCTAAGCAAGACAGCTGTTCAGTGAGTTTCCCTCGTTTTAGGACCGTTCTTGCCAAAGCTCTTAAGTGAATCACTGCAGTCATGAAGTTAGTCCTACGGTTGTTAAGTGAATCTGGCTTTGCTGGTAGAAGGTTGCAAAAACAGATCACGTGACCCTGGAACACTGCAACCGTCATAAATACGAGTCAGTTGCCAAGCATCTGAATTTTGATCACGTGACCATGGGAATACTGCAATGGTCGTAAGTGTGGGAAACAGTCACTTTTTAAAGTGCTGCTGTGACCTCATAAGCCGAGGACTACCCGTGTAAGTGTAATAATGTAACATAATAAATAAATAAAATCCGAAAGATTCTTGTATGATCAGGATATAAATCTACACTAACCCCACTTCCTTTTCTGCCCCCCCCCCTCCCTAAAGCAACAGCAACCAGAACCCCTAGAATCACTCCTCTGGTGAGACTGGCAGTCATATCAAATAAGAAAGTGAGAAAGAGACAGAGACAGAAAGAGACAGACAGACAGAGAGAGGGATATGAGAGAGAGAGAGAGAGAGAGAGAGAGAGAGAGAGATGAGACACACACACACACACACACAGATGAGAGATGAGAGAGGGAGGGAGACAGAGAAAGAGAGATAAATGAGGGCGGGAGACACACACACACACACACAGACACAGACAGAGATGAGAGAGAGAGAGAGACAGAGAGAGACAGAGATACACACAGAGAGAGAGACAGAGAGAGAGATGAGGCAGAGACACAAACACACAGATGAGACAGAGACAGAGAGAGAGATGAGAGAGAGAGAGAGGAAGACACACAGACACACAGACACACAGAGATGAGAGGGGGACAGAGAGAGAGGGAGGAGACAGAGAGAGATGAAGACACACACACACATGCACAGAGAGACAGAGAGAGGAGACAGAGAGAGAAAGAGAGAGAGAGAGAGAGAGAGAGAGAGAGAGAGAGAAACTATATTTTAACTGATCTGATGGGTTTAGCTTGTCAGTTCAGCTCCTGCGATTTGAAAACGAAACATCTGGCTTAAAGTTTGCAAAACGGACAGTTTGTGCCTTACAGGACAAAGGGACAAACCATTAATTTCTGCCGCTAAACATTGCCAATGCGATTCCACCACCTCCCCGACCCCCGTGGCATAATTTTCTATCCGTTCAACGGCTTGATAAACAGGGTGGGGAGTTGGTACGTGTGTGTGTGTGTGTGTAACCCCAAATACTAAAATTACCCAGCACCTTAGAAACCAAGGAGTTTCTGCCGACCCTTGCAGGATTTTGACCCTGAATGAAAGCCGGTTGGTGGCAACGACCCCTCCCCTTCCCCAGTCTTCCAACTGCTCCCCACCCCCACAATCTAAAGGTTGCGATTTTTGCTCCAGGAGTTGTGAGAGTTGGACTGATTCCCCCCGTCTTTTCACGGATTACAAGCAGGCTGGAGATCGCGCAGCGATGCTGGAACCCAGCAGGGATCTGGTCGCTGCTTCGGGCCACCCCCATTCCGTCCGGTTCCTGCCCCACCAACGCTCCTTGGAAGGGAGCCTTTCACGACCCTTCTCCTTTTCCTTCCCCAGCCCTTTAAGCGATGCCCCGCCAGGCTGATCTGGTCGCTCCCGGCTCCCGGCCTTCCGACCTGCACGTGCCCCGGGGCAGGGACCTTTTGCAGGGACCCCCTTCCCCTTCCCCACGCGCGCCTCCCTCGCCCGATCCTCACGCGTGTCCTCCTCGGAAGCCAAGTCGTCCTCCATGCCCTCCGGCTAGCTCACCGCCCGAGCATCCCCGTCGTGCCCGGGGACGCCCCTTCGAGGCGGACACGGCCGGAGCCGGGTTAGGCACGCGCTTGGGTCCGCCCGGGGTTGCGGCTGCGGCTCCGGCCTCCTCCGTCCTTCCGTCCCCCGCCGGAGCCGGACTAAAAATAGCCTGTTTAAGCGTCGCCCAGAAAAAGAGAGGCGATTGGGGGGGGGGGGAGGCGAACCTGCCTCGATCCGAGGACGAGGCTGCACGCGGCCGCGCTCCATGCGCGCTCCCAGGGCCGCGCCCGCGCCCGGGCGGCACCCGCCTTGCTCGACTGGGCGCCTTGTGGCCGCGCCCGAAGGACCCGACGGACGACTAGAGAAGGGCAGGAAAGTGGAAACGGAGGAGACCTCCGGGGGCTGTTGGCGGGTCCCCCCCCATGCAGCAATTTCTTCCCCAAGTCTTCCCACAAATTAGATATAGTGCATGATATATTATTTCTTTCCCTTTCCCTTCCTGTTCCCCTTTCCCTCGGTTCCATCCCCCTCAACTATCCTTGCCTCTTTCCTTCATTTCCCTTCCCTTCCCTTTTTTTTAATAGCAATAACAGTAGACTTATATACCGCTTCATAGGCCTTTCAGGCCTCTCTAAGCGGTTTACAGAGAGTCAGCATATTGCCCCCAACAATCTGGGTCCTCATTTTACCCACCTCGGAAGGATGGAAGGCTGAGTCAACCCTGAGCCGGTGAGATTTGAACCGCTGAACTGCTGATCTAGCAGTCAGCCTGCAATGCTGCATTTAACCACTGCGCCACCTTGGCTCTTTTTCTTTCTCCTTCCCCTTTCATCCCTTTCCCTTCCCTTCCCCTCCCCTAGCCTTTCCTCTTCCCCTTCTCTTCCCCTCCCTCTCCCTTCTCTTAACCTTTTCCTTTCCTCTTTCCTTCTTCTTCCCCTTCGTTCCATCTCCTTCCCTCCCCCTTCCTTTCCTTTCCCTTCCTAACCTTTCCCTTTCCTCTTTCATTCCCCTTTGTTCCATCCCCTTCCCTTCCCCTTGGTTCCCTTCCCCTATCCCTTCCCTTGCCTCTTCCTCTTCCCCTTCCTTTCCCTCCCTAACCTTTCCCTTTCCCCTTTCCTCTTTCCTTCCTCTTCATTCCATCCCCTTTCCTCCCCCTTCCCCTTGGTTCCCTTCCTCTATCCCTTCCCTTGCCTCTTCCTCTTCCCCTTCCCCTTGTCTTGATAAAGACCCAAGATCATGTTAACACCCAGAGGGCAGACACCGGCTTGTATCCCCGCCCTCAGCTTTGAACTGAACCCTGCACGGGTTGATTTGGGAACCGGAAAGAATGAAGGAAAGGTCTCTCCATTGAAAGTTGCAGGGAGAATATCTTTAGGCATCCTAGAGGGGGCGAATAGGTTAATTTGGTCCTCCTTTTGGGACACCAGACACATTGCGGCATCCTTCGTTGTTACAGACATGCAGATTTAACTGTACCGTTGGAAGAGTTGAAAGACCAAGTTAAGGGACAGATCACCTTGGAGGAATATTTATCTGTGCGGTGGCTAAAAGGAGTAGATTAGATAGATTAACGACATATAATCATTATTCATCAATGCAATTGTATTTATCTTGTTGATTCTTTGATTCTGCTCCTGCGTGAAGTTCCTCGGTTAACAACTCAGCTCGTTTCTTTCCAACTCAAGGAAAAACTTCGGCGTGGCCATTTTCCTCGCTTTTCCGGATTCCCGCCGAGCCCCCATTCCTAGCCTTGCGCTCTCCAGGGTCCTGAACGTCGTGGAGCCCCGTCCTTTTATTATTATTATTATTATTTTTAAAATTATTATTATTCTCTGTGCTTCATGAGTAACTTCTTCAGTCTTTTCCACTCTGGCCCCTCTCTGGATAAGTTCCCAAGCTCTTCATTTTGCAGTTCTCCTTCCCACCAGGGGGCGAGAAAGTCTGCAGGAGGACAATTTCATATTGGAAGGCTGGTGGGATAGGATGGATCTTTGCAAAGGCTTGGAAATGCTGAGGGCCAGATGGCCAAACTTCCAACAGTAATAAAATGCCCTGGCATTTCTTTGCAGTCTGCAGTTCTCTCATTTTTGAGTGGTAATGTATCACACTCCCTCTGTGTATCTGTAACACACACACACACACACACACACACACACACAGAGAGAGAGAGAGAGAGAGAGAGAGAGAGAGAGAGAGAGAGAGAGAGAGAGAGATGGAGAGATAGAGAGAGAGAGAGAGAGATGGGGGAGAGAGATGGTGAGAGAGATGGAGAAAGATGGAGAGAGAGAGATGGAGAGAGAGAGATGGGGAGAGAAAGATGGAGAGAGAGAGATGGGGAGAGAGAGATGGAGAGAGAGAGATGGAAAGAGAGATGGAGAGAGAGATGGAGAGAGATGGAGAGAGATGGAGAGAGAGATGGAGAGAGAGAGATGGAAAGAGAGATGGGGAGGGAAAGAGAGATGGAGAGAGATGGAGAGAGAGATGGAGAGAGAGAGAGGGAGAGAGTGCTAGAAGAAACAGCTAGTACATTTAAAATGAGCATAGTAGGGGGGGAAGGAAAGGAAGGAAATATAAATACATAATTCCATATTTACTTTTGGATACATATTATATATGGTTAAATAGTGATTAAAGTACCTGGCTAGGAACCTGGAGACCAGGAGTTCTAGTGCCTCCTTAGGTGTGAAAACAGCCAGGTGACTTTGGGCCAGGCACTCCCGTGAAGCCCTATGAAGTGAGCAGTGGCAAACATCAAGAATCACCAATAACTTGAAGGGATCCTAAACAAAAAAAGACCGTTCAATGGCTGAGTCTGCAAAGTGAATTAATTCTGAATGTGGGGCTGGTTTTTAAAAAGAATTTGCTTTAATATCTGGCCACTTAACTATTAAGGCTCGTAAACCACACGTTATCAGCCAGTTGTGATTCACTTGCTAAAACATTGTTAAAGAAACTGTAAGCTCAGCACAGTGTGTGACTAAAACCACCCCACTCCTTCTCCTGTTATTTCCCACCATCAAAAGAAGCAAAGTCATAGTAGATATACTTTTTAGCCAACTCATACTGCATCATTTAAGTCTCTTTGCAGAAAGTACGTGAAATTAATTTTAATTTATTAAAATTAAATAAAGGAGCTGGACAGAAGGGAAGCCAACTTTTATTTTATTAGGTTGGAGACAATAGCAGACAGAAATACAAAAACTAGCATCCTTTAATGTTGTTAGAAGCTACAAATGTAAGATGTCAATGAATGTTGGAGACTGATCTTAAATATCCAGATAAATGTGGGGCAACTTCTTTCAGGGTAGAGCCACAAAACAGCCTCCAATCTTCCAAACTAGTGATGTAGTTAACATGGTTGGAAAGTATGCAGTCACAATCCTTTGGCTGGATTTAAGGGAAGGGATGTGGGACATGGTGGCTCAGTGGCTACAAGGCTGAGCTTGTCGATCAGAAAGGTCAGCAATTCAGTGGTTCGAATCCCTAGTGCCGCATAACTGAGTGAGCTCCCATTACATGTCACAGCTTCTGCCAACCTAGCAGTTCCAAAGCATGTAAAAATGCAAGTAGAAAAATAGGAACCACCTTTGGTGGGAAGGTAACAGCGTTCCATGCGCCTTCGGCATTTAGTCATGCTGGCCACATAACCACAGAGATGTCTTTGGACAGTGCTGGCTCTTTGGATTTGAAATGGAGCACCGCCCCCTAGAGTTGGGAATGACTAGCACATACATATGTGTGAGGGGAACCTTTACCTTTACTTTTTAAGGGAAGGGATGTGACTTCCTTTCTTTCCAGCTCCTTGAAAATTGCCTAAATTAAAAGTAATTTCAAGAATTTCCAAGCACAATTCTTGCAGAGTTCTCTTTAACAAGGTTTATTGAGATTGAAGCAATTGGGTTAGGAGAATGCAGCAACTGAACTTTCCCATTTAGAACCAATATATCCTGAGTATATTAGGATTATATATATATATATATATATATATATATATATATATATATATATATATATATATATATATATATATATATATATATATATATATATATATATATATATATATATATATATATATATATATATATATATATATATTAGGATAAAGGATATACCGTACTTTTTTTCTAAGAACTTTCCTGTGAAGCATGAGGAGATCTCTGACCATAAAGACCCTTGTAGTGGTTGTTTATATGGAGATGGTCCTTGTTTAACAACCACTTGTTCAGCAATCACCTGAACCTGTGATGATGTGGTCATTGCAACTGGTTCTTGAAGCTCCAGCCATTTGCAGACCCCCATAGTCATATCATTGTGATAGGGATACTTGGCGCCTGATTATGATGTCACACAGCATCCTGCAGTCACATGAATGCAATTTTTGATGCCTGTGCCTGCTACCCACAAGCAAAGTCAATGGGAAAACTAGCAGGAAATCAAAAGTCACAATCACATAACATTCTTGCTTAAGGATGGCAGCTTGCAGACTGCTGGAACTGCAGTCCTTATGCAATGCAACCATATGATATCATACTTTTTAACTGCCTTTCTCAGCAGTGGAAATTCAAGTCCCAATAACCATCATTAAGCAAGGACTACCTGCAATAGCTGCCTGGGAATGACCTTCTCCATTATAGACAAGGTTGATTACTAAGAATATTAGGGATAATTCTCTTGTGTTGAGAATCAATAACTGTTGTTTTACATGTGCTCGTGGGAAGGTTTTCTCTATTTTGTCCCCTACATTCCTACATGCTCTTTGACTTGCAATTGGACTTGTACTTCCTTGCACAATTGTTGCTCTGCTTCCATGTACACTTTTGTGGTATTTGTTGAAGGTCTCCCTCTTGACCTTTTCAGAATAAATTGCTGGATTAATGCCCTTTCATTCAGCTCTTGTTTTTCTCTCTCCATATTTATTGCACACAGTTTTCGGCATTATATTTGTATTTGTTATTTATTAGTTGGTCAAACATATGCAAGATACCAGGTAAAAATATAAACATGGATATAAACAAAAGAAATGGATACAAATAGATGGGGACAGTAGGACAAGGATGTTAGGCACGCTGGTGCGCTTATATTCCGTTATTAAATTTGATGGTGGGTTTTATGTGTTGTAAACGGCTTTGAGATGCCTTTGTACAAGAATCATACAAACTTGTAGGAAAATATGTAACAAGAGCAGCAGCAACCACTAGGAATTGGAGCAGGAGACCTTTGAGAGACAAACTGCTACGCTTCCCACTGGCCTACCCCAACAGATGGTTGGAAATCTGTGTCATCTGAGAATTTTATTTGCTGTGGACTGGAATCAGAAAGTTCTTTTCTAGCCTAGCCAGAATTCTCGAATAGAAAAAAGGCTGTCTCTAACCTTCTTTCCTTCCTTTTTATTATCTACATCTTAAAGCCACCCATTAAAGAAACACATTCTCTATTATGTCTCTCCTGTGATATATTTTATTCTTCTGGCGCCTGTTTATATTGTCAGGGAAACATTTGCAATAGCACTGTTGCTAAACGTACATGAAAAATGAATGTGGGTTTAAAGCCGGAAAGATTGAAAATCGCACCTGATGATAAGGAACGTGGGACTGAGACAGCTTGAATAAGGGGAAGGTATTCAGTCATAGACACGGTGGCTGAGCTTATCGATCAGAAGGTCAGCAGTTCAGCAGTTCAAATCCCTAGGACTGCGTAAGGGAGTGAGCTCCCGTGACTTGTCCCAGCTTCTGCCAATCTAGTAGTTCGAAAGCATGTAAAAAATGCAAGTAGAAAAATAGGAAGCACCTTTGGTGAGAAAGGAACAGTGTTTCGTGTGCTTTCAGCATTTAGTCATGCCGGCCACATGACCACGGAGACATCTTCGGACAGCGCTGGCTCTTCGGCTTTGAAACGGGGATGAGCACTGCCCCCTAGAATCGAAACCTTTACCTTTGCTTTTATTCTGTCCTGGGAACTGAATAGAATAGTTCTTCTGGGGATTTCTGATGCTTTCACTTGCTATTGTGTATGGTACAGATAGTCCTCGGTTTACAACACTTCCTTTAGTGACCATTACAAAGTTACAAAGACATTGAAGAAAGTGATTTATGACTGTTTTTCACACTTACAACCATTGCAGCATTGCCCATGGTCATGTGATCAAAATTCAGATATTTGACAACTGACTCCCGTTTATGACGGCTGCAGTGACCTGGGGTCATGGGATCCCCTTTTACGACTTTCTGATAAGCAAAGTCAATGGGGAAACCAAATTCACGTAACAACTGTGTTACTAACTTGACCACTGCAGTGATTCACTGAACAACTATGGCAACAAAGGTCATAAAATGGGGGCAAAATTCACTTAAGAATTGTCTTGCTTAGCAACATAAATTAAGGGCTCAATTGTGGTCTTAAACCTGTATTTTCTGGCTGTCCAATAAAGCTACGTCCTGAGAAGGTCCATGCTCTGAAGATTGGGCTGGAGGGTTGTTTCCCTAAAATAAATTTTCAATTGGCCACTAGAATTAATGTCTAGTGCTCATGAGCAGGATCAGAAGTAGGCTTCAGTTCCACACCTTCCCTTTCAAATTACAGTAAAGAAAAATATGAGAGAGATCAGGGATGTCTGCAGAGAGAATAGAGTAGATTGGTGTAGATTAGAGTAGAATATAGAATATGGAATATGGAATATGGAATATGGAATATGGAATATGGAATATGGAATGTGGAATATGGAATATGGAATATGGAATATGGAATATGGAATATGGAATGTGGAATGTGGAATGTGGAATGTGGAATATAGAATATAGAATATAGAATATAGAATATAGAATATAGAATATAGAATATAGAATATAGAATATAGAATATAGAATATAGAATATAGAATATAGAATATAGAATATAGATTAGAATAAAAAATAAAATATAGAATATAAAATATAGACTATAGACTATAGAAAATAGGAAATAGGAAATAGGAAATAGAAAAGAATTGAATATAGAATAGAATGGAAGGGAATGGAATGGAATAGAATAATCAAGTTGGAAGGGACCTTGTAGGTCATCTAGTCCAATCCCCTGCTCAAGCAGGAGACTTTATACCATTTCTGACAGCAGGATAAAACAAATCAAGATAGTGGCCAAGACTGAATAATCAAAGTCCCTGTAATCATATGTGGGAATGACCTTAAGACAGGAGGAATCCCCAAAGCCACAACAATGGTCGGATAAGAGGTAACTGAGCTCACAGAAGCAATGGAGTGTAGCAAATGTCTCAAAATGGACCCTCTCTAATTTCTTGAGCTGTAAAGGTGAGAGGGAAGAGATATACAGATAGTCCTTGATTTTCAACCGTTCACTTAGTGACCATTGGGCTTAAAGTGGGTTTTACACCAGAGGTGGGTTCCTACCAGTTCGCACCTATTCTGTAGAACCGGTTCGTCAAATCTACCAAACCAGTTAGAAGAGGTTCCACCAGTGAACCCGGAAAGCAAGCCACACATACAGAAGAGGTTCCAAATTTTTTTGAAACCCACCACTGGTCCTTGGATATGATTATTCTACACTATCATGCTCATATTTATAAAACTCAGTGCCTCTGTGAAAGGTAAGGATGACTACTGCGTTTGTGGTGCAATCAGAACATTGCGTGTGTTGAAGTTGTTTTAACGCAAACCAAAGATACCTTTTCAAAAACAAGTTTACATCCTATTCTTATGCATGCCAGGGCTGTGTGTGAGGTAATTTAAGGTGGTTCTGACAAGTGTCGTCGGCATCTTCATATCCGGTCACATGGGTGGCAAGCCACTCCCATCCGGTCACATGGGTGGCAAGCCACTCCCACAAAGGAGGCCACACCCACAGTAGATTCGAACAATTTTTGAAACCCACCACTGTTTTACACACACACACACACACACACACACACACACACACACACACACACACACACGTATGCTTCTTGTCTGGTCCACCTCGCAAGTCTGACATCCATCTTGCAAGTTTGAAAACAAGATGGAAGGAAGGCCTGTTAGTTAGTTTCGGATTTATCAGCAAAGATCAGAAATTCCTATGTTGTTCTTATTGCTTGCTTCAGGATTTCTTTCCTGAAAATCTCAGCCCATGTACTGTTTACCGGCTTCCCTCTTTGCAATTTATCTCCCTTGCCTGCAGTCTCTCATCTGTGGTCCTTTGGGACTCCAGAGAATGGCGCAATATGCACCCAGTGTGCAAACTCAGCACTCATTTTTTAATATTTGTTGTGTAGTTGAGGGTTGCAAAGTGGACGGAGAGCAGACTCCAGGTGTGGGCTGAGCCAGGTTTACAAGTTTGGAAATTCACTTTGTTTGTTTGGTTTAAAAAAAAAAAACAGTAGCAGGCATCACAGTGTCCCGTTTTGAAATGTGTAGGAAATCATGTCTTCAATTTTCAGCTGTCATTGCCAGCGGGAGAACTGTAGGGTGCCCACTCATAATGAGCTCATGATTTATTTAATGCGCGATTTACTGAATTAATCTAACAGGTATGGGATTTATATGTCTTCCTGTTCCTGGATCAAAAAGCTTTCTCAAATGAGAGGGATAACAAAGAAGAAACAGTGGTGAGAGGCCATCAGGACCCAAATCTTTATGATTCAAACCTGGAACTGGAGGCTTACCCCTCAGCCCACAAGGGGGCCATCAATTTCTCTGTGAAGAGTCATCAAGCAGTCAAGTGGTGACAAACTGAAGGGATCCCCTGATCCAGAAAGCTCTGCACAGGAGGAATTGGATGCAGGAAATTAAGGACAATCAGTGACAGCAGCTGGAGACCTTTCTGTGTTGAAGTTCTTCCCTCTGAATGCAACCTGGTATGGGATGGACTCTGTGTTCAAAAGAAGCCTAGTCTGGATGGTATGTTTTTCTCTTTGCACTACAACCTTCGCCTTTTAGTCTGCATTATCCTAAGAATTTTGCCATCTCTAATGAGATCTCTGTTGTGTTTGAAGCTGGATGGGATTTACAACTGGGCCTCTGCTTGCTTAGAGTCCTGACATTAAAACTGCTAGTTAATTGACTTAAGCCTGATAAGAATTTGACAAAGAGAAGGCTGGCCAGCCAGTAAATTAGCTGATAGAAGTGCTTTTCATAGAGAGCCAGTAACTCTTGAAGTCTTTTTATCCCCCACGTAAGGAGGAGAGTAATTGAATAACTAAAGGGAGAACTGTGTAATGGTTGAACTTGAACAGTTGAAATAGTACAACTTGGGCTGGGGTTCCTTCAAGATGTGGACAAGAAAGTCAACGCAGTACTGTTATGAATGGGTCCTTGGTGCTCTCTGAGCTTGCTTGGTTTCTTGCAGATGCTTTATTAGCCAAACTAGGTAACATCATTTCAGATTAACAGAGTTGGAAGGACTTTGAAGGTCATCTAGCCCAAGCCCCTGTCCAAGCAGGAGACCCTACATTTGCCTCTACCTGGGATCGAACTCACAGCCTCCTGATTATGAGGCCAGAGCTCCGCCTCTAGGTCACAGAGATGACAAACCTGAGCTACAAATATTCTTCTATATTGGTACCATTATGGCTGGCATCTTTACTCAAAGAGATAGAATCAAGATCACGTGAAGGGTTAATACCACTTTATAATGCCTTGGTAAGGCCACACTTGGAATCCTGCATCCAGTTTTGGCCACAGTCTCCAGATGTCTCCAGAGACTCTAGAAAGAGTGCAGAGAAGAGCGACAAAGATAATTAGGGGACTGGAGGCTAAAACATGAAGAACGGTTGCTGGAATTGGGCCTGTCTAGTCTGATGAAAAGAAGGACTAGGGGAGACATAATAGCAGTGTTCCAATATCTCAGGGGCTGCCACAAAGAAGAAGGAGTCAAGCTATTCCCCAAAGCACTTGAGAGCAGGACAAGAAGCAATGGGTGGAAACTAATCAAGGAGAGATTCAACCTAGAACAAAAGTGAAATTTCCTGACAGAACAATTAATCAGTGGGACAACTTCCCTCCAGAAATTGTGAATGCTCCAACACTGGATGTTTTTAAGATGAGATTAGATAACCATTTGTCTGAAGTGGTGTAGGGTTTCCTGCCAAAGTAGAGGGTTGGAATAGAAGACCTCTAAGGTCCCTTCCAATTCTGTTATTCTGTTCTGTTTTGTTCCATTCCATTCCAATCTATTCTAATACCGCTATGGCTGTCATCTTTATTTATTTTTTTGACTGCACCCTACAGACTGTTTCATTCTATACATGATCTCTTCTTAGGGAACCTCCATTTTGCAGTTTCTGCTGTTAAAGAAAGCAAAAACATTGGAGCCTAATACTGGCATTGATTATTCTAAGATATGAGTTTAGACACAAGTTGTTAAATGAATCCTTGCTGGGCGGGATACAAGTAAACTGCTATAAATATGCAAGTTAAATACTAAACAGCAATCCAATATTCATAAGTAAATTGTGGGCCACATAATAAAACAATGTTTTTAAAAGAAAATACTGGTTGTATCCAATATTGCTGTTATTGCAAGACAGCTTTGAATTGTTGAGCAAGAATGGCAAAATTCATTAGAGTCAGTGCTGCCATAGAGACCAAACAGGAATCAATATGTTTCTTTTGTGATTTTGGCAAATATCTGTCTCATCTCCGTTAAAGCTACTTCCTTACTCGTTACAAATACGAATAATACATAATGGAATAGAATAGATTAGACACACATGGAATTTGTTTCTGGTGCGTCAAGTTCTCAATGGACATACAACAATAGTGATAGATTATTAACATAGTCATTGTAAAATACATTCATCACAAAACATTAGCTGCAACACTTCGCGATAGTCATGGATACTAAATAAGCAATCAACATAAATCATACTAGGATACTACGTAAACAATAGAATTGTAAGACAGAAGCAACAACGTTATAGTCATAAAAAGATAAAGAAATAGGGAATAGGGAAGATGCGAATGATGATGATAATGCTGCCTTTTTAGCTAGTTTGACAGTATTGTGGGAATTAGTTGTTTAGCAGAGTGATGGCATGGGGGGGGAACTGTCCTTGTGTCTAGTTGTTCTGGTGTGCAGTGCCCTATATAGCGTCATTTTGAGGGTAGAAGTTGAAACTGTTTATGTCCAGGATGCGAGGGGTCTGTAGATAATTTCACAGCCCGCTTTTTTGACTCATGCAGTGTACAGGTCCTCAATGGAAGGCAGGTCGGTAGCAATTGTTTTTTCTGCAGTTCTAATTACCATTGAAGTCTGTGTGTGTCTTGATTGGTTGCAATGCCAAACTGGACAGTTATAGAGGTGCATAAATAACTGGAGCTGACAATCCAATGATGGCATTTTGCATAGTGCAGGATTTAGAGCATTTAAAGAAATATCTCTCTCTCTTCCTCCCCCCTCCCTCCCTCCATCTCTCCCTCTCCCTCTCTCCCTCTCTACATCTCTCCATTTATACCTCTCTCTCTCTTCTCTCTATCATCTCTCTCTCTCTCTCTCTCTCTCTCTCTCTCTCTCTCTCTCTCTCTCTCTCTCATCTCTCTCTCCCTCCCTCCCTCCCTCCCTCCCTCCCCCCCTCTCTCTCACAACAGGTGGGCTCTGTTAACAAAGCCAAAAACAAGTTGCTCTTGGCAAGGATCTTGCTTGGCAGGAATGCCGTGTCAATGCAGCAGGATCTGTCCTTCCTTCCCTGTTCCTTGCTTCTCTTCAGCCTTCTGCTTGCTCACTCACTCTGCCCTCTTTAGTATATCGTCCACGTCTCTGCTGATGCAGCAGTAATCCATCCTGGAGGAGATTTCTGCAAGGAGTGAACCTCTGATCTTGCCAGCAAAACAAGTTAATTTATTGAGGCTGGGAAGGGACTGTTGTAGGCTGGGCTGTAGCAGTGGTTCAGATTTCCAAGAGAAACACAATCTTTAATGAACAGCCGTTCCTATTACAGTGTCTTTAAGGACAACCCCGAGAAACAAGAACGAAAACCAACAGCCACGTTTACACAGCATGACAAGCCCTTTGATGGTTGTCTTGAACAAACTGCAATTGGTTGGGTTCACACAATACAAAACTGCAAACAAGGAAATCAGACTGTACAGGTAGCCCTTGACTTACAACCACAATTGAGCCCAACATTTATATCAATTTGCTAAGTGAGACATTCATTAAGTGAGTTTTGCCCCATTTTACGACCTTTCTTGCTACCGTGATTAAATGAATCTCTTCAGTTGTTAAGTTGGTAACATGGCTGTTAAGTGAATCTGGCTTCCCCATTGACTGCAAAAAAAGGAGATCCCATGACCCCGGGACTGTTGCATATCAATCCCACCCTCGTTGCCAGTATTGTAACGTGTGTGTTGTTGTTGTGAGGGAATTGACACGCAGGAGCCATGTGCAAGACAGATCTTTATTATAACACAGGTGACAAGCGATTCAAACGTTCCCTGCAACTGTCAGGGTATTTATACTAGCACTCAGACCAACTGTCAAAACGACCAACCAATCAGGTCGCAGCTGGTATTTGCATAAAACCATCATAAACGTGAGCCAGTTGCCAAGAGTCTGGATTTTGATCAGCTGACCATAGAAATGCTGCAACAGTTCTAAGTATGAAAAATGGTCATAAGTTCATTTTTTTCAGTGCCGTTGGAACTTTGAATGGTCACAAAACAAACTGTTGTAAGTCGAGGAATACCGCTAATAACCCAGATCGTACATATAATTTAACTGGCCTGAACAAAATAAAACAAATGATTGATTATTGTTAATTTTAATCGAATTTTAAATGTTATTGTTAACCTTAATTGGGTTTGTTTTTTTGGATACTCTAATTTTTAAAAAACTTTTGTAATATGTGTTTTTTAATGTTGTACGCCGCCCTGAGTCCTTGGGAGAAGGGTGGCATATAAATCCAATAAACAAACAAACAAACAAACAAGTAACAGATTTAACAAATTAACAGAGTTGAAAGGGACCTTATAGGTCAGTGATGGGGAACCTTTTCAGCACCAATTGCACAGGTGCAGCACCAGGGACCAAAAAGGGAGCAGTTTGTGTGTGCTTGTATGGGCCGCAACCAGGAAGAAGAGCTGCCCAGGGATCGTGCATGCACCAGAAAATGAACTTCTGGTTTCCAGCGTGCTCATGCGTGCCAGCCAGCAAGTCTCCTGGTTACTGCCGCGAATGCACACCTGCCAATCAGCTAGCTGGCACATTTGCTCGCGCTGGAAAATGGAAAACCAGCTCTTCCGGTTTCCGGCACTGCTGCATGCACAAAGCCCAGCTGATTGTCATGTACGTATGCATGCCAGAAACTCAGAAGAGGAACAGGTGATACCATGCGCACCAGGCAACATGACACAGTGTGCCACTTTGGGCATGTGTGCCATAGGTTCGTCATCAAGGTTATTGATCATCTAGTCCACTCCACTCCACTCAAGCAGGAGACCCTACACCACTTCTGACAGATGGCAGTCCAGTCTCTTCTTGAAAGTCTCAAGTGATGAAGCCCCCATAACTTCTGAAGGCCACTTCTGTTCCATGGGTTGATTGTTCTCACTGTCAGGAAATTTCTCCTTATCTCCAGGTTGAATCTCTCCTTGGTCAGTTTCCATACATTCATCCTTGTCTGGCCTTCGGGTGCTTTGGAGAATAGCTTGACTCCCTCCTCTCTGTGGAAGCCCCTCAAATATTGGAAGATTGCTATCATGTCTCCCCTGGTTCTTCTCTTCAGTAGACTAGCCAGGCCCAGTTCCTGCAACCGTTCACCATATGTTGGAGCCTCCAGTCCCCTCATCATCTTTGTTGCTCTTCTCTGCACTCTTTCTAGAGTCTCAACATCTTTTTTTATAGTGTGGCAACCAAAACTGAATGCAGTACTCTAGGTGTGGTCTTACAAAGGCTTTATAGAGTGGTATTAGTACCTCATTTGATCTTGTTTGCATTGATTGTAATGAAAGCTGATTTTGGGCCCGTCCCACTCTCTCAGTCCAACCTACCTCATAGAGTTGTTGTTGTGGGAAAAAATAGGAGGAGGAAGAAGTATTAAGATGTGTTCACTGGCTTATCCTTAAAAATAAAGGCAGAATACAAATAAATGAATATGATTTATACACACACGCACACACAAACACATGTATAGATGTGTGTGTGTGTGTGTGTATGTATGTATGTATGAATGAATGATGTGTGTGTATATATATGTAGGTATGTATGTATGTGCGTATATATACATATACATATACATATACATACACACACACACACACACACACACTCACACACACACACACACACATATAAAGCAGTGCAACTGGAAACTGCATATACAGATCTGATTAAGGTAAATTTTGTAGGGTTGATCCAGAAATACGAATTGTATTTTGTTTTAGTTTTGCCTTTTGCTCCATTGTGTTAGGTTGTGGCTTATTATTATTATCTTGCATGATAAAACATGACTAATTTATAGGATTATTATGGTTGGTTGCACAGTCAGCTAGGTATTTAGATTGGACTTGGCATATTTATTCACCTAATGAGTCTTTCCCAAGGACTGAGGCAGGCAGATGTTCTCATTGGATGGTGTTAAAAGGTATTGTTGCAGGATATAGCACGTCCCAGGTGAAGCTGCCTTTCGCAGGTGATGGATGGTGATTTTGTCCATGTCAATGGCATTCAGTTGGTGCTTCAGATGTTTTGGGATTGCACCCAAGATGCCCGTCACTACTGGTACTATTTGGTATTCCTACCAGAGAGTTGTCTTTTGCATGCTGGTAATTACTACCCCCACCCCTCTCATTTTGGAATCCAGAGGGCAGGTTAGTGCCTCCTTTCCACAAAAGATATACATATTTGGTGACAGATTAAGGGACCTAGGAGTGGTGTGGTGGAGCTCTTGCCTCACAATCAGGAGGCTGTGAGTTCGATCCCAAGTAGAGGCAGATATTTGTCTCTCTGGGCACAATGAGAATATATCTGCTGAACAAAGCTCTACATTGGCAACAGGAAGGGCATCTGGCCAGTAAAAACTCAGCTCCATTCAGTTGCCCTGACTCCACCCCACAAGGCATTATGGGATCGTTAAACAAAGATGAGGACCCAGATTGTTGGGGGCAATATGTCGACTCTGTAAACTGCTTGGAGAGGGCTGTAAAAGCGCTATGAAGCGGTATCTAAGTCTAAGGGCTATTGCTATATTAAGGGACCAGAAAGCACAATGGAGTGCATTAAATTTATATACACAAAAAATTATTTGTGCCTCTTCCAGATTCATGGAAATACATACAGCGATTTTTAACTAAGATACGCACAAGTGACTCGAGTATTGATGTGATATGTATGGGTGTTATATTCTTGGAATATGTCAACTGCCTTACTCATGAAGAACATAACACCTCCTCTTAATCATCCTGCTGATGCTATTTTATCTTGTAAAAAAATATCCTCCCAGCCACTTTTATGGCTTGAGGGGAAGGTGGACGCCATCACAGGTTGCATTCGTTAGCACAAATATTTGAGTGCAGGCCCTTTGATTCCATTTGCAAGATATGCATTGTTGTTTTTTAAGCATTCTATTTATAGGAGCAGGGAAAATGAGGTTGCTGTGTTTGTGTTATTGGGGTCATTGTGGTGGAATGTAGCCTGGATTCCCAGCAGGGAAGAGCTGAATTCCAGAGGGCCAAGAGACAGCAAAGTTTAGAAGGCTTGGTTGGAAGGCAGGAAGAGAGTCAAAATGGTTCCTCCCTAGCAATTCTCAGATAATCTATTTAATGGTGCAAGTAAGTTGCTTTAGTTTGGCAAGATTCTGTCTATTGGTGAGGAACAATAAAGGAATCTGCTCAGAAGTAAGTCTTTTTCTCTGACAATCATGAATCTCTTTTGGTGGGATTAACACAGGATTCTTTGACAGGGTGGTCTTGTCAAAGTAAAACCAGAGGAAGCAAAATGCTCACAGGGAAAGAGAGAGAAAAGGGGTCCTCCAATCTCCGTTTCCTTAAAGATTAGCAATCAAAAGAATATTGATGCTTTTTCAATACTAACATACAGTAAATGTGTAGAAAACATCATTTGGACTTGTGCATACCATATTTTTTCGAGTATAGGATGCACCTTTCTCCCCCCCCCCCCCGCAAAAAAGAGGGTGAAAATCTGGGTGCACCTTATACATTGAATACAGCATTTTTGGTCTCCCCAAACCCCACCACCTTTGCAAAAATGAACATGCATAGACTTTGGGAGGCCTGCAAAGTGCTCCTGGGGGCTGGGGAGGGCAAAATGAGTGAAAAATGTGCTGGTTTTTGCCCATTCCCCCCCCCCCCAGCTCCCAGGAGCAGTC
Organism: Thamnophis sirtalis; assembly: GCF_051295495.1. Classification (NCBI taxonomy): domain Eukaryota; kingdom Metazoa; phylum Chordata; class Lepidosauria; order Squamata; family Natricidae; genus Thamnophis; species Thamnophis sirtalis. Next base: position 17,015,113 of record NW_028261382.1, on the reverse strand, counting down.
TACAAGCCTCCCAAAGCATATGCATGTCCTTTGTTTTTGCAAAAAACGGGCCCATTTTCATGAAAAATCGGCTGTTTTTTGCTCATTTTGGCCCCCCAGCGCCCAGGAGCACTTTGCAAGCCTCTCAAACTCTCTGCATGCCCCATTTTTCACAAAAAACAAGGCCTGCAGAGGGTTTGGGAGGCCTGCAGAGTGCAAAACCTTCTTTAAAAATTTACCTCTTCAAAATCTTGGTGCATCTTATACTCGGGTGCATCTTATAGCTTGAAAATACAGTAATTTTTAGAAGGAAAATTGATGTTAAAAATAGAAAACCTGAGGATGTAACTTGAGGTGACCATTAGAAAACCAGGTTTATTCAAAAATAAAATTAAAAGAAAAAGAAAACCAGGTTGGGAACAGTTCCTGTCAGAGAAAATCTATCTCTGGTATAGCTAAAAGTCAACAGCAACTAAATGGCAGTTTGATGTTACTGTCTTAGTCTACTGCACCAGAGGGAATCAGATGTCAATGCCTTTCCCCTCTTCTTTTCTAGACTTCTCCCTTCTCCTTTCTGTCCCTTATTTTTCCTACTATTTGCTTTTGTGTTTTATATTATAAACGAATAAAAACTAAACAATTAACAGAAAAAAAAAGATTTCTGAAAATCGGGAGGGATGATACCCTTTGAATACCTGATATGAGTGGGGAGATGGTGGCTCCTGCATAGGAGATGACGTACAAATGGCCCACCCTTGCCAGATGTTATTAGGAGTGTGCAATTCTAGAGATATTCAGGCCTTGAACCATGAAAGCTTTAGTCTCTGGTTTAATTGTGCTGTGGCTTTTATATTTTTATTTTGTGTCAACCACTCTGTGTGATGCACGTGCTGTATAAATATATGAAATAAAATTGTATAACTTCTGCATTGATTCTTGCATCACCTGCTGTGATGTGGGTAGGAAAAAATATACCATCCTAGAAAATATCCAGGCATGGGAACATCTATGCCTAGAAGAGACAAAAAAGCAGGTCTAATTTTAGCTGAGGGCAGGATAGGTAATCCTTTTTATCTGACATATTTCATTGGAGGGATTAGGGGCTCTTAACTTGTTGCCAAGATTTTTCTGATAAGGTCATTAGGAAAGAAGATAGCATTTAGGCATTTATGTGAAGCAGCCACAGAGCAGAGGTGGTATTCAGCAGGTTCTGATCAGTTCTGGAGAACCGGTAGCGGAAATTTTGAGTAATTTGGAGAACTGGTAAATACCACCTCTGACTGGCCCTGCCCCCAACTATTCTCTGCCTTCCGAGTCTCAGCTGATTGGGAGGAAATGGGGATTTTGCAATATCCTTCCCCTGAAGTGGGGAGGGAATAGAGATTTTACACTATCCTTCCCCTGCCACACCCACCAAGCCATGCCCACAGAACTGGTAGTAAAGCTTTTTGAATCCCACCACTGCCACAGAGGGTTTGGCTATAACAAGGAGGGCTGTAACTTGATGCTACTTAGGGATCTATCTATCTTAGACATGGCTGATGTGGGTGTGAGGATTAGGCAGAAGGACAATCTGGTCCACATTATCAGGTAAAAAGGAAGAATCTTCTTAGGGTGGTAATTACCACCCAATCCCATTGATTCTCCAAGCTTCTTTATTACAACTTATGAAGAAATGCATTAGCCTCTCTGCTCTCTTTTCATGACTGTCTGAATTGAAAAGCAAAACATTTGCTCCAGTAGTTTAGAAAGTAGCATTTTTTTTAGCATTTCGGCATTCATTTTCATTCTTAATGTGATTTATGCATGGCTCATTTTTTTAAAAAAAATCTAGATGCCGTTTACAATAATTACAAAAAGAATGATTAAAGAAAGATGATTGTGGTATACAAGCAAAATAAAAACAAGTAAGGGCGAGTGGTTTGTTAATGGCTAGAGAAGGCAACAGGAAAAAAGTAGATTTTTAGGAGATACAACAGACTAGAAATTAAGACTGTTGGAAGTCAAAGGAAGGAATATAAAGTTGGTTTAGTTGATCAAGACTAAAACAAAATATGCTGTTACTTCAGGCTACCCTTTATAGACTATCTGTTGACAGCAGGAGTAAAAAGATAATGTTTAATGGATTTTTTAAAGATAAGAGCTGAGGTGGCGCAGTGGGTAGAGTGCAGTACTGCAGGCCACTTCAGCTGACTGCTATCTGCAGTTCAGCGGTTCAAATCTCACCGGCTCAAGGTTGACTCAGCCTTCCATCCTTCCGAGGTGGGTAAAATGAGGACCCAGATTGTGGGGGCGATATGCTGACTCTGTAAACCGCTTAGAGAGGGCTGAAAGCCCTATGAAGCAGTATATAAATCTAACTGCTATTGCTATTGCTATTGCTATATGGAATGAAGAGATAACTGTTGGTAACTTTAGAGACCATGCCTATGAAGACCATGAAGCCACTTCTTCCTTTATTTCTTTTCTCTTTCCTTGTTGTATTTTTACTTTTCTTTTTCTTCTCTCTTTTTCTTTGCGTATTTTGCTCCTCTGTTATATTTTTTAAAGCTTAGTTTGCATTAGATTTTACGATTACAACCAAAATTCTATCTATCATCCATCCATCTATCTATCTATCCATCTATCTATTTATCTATCTATCTATCTATCTATCTATCTATCTATCTATCTATCTATCATCTATCTATCTATCTATCTATCTATCTATCTATCTATCTATCTATCTATCTATCTATCTATCTATCTATCTCTAGATGAAGAGACATCTGAAAAGAACTACTAATATTTTAATTCATTCAAAGACTTTGTAAATAATTAACTGTCCATAAATGAGACTGGAAAATTCTTATTGCAGTTTCCAAAATTTCCTGCTTATCTCACAACTAGTATTAAACACAAATTTTTGAATTCTGCATAGCTCATGCTTTCTTGGTCTTGAATAGATATGTAGGGCTCAATCCCATTATAGGTAACTGACTTATGCCCACAATTGAGTCCAAAATTTATGTTGCTAAATGAGATGATTGTTAAGCAAAATTTGCCCCATTTTATGACTTTTTCTTGCTGAAGTTTGGCCAAAGGTTGGTGAACCTTTTTGACACCGCGTGCCAAAACGGGAGCATGTGCATGGGGAGGGGAATGCCAGAAAACAGAAGAGCAGTTTCCCAGTGTGCACGAGCTTTTAATTTCTGGTCATGCATGCGCACCGGTCACCTGGTCTTTCAGTTTCTGGTGCATATGCATGCGTGCATGCATGAAGGCCAGGGTACATGTGCATGCCGGAAACCAAGTTTTCCAGTGCGCACATGCGTGCCAGGGAGCTGCTCTTCCGGTTTCTGCCACTTCTGCATGCACAAAGACCAGCTGGAAGAGCAATGGGTGACGGCTGGCCTGCCCGGAGAGATGGTTCTATGTGTCACTTCCAGCACATGTGTCATAGGTTCGCCATCACGGACATATGATATTAAGTTCCCATTTTTGGGAGTTACATTTTTCCAACATTTGCTAGACATATTTTTAAACCTTTCAGCTAACCCAGCAGGTGGTGAGTGCCATCTATAGAACATTTTATATACATTTTCTAGATAAGGAGTTGCCATTGTCAATTTATAGTTCTTTTCTCATAAGTTTTGCCGTTTCTCTCATTCTATATTATAACCAAAGGTTTTTTGTTTTTTTACCCACTGTGTCATAGTGACTTTTACTTGTTCATCCTTCCATTTTCCAGTTTAGGTTATATATATACACATACATACATACTTCAGCTGATAAGGAGGAGAGCCTGTGGCTTAATGGCTAAGACATATGCCTACCATGTAATATAGCACAGGCTCGAATCCCAGTAAGGGTATGGCTAGCTGATGAGAGCTAAATAGCTTGAAATAGATCTATACTAGTCTCCCTTTATTTATTTATCAGCAAAAATACAACATACATACATACATACATACATACATACATACATACATACAATGTTCTTAATTATTTTTTCATCGGAGTTCAACAATATCTGATCAAAACTGCTTGTCCTTTATAAAAGCCATACTTTAAAGAAAAAAATAGGCATAATATCAGAGAAAAGAGAGCAGTCACACCCCTTTCCACTCTATCCCTCAGCTTTGTCTTCATAAGCTTGGCGAGTTGACATATTTCCCCATTCTCGGACAATAAAACATTCCGCAGGAGTATTTCCCCGCTTTGCACTAGCCCCCCCCCCCAAGACTAATAACAAGAGACCCAGAATGGCTGAGGCGTTAAAAGCACCTTCATTTTTTAAATACAGGCTATTGTCTCTCCCGGCCATCCTCCCACGCTGAGCGCACCATCAATTTCCCCCATGAAGTTCAAGGCTGCACATCTGCTGTAATTCCCTGCCCGTTCCCTCTCTCATCCGATCTCTGCCAGCAGTCTCTTTGTCACCCCTCCTCCTCCCCACCCACAATCAGCTGAGTGGGTGGCGTGGGAGTGGATCCGACAAAGGGGGGGGGGGAAATCTCCCTTTTGCTCTCCAGTGAGTGGCTGGACTTCCTCCCTCTCTCTTCCCCCTCGCCTTACCTGGTCGCGCGCATCCTCAGTGGGTTCATCTCCTCTCCGAGAGATTTACTCCTCCTTAATCTCCCCCCCCCCTCCCTCCATCCATCCACCCCCGGCTGCTCCATCTGAACAGCCGGCGACAGAAGGAGAAACAACCGAGGAACAAATGAACGGACGGGTTGGCTGTCGGGCAAGAGGAGGCATTTGCTACTTTGGGTAAGAAATGTTTCTTTTTGGGGGGCGGGGGAGCTGTATTATTATTATTTTCTTCCTTTTGATGCACGAGCGCATCAGGGGTAGCAGGGACTGGGGGAAAAATGTGCTGAGGTAGCAGGGTGGAGCGGCTACGAGAGATTTTGCCAAGTCTCTAAAGCTCACCAGGAAACGGTTTGGATAGCAAAGAAAGAAAGCAAAATACATCGGGGCTTTAAAAGCTGGTATCTGGTCAAAGGAGGCAGTTTGGACCACAGTTGTAAAACGGCCCCAAATGTATGTGGGGGTTTTTTTGGAAGCAGATGGGTGTGTTATTTGCTGCTTCTCTGCTACTCGCTAAGGGCTGCTGCACAATGCGCTGAGATGCCAGCGCCAGGCTCTTAAACTACGGTGCTGCAATTTGGTGCATTTTTGTTTAGCAGCTCAGTGTGGTGGAGTTTCGTGAATGCCTTGGAGAAAGCTCACCTGTTAATCTCGGTGACAAAAAGCCACCGCGTGTTTTTCTCCGTCTTTTAAAGAAAAATAAACTTTCGGCTGCGGCAGCTTCATTCGTATTTAGGGGGGGGGGGATTTAATCCGTGCAGTTTACGTGGAAAACAGAAGTCTTAGGGAAGCAGGAAGTCAATCATGGCCATCCATCTCGGGAAACGTCCAACAAACTGAATGCCATTAAGCTTTAGATTAAAACGTCCAATTGACAAGTTTTATTGGTGGGGGTGGAGGATGGGGTTGGGAGAATATCATGCCTAGAAACTTAAAATGAATGTTTTAAAATTGTGTTGCACAAGAATTTGATTGGTGTGTTTTTTAAAACCAGAAAGAACGTGAAAGTGAATGTTAGATCTGTCCTGAGATGGCAGGATCTCCCTGAGTGAAGGCAGAAAAGATCTAAACTCAATAAAGACACCGTAATCCTTCATGCCAACTCTGGAAACCCCAGTTGGTAGATAGTAGATCATGAGTAATCCTTCCAGAAAGACTTTTGCTCTGGGTCAAATCCAAATGAAGGCAAGTTATAAACCCATACTCACTCAAGAATCCATTTTAGTATGAGAGTTGATAAAGAGTCAGCTTTTTAAATTCTGTCATGGAGAATTAAATTAAAAAGAAAAAGTAACTAGAAAGAGACTGATTCCCGTGATCATCTCAAGCCAAGTTCACTGTCTTCCTTCCTCTATTTCCTCCCTTTCTTTCTTTCTTTCTTTCTTTCTTTCTTTCTTTCTTTCTATCTATCTATCTATCTATCTATCTATCTATCTCTTTCTTTTCTCTTTCTCCCTTTCTCTCTTTTTTCTTTCTTTCCTCTTTCTCCCTTTCTCCTTTCTTTCTCTTCCCTCTCTCTCCCTTTTTCCATTCTTTTTCTTTCTCCCCCCCCCTCTCTTTCTTTCTTCACATTTTCACTGCTGATTGTTGAACCTAGTGGGGAAAATTTGTACTAGGTTTTCCGGAGACTCAGATACAGCACTTACAGGCTTATACGCCTTCATTTAAAATGGACTCCTTTCTATTAAGCTGCTGGATGTTGCTGATTCTTGCAGTGGTTGTTTCAAACAAGGGTCTGCAAAACAGACTTGGTAACTCTGTTGGGGAAAAAAATAAAATAAAAAAGGGGTGAGAGGGAAAGTGAAAGAGAAAAGATTGTGGGCCATTATTTTACTGTGAATCAGATGGAAATGGTTACAAGAGATTTTTAAAAAAACATACGTAAAAGGAAACCTACAAAATGTGGGGTCCATAAAATGATGATTATATATTTGGCCTGCAAAGAATGTATAGACAAAATTGCTTCTTTTTATGAAACTTCTTTTAAGCATCTTTCTTGCCAATTTACAAATGAGGCTTTATTAATTCCCCCAGACCATAAACATTACTTATCTATGCCATGAAAACACCTGCCAGCATACCAGTATAGAAAATGCAGCGTTTCCCTTTTTAAAAAGTTTGTTGTTGAGGTAATTGTTGTTATTATTATTGTTACTTCGTTGACCAACACCAGCAAAGTCTGAGATTGTGGCTAATAGTTGACTCACTTACAAATGTAACAAAAATGGTTAAATTATTAAAGTGGAATCTGCTTCTGTTGAAAAGCCATCAGTAAGCAAGTATGGATTATTTGAATTATTTATTCAAAACTATAGTTGGAATGTCTATTTATGGGAACATCTTTCTGGTGGGATCTCTCGATTGAGTGGAAGATACAGTGTGCATGGTGGAGAGAAAATGTCTAATTGAAGTATTTCAGAGACCATTGGAGGGAATCCCCTCTCCTTGGATTTTTATGTTGAACTGGTCTCATGAGGTTGGCTAAAAGAGGTTGTCCTTTTTACAGTTCTTTCAAAGGAGATGGACTTTTTGGAGAAATTCCCTGGGATGATGTGGTGTTCTTCCACAGGCTTAGTGAGAGAGTAGTTGAAGGCTATCTATGAATGGCTTGCTTTTTTAAAATTATTCTCTTTTTGGGGTCCAATAGAAAGCATTCAGAAGGGGCATCTGCTATGGGGCATCTGAAACTTCTTTGCCATTAAGCCTCCATAGCCTTAATTGCCATCCTTCCCTCCCACCTTCCCTCCCTCCTTTCATTCCTCCCTCTTCTCTCTCTCTCTCCCTCTCTCTTTCCCTCCCTCTTTCTCTTCCCACTCTCTTATCTATTTGTCCATCTCTATCTATCTATCTATCTATCTATCTATCTATCTATCTATCTATCTATCTATCTATCTATCTATCATCTATCTATTCTATCTATCTATTCTATCTATCTATCTATCTTCTATCATCTCTCTCTCTCTCTCTCTACCTACCTGCCTACCTACCACCTACCAACCTATCATCCATCTATCTATCCATCCATCCATCCATCCATCCATCCATCCATCCATCCATCCATCTATCTATCTATCTATCTATCTATCTATCTATCTATCTATCTATCTATCTATCTATCCATTTACCAAGCTACCTGGAACCACCTGAAGACACCTGGATTTTTAGTGGCCACCTCTAAATCAGGTGGAGAAGAATTTCAAAAACACTTTGATATCCATCTTGAATATCATAATTTACTTCTGCTTTCTGGGTATTCGTTCTATTGGTTTTGTACATCTCTTTTTTAGTCTTTGGTGGGTGCAACGTTACACCATCAAACATCTTCCTGCAGAGGAAAAGTTGGTGGACTCCTTGCTCCTCAGAACTTGGTAGTTTGCTTGCAGATGCTTGATTAGCTGACTAGGTAACATCATCAGCGTAAAGTTTGGGGCATGCGAAGAAATCAACTGGAAAATAATTGTTATATTATGCAAAACTCTTTTGTTGAGCAGGTAGGAGAATAAATAGGGAAGCCAGATGTCAGGGAAAACTTGTCTGTTCTTAATAGCTGTGTAGGAGCCTGAATTCCATTTGTGTAGTTTTAATTACTCCTACTGAAATTCTGTTTCTTGACCCAATTAACAAAGAAAGCTCTAAGAGCTGTTCCTTTTCCCACAAAGGGTTATTAACATTTAGAATGCAGTGAATCTTGTTTCCAAACAAACTTCACAATGAAATATACAAGCTTTGTTGAACCAGAAGAGCATTTTTTTTACATAATTTTGTGAAATTCAGCATCAAATCACATATTTGTATCTTTAGACAATTATAATCTTAAAAATAAGCTTGAGGGAATCATTACAAACTTTCGGGGCTGATCTTTTGAATGCTAGGAAGACAAACCCTGTTGTTTGCAATGTAATAATTTAACTCTAACAATATATTTGCATTTTAATTCAGGAGCTTCAGCAACTGGAGAGAGTTTCATACTGGGTGATTTAGAATACATCTGTGCTGTACCAGTATTTCATTACACGAGGCAGGGCGACTCGACATGCAAGGATCTAAAAGGATTAATCCGGTTCTCTGGAGTACATTCAAAAAGATCTAAAGCAGTGATGGTGAACCTTTTTGGCACCAAGTGTCTGAACTGGAACGTGTGCGCAAGGGCACATACATGTGTGCTGGAGGCCCGGATACTCAAAATTCAGCTGACCAGTGCATGTATGCGCATTGGAAATACAAAGACCAGATGGGCGGTGCATGCATGCACACACTGGCTAGCTGGTCTTCAGGTTTGTGGGGCTCTGGCGTGAGCGAAGGCCAGCTGGCCGGTGCACATGCATGCACCGAAAACCTGAAGACCAGGTGGTGAGCATGCCCACAGAGAGGGCTCATGCATGCCACCTCTGGCACGCATTCAATAGGTTCACCATCACGGATCTAGAGGGTTTCAAGGCTAGAGACAGCCATATTCCAAAGGTGATTGTACAATTTTAGTTTGCAGTTATCTTGAGTTTCTAGGCAAAAGGCAGATGAGAAATCTAACAAAGAATAGAATAGAACAGAACAGTTATTGTCACTTCGAATGTACGCTAATTGGCATACGAGGTGGCGCAATGGTTAGAGTGCAGTACTGCAGCCACTTCAGCTGACTGCTAGCTGCAGTTTGGTGGTTCAAATCTCACCGGCTCAAGGTTGACTCAGCCTTCCATCCTTCCGAGGTGGGTAAAATGAGGACCCAGACTGTGGAGGCAATGTGCTGACTCTGTAAACCACTTAGAGAGGGCTGAAAGCCCTATGAAGCAGTAGATAAGTCGAACTGCTATTGCTATTGTTATACATTAGAAATGAAACTTTGTTGCATACAACTCTTAAAGGGTCACCACCTCCAATTTTACACTACATAAACATGACAAGATAAATAAATACAAAATTATGTATATGCCCACATATATTATATGACACAGAGAAACTACGCAGTCTAGTTCGGAGGTATACATGTTTATGGCGAGAAAAATGAATCTTGTGAGTTTACCAGATAGATGGCCTAGGGAACAAAACTGTTAACAGAATCTGGTAGTCTTGTTAGAAAGGAATCTCCCAAATCTATTGTCTCTGCAGGAGTGCCTCTGAGCATATGCAGAATTCTAGGTTTGGCCAATTGCTAGAACTCTAGAATTTGGTCTCCAGAACTCTAGGATTTGGCCAAGGGGTTCTCAGGCGATGGGGCTAAACCTCTGTTTTTTTCCTTCCGGTGAATTGAATTTTAGGATTGGAATCCTTCAGGGCTCCAATATAACCTCGCCAAGGTGATGTGTCTTTGCAGTCAAATGCCTTTTTATCAGCCTGTTATTTTACTTCCTTCTCAAGGTGAGACTAGAAAGACAAATTAAAAATTCTCATTCTCTTTAGATCGGCAGAGAGCAGCTGGTCAGGAAAGCTGCCTCATTAAAGCTTGATCAGCCTGGCAGGAACATTGCCTGCCCGCATCAGGGCGATGTTGGGGGAGAATGAAGAATGACTAGATCCTTTGCTTTCTCACTGGCTGTTTAATATTTCAGCTTACTCCTCAGTCTTTTCTGTCTTCTTGAAATGAAGGTCCTTTTTTGGATGGCTCAAGATGGCCCTGGTCTCCCCTTTCCTCTTTTTCTTACCTGCCTCAGCTACGAAGTTGTATTGCTCTCCCTGGCCTGGTTTGCATTTAACTATCCCCCGATTGAATAAACCACCTTTGAGAAGGCTCAGCCTTTGCACTAAGGCCTAATCCACACAGCCCAATGGGACCTGGGACCCTGCTGGGAAACTGGAAGGAGGGATCAAGAGAGGGCCTAGCTTGGAATCCTTGCACAGCTGCAAAGGGCATAAGTTTGATCTCCTCCAAGATCCATGAAGCCTCATCTCAGCATTCCTTAAGGGAAGGCAAGAAGTCTGGGGAGATTCTTGTAAATAGATGGTGGACAATAAAGATACTGAACTTGCTATTCATGAGAGGCTCTGGTTGCTTGCATCTTTCAGACACCAAAACCCAAACCAAGGGTCGGCAACCTTAAACACTCAAAGAGCCACAAAGGTCCTAACCGGAAGCACCCCATTCAATTCTGGAGCCGATCGGAAGTCTGGTTCCCCCACCATAGAGTCTCCTCTTAGCGCTAGTCCCTTTCCCTCTACCTGTACAAACTGAAAGCCCTATCAATTGTGGAGCTGACTGGTGACAGGAAGCCACGGCAGAGGGATGAAAGAGCCACATGCAGCTCCAGAGCCATGGGTTGCTGACCCCTGCCCCAAACTCACCTGGCTTTGCCAAGGCAGCATTGCAACCTCCTCTGTTTCTGTTTGTGAAGAATGACTTGGTTGGGCTGTGCCCCAGTGACCTTCAGAGATGACCTTGTCTGGGGAGAAAAAAAATGCTGATCTCCCTTTGGCACATACGGCTGAGTCTCCACTGCTGCTCCTCCTTAACCATGAATCATGTTTATGGCTGTTTGATTGTTTTATGAGGAAAAGGAGGCAATGCTGTTAGGGTATGCAGACTCTAAATTCAGTCCTTGGAGAAGAGAGGGACAATGACAAGTCAGTTTTTACCTGGCCCTGGCTGGCTAAGCTTGTTCTCCAGAAAAGAATTACCTTAGAGGATCCAGTGCCAAGAGCAAGGTAATATACTTCCTTAGGCATTTTTTAAAAAAACTCTCCCCTAACAGCTCTTGTTTTAAGTCTCCTTTGTTCTTCGGAGGGAAGTGGTGGCTCAGTGGCTAAGATGCTGAGCTTGTCGATCAGAAAGGTCAGCAGTTTGGCTGTTCAAATCCCTAGCGCCCCATAACAGAGTGAGCTCCCGTGACTTGTCCCAGCTTCTGCCAACCTAGCAGTTCGAAAGTATGTAAGAAATGCAAGTAGAAAAAATAGGGACCACCATTGGTGGGAAAGTAACAGAATTCTGTGCGCCTTCAGCATTGAGTCATGCTGGGCCACATGACCACAGAGACATCTTCGGACAGCGCTGGCTCTTCAGCTTTGAAATGAAGATGAGCACTGCTCCCTAGAGTCAGGAATGACTAGCACATATGTGTGAGGGGAACCTTTACTTTTAACTTGGTCTTTGGATTCCAGTCTCCAAGATCCCTTTGCCTTTCCAGAAAGGCTAAGTGCTGGAATCCATCACTGGGGGATTAATCTATTTGTTAAGTATGGCAAATAACAGGGTCCCCACTGCAAGAATTGCAGAATGGAAGGGAATTTAAATCGCCTCTGGGAACAGCCGTCTGCTTGTCTTGGCTCACCTTTCTAAAATAGCTTTTAAAATAATGACTAAAAAGAAAAGAAAAAGAAAAAAAGAGCAAAACACAAGATGGATTATAATAGAAATGCATACATTGTCAAAGAAAAGAGACACGCACCGGGGAAAAAAAACAAGTGGGAAAAATACAACAAAGAATATTGTGTATCATTTTAAGACATGAATAGAATAGAATAGAATAGAATTCTTTATTGGCCAAGTGTGATTGGACACACAAGGAATTTGTCTTTGGTGCAGATGCTTTCAGTGTACATAAAGAAAAATATAGAATACATTCATCAAGAATCATAAGATACAACACTTAGTGATAGTCAAGATAAGCAATCAAATTACACTAGGAAACAAATAAAACAATATAAATTGAAAGATATAAGCAACATGGTTATAGTCATAAGTGGGAAGAGAAAGGTACTAATCAGGAAGAGAAGAATAATAGTAATACAGTTTTAGTAAATTATTTGACAGTATTGTGGGGATTAGTTGTTTAGCAGAGTGATGGCATTTGGGGAAAAACTGTCCTTATGTCTAGTTGTTCTGGCGTGCAGTGCTCTATAGCATACGTTTGAGGGCAGGAGTTGAAACAATTTATGTCCAGGATGTGAAGGGTCTGTAGATATTTTCACAGTCCTTTTTAGATCTAATGCAAATATACAGATTGTTCTCAATAATTGAGGCCAAAATGTCAATTGCTAAACAAGATGGTTAAGTGTCACAGTTTACAACCTTTTTGTCACAGTTATTAAATGAATCATTGCAGTTGTAAAGCAAATCTGGCTTCCGCATTGCCTTTTCAGGTTAGCACCTGACTGGGAAGGTTACAATTGGTGATTACATGACTTCGGGACATGGAATTATCAAAACTACATACTGGTTACCAAGCATTTTGTGATCATGTGACCACAGGAATGCTGCAACAGTTGTGTGAAAAAACAAATGGTTGTAAGTTGAGAACTACCTATAGTATGTGTCTGTGCTCAATGCATTTCTATAATTATCCTATTTTTTTAACCATACGTCATTTTACTTGGCCATACAAACCCTATGTCTGCATGTAATCTGTTACTAGGTAGGCAAGTACAATCATTCATTTAATAACCATTCAAATGGCACAGTGGTTAGAGTGCAGGACTGCAGGCTACTTCGGCTGATCACCGGCTGCCAGCAGTTTGGCAGTTTTGACTCAGCCTTCCATCCTTCTGAAGTGGGTAAAACGAGGGCCCAGATTGTTGGGGGCCATAAGCTGACTATATAAACCACCAAGAGAGAGCTGTAAAGCACTGTGAAGTGGTATATAAGTCTAAGCGCTGTTGCTATTGCTATTTTTCACACTTACGAACATTGCAGCATTCCCATGGTCATGAGAACAATAGTCAGATGCTTGGCAATGGACTCATATTTATGATGGTTGCAGTGTCCCGGGGTTACGTGACCCTCTTTGGTGACCTTCTGACAAGCAAAATCAACGAGAAAACCAGATTCACTTAACAACCGTGTTACTCACTTAACAATTGCAGCGATTCACTTAGCCACTGGGGCAAGAAAAGTTATAAAAGGGACAAAACTCACAACAGCTGTCTTGCTTAACAATACACATTTTGGGTTCAATTGTAGTGGTAAGTTGAGGATTACCTGTAATTGGGTCTTCATCCATTGAGTGATTCTGTTCACCTTTCAGGAAGCTTGAAGCACTGCGTGTTTTCCTGGGCATGGACAAAAGAGAGTAACTGAGCCCACACTATTGGTATGGTGTCTTTGTCAACTGCTTGGTGTTTTAGTTGGTTGTGGGTTGTACTTAGAATAGAATAGAATAACAGAGTTGGAAGGGACCTTGGAGGTCTTCTAGTCCAGTGTTTTTCAACCTTTTTTGTGCAAAGGCACACTTTTTTCATGAAAAAAATCACGAGGCACACCACCATTAGAAAATGTTAAAAAAAATTAACTCTGTGCCTATATTGACTATATATAAAGTGTTTTTCCCACGGCACACCTTACACTATGTCACGGCACACTAGTGTGCCACGGCACAGTGGTTGAAAAACACTGTTCTAGTCCAACCCCCTGCTTAGGCAGGAAACCCTATACCATTCCAAACAAATGGCTATCCAATCTCTTCTTAAAAACTTCCAGTGTTGGAGCATTCACAACTTCTAAAGGCACGTTGTCCTACTGATTAATTGTTCTAACTGTCAGATTTATTTTCCACATTGTACTTTATATATATATATATATATATATATATATATATATGTATATGTATATGTATATGTATATGTATATGTATATGTATATGTATATGTATATGTATATGTATATGTATATGTATATGTATATGTATATGTATATGTATATGTATATGTATATGTATATGTATATGTATATGTATATGTATATGTATATGTGTATATATATATATATATATATATATATATATATATATATATATATATATATATATATATATATATATATATATATATATATATATATATATATATATATATATATATATATATATATATCTCAACCACCCAGAGCTGTGTTTGTGAGATGGGCAATCCTGGGATGGAAACAAATCTTAAGACAACAAGCCACACGGAACCGCATTAACCAGTGGCCTAAACCAGCATAAACTCTTAGGCAAATGTCTCTATGGATCATGATCTGGATCAGTGTCAGTGGTGGGATTCATTTTTTTTACTACTGGTTCTGTGGGCATGGCTTGGTGGGCATGGCTTTGTGGGCGTGGCAGGGGAAGGATACTGCAAAATCCCCATTCCTCCCCCCACTCCTGGGGAAAGGATACTGCAAAATCCCCATTCCCTTCCCACTCCTGGGGGAAGGATACTGCAACATCCCCATTCCCTCCCCACTCCTGGGGAAGGATACTGCAAAATCCTCCTTCCCTCCCCACCTCACTAACCTGCTTTCCAGATCCATTCTCTTGTTCAGGGCAACAAAAAGATCAGCTGGGAGGCAGCAGGGGCAACCTATTTGCTGGTTCTCTGAACTACTCAAACTTTCCGCTACTGGTTCTCCAGAACTGATCAGAACTGGCTGAATACCACCTCTGATTGGTTTGTTGTATGAACACAACTTCTAGGGAATTGGCTGTTGAATGGCCAATGGGAAAAGGCAAGGCCTGGTGGATCTGGCCTCTTGAGGGCACGTATAGCGTCCTTGTCCATTCTCTGCCCTAGCTTCCCTTCCCCCTTTGCTTCAAGGGAATAGAGATTCCAGTTGCAGAAATCATTTACTGTACTGCTGTTTCCTGTTCCAGAATTCCATTTTTAAAAAGCGCTATCGATTGGCTTCTTGTATTGCAGTGAGTTAAGTTTTGGTGTGCTCTGCAGGCATCCAGCATAGATTACTGTCAGAAGTAGGAATTGCTGTAACTCTACCGCATATTAAAAAATATTCTACACTACTATTTATCAGACAGCAAGTCAACATCTTTTTTAAAAAAAAACCCTAAGAAATCAGGCTGCCAGTCTTCTATTTATCTTCTCTCATTAATCATTGAAATTATATGGTGCTTGGCCTCCATCAGTGTTTCCAGCTGTTGATACCATGAAATGTGTAAACTCCCTTAGTTTTATTTTCAATACCTGCTGGCTGATAATGGCTACGTTGATTTAAATGTCTGCAGATCCCAAACAGAACGGTTCAGTGACAATTAATGTTACTTGCTAATTGATGTAACCGGTTTTTGTATTTTCTGCTTTAATTCTGAGGTTTGCTGAACTTGATTAAAGTAGCTCAGTTGTACTTTTTGTATCCTGTACTTCTTTACCATTCCAGTTGTTACAGCTTTTTAGATTTCACTTTTATTTTATTGTATTTACATAGCATTTTATATCAATGGTAGTGTCAACTCTGAAGCTGGCCTGACTAAAGGCTTCAGTGTTGGAGGATAGGGAGGGGGGAATAGAGATAGTTGGGGGTTTGTAGCCAAAACAATTCCCAGTTGCAATGGATGACTGTGAAAGTTAGACCTTGAGGAAGGTTGAGCACCAAAGAATGGAGGCCTTTGAACTCTGGTGCTGGAGAAGACTCCTGCGAGTCCCTTGGACTGCAAGGCGATCAAATCGATCAGTCCTAGAGGAGATCAACCCTGACTGCTCTTTAGAAGGCCAGATCCTGAAGAGGAAACTCAAATACTTTGACCACCTAATGAGAAGGAAGGACTCCCTGGAGAAGAGCCTCACACTGGGACAGATTGAGGGCAAAAGAAGAAGGGACAGCAGAGAATGAAGTGGCTGGATCAGGAGTGGGTTCTGGCAGGCACTACTGCTGGTTCGCTCGTGGGTTGCGCTTTGTGCACACTGGCTTCATGTGCACTGCGCATGCATACACAATGCAATAAAATTGTTCTGAGCATGAGTAGAAGCGGAAAACAAAATGGTGACACCTGGAGAACCAGTTTGGGAGTGTGGCAGGCCTGAGTCACTGCCAGTTCCAGTGACCCAGGCTGCCAAACCACTACCAGTTCAGCTGAACTGGTTCGAACTAGTAGGAACCCACCACTGGGCTGGATGGAGTCACTGAAGCAGTAGTTGTGAGCTTGAATGGACTCCAGAGGATGGTAGAGGACAGGAAGGCCTGGAGGAACGTTGTCCATGGGGTTGTGATGGGTCGGACATGACTTCGCAACTAACAACTACAGCCAATACAAAATAGTTTCCCCTGGGAACCAAGGACATTCCCACAGATGGCTGAAGAGAGGAAGAGTGAAGTTACCGAGCAACTGGACAGCTCCTTGATTGGACCATGTGACTGATTGTTTGGAGAAAAGGGGAAAAACTTTTACTTTTAATTAGGTGAAAACTACAGGAATCTTTAGAATCGGTTTTCACCAGATCGGTGCCAATATGAAATATCCAGTAAAGCTATTCTTTGAGAAATCTACCTGCCTCAGAGTTCTGTTTGCTATGGGTGTATTAATTGTAACCCTGACAGATAGTCCTGTTTTTATTGTTTTTCCTGAT